>NW_017731464.1:1542916-1566533 GCF_001890085.2 Hipposideros armiger | reverse complement strand
CACTCCCTCCTGCTCCCCAGGTCGCGCTTGCCCTAGTTTACCTTTATTTCTAACATATTGTATAATTTGTGTATTTATTTTGTTTATTACTTACTGTCTGTCTGCTCTGTCACGATGTCAGCTACATGGGGGCCAAACATAGCTTTTGCTTTGTTTATGGAAGCATTCCAGTATTGATGTGCTTGGCCCCCTGCAGGTGCTGGGTACATACTTGTGGACCAAATAAGCGAATAAGTGAATGAATGAATGCATCAGGCCAACTATGTGAGGTGGGGCCCGACTCCCTGCCTTTCACATGCAGGCCCAACTCAGGCTGAGCTAAGCAAACACTCCATACAGGCCAGCCTGTGCTTGGTTTCATTCTTTGGCTGTCACCAATTTGAAATTCTTGGTAAATTTTTTTTAAGCACTATTTTATTTTATTTTATTTATTTATTTTTAAGGAGTAGCTCACAGTGGCCCATGTAGGGATCATATCGACAATCTTGGTGTTATCAGCACCACGCTCTAATCAACTGAGCTAACCAGTCACCCCCCTTGAAATTCTTAGTAAATTTTTAACAAAGGGCCCGAAGTTTCATTTTGCACTGGGCCTGCAATCTATGTGGCTGGTCTTGACCTCACGTTATTACCCCTGGAGAGTGGGAATCAGCATGAGTGGGTGGGTGGGGCCTGTGTATCTGCTGAGACAGAGTCCAGTGGTTAGAACAGAAGCAGATTTCTCAGATTTTAACCTTTTCTTTTAAAATAATTTAAGATTCAGAGAAACGTTGCAAGAGTAGGATAAAGAATATTTTGTCCTAAACCGTTTGAGACTAAGTTACGCACCTTCTGGCCCATCTCCCTGATTTTAGTGTTATTTTCTCTGATGAAGGACTTTCTCCTACAGAACCACAACATTGAGGAAATTAACGTTCAGACAGCACTGCCATCTAATCCACAGACCCTCATTCAAGTTTCATCCATGTTTTCTAGTGTCTTTTAGAACAAAAGGATCCAATTAAGGATCATGTATTGTGTTAGTTGTTTTGTCCCTGTAGTCCCTCTGGGAGAATTCCTCATCCTTTCTTTGACTTTTGTAACCTTTGTGACTGTGACATTTTTTGACATACAGGCCCGATATGGTGGAGACTCAACTTCAGCTTGGGTCTGTCTGATGATGCCTCGTGATTAGATTTAGGTTTTGCATCTTTGGCAGGAATATTACATAGTGATACTATGCAGCTCGAGTATCCTAGGGTGATATGATTTTGACTTGTTTCATTACTGCTGTATTAAGCTTGATCATTTGGTTAAAATAGCATTTGCTGGGTATCTCCACTAATCCAAATCCATTCCCCTTTCTAATAAGTAAGAATTTCAGGGGGATGTACTTTGTATAAAGACCCTGTGCCTCATCCAACTGTTTTTTTTTTGTTTTTTTGTTTTTTTTTAGCTGAGACATCCTGCCACCTGTTGGCAGCTCAGCGGCTGCTCAGCTCGGGCGGGGCATCGAACCTCATCCAACTTTTACCCAGCAGTTTTAACATCTATTGTTGCTTCTTGGTTAGATTAATTATTGTTTTAAATGGTGATATTCTAAATCAGTTATTTTATTCTGCGGTAATCAGTCGGCATTTCACTGTAAGGAAAAACTTCCTTCCTGATTTATTTTCACATGGATTCATGTATTCCTCTTTTATTCAATGGTTTAATCTGTTCCTATCATTATTTATTTTCATGGTTTTTAAAAAGATTTTTATTGGGGAATTGGGGGAATGGGAACACTGCTGGGGAATTGGGGGAAGGGTAACAGACAAGTTGCTGTCATTTTGTTCTTCAGTCTAGTTGTGGAGGACGTTGCTTCACTGGCCCATGTTGGCACCATCATTGCGCTCTTCCCGGACGAGGCAGATCAGTCGCTGGCTTCTGGATGGCCGCTCATAGCCGCTCACGCTGGCTGCTGGCTACACACGGTAGCCCATGGCAACCCACTGCTACAGGGGCTGCAGCCTACCCGTCACTGGCGACTCACAGCAGCCCAGCTCCAGGTTGAGCTGTTGTTCAGCATCTTAGCTGTGGAGGGCAGTGTCATTGGCCCTCATATGTGGGATCCGAACCGGGGCTCTCTGGCGTCCCAAGCCAGCTCTTAACCATTGCGCCACTCGGCCGGCCCTTATTTTCATGTTTAAATTGCCCCAGATTTGGTCAGTGGCAGCCCTTGAAAGCAGGTTTCTGTGCCCTTTTGAACGTTTCTATCATTCTTTGAGCATTTCTTTGCTTTCTGGCATTAAAAAAAAAAAATTTCCAGGATCATCTTCTACCTACCTTGGCCTAACCTTGGAATTATTGCTCCGAAGAGCCCAAACTGCCTTTTGATGAAGTGAAGGAAAATACAGATGCCCAGGCCCATCCCAGACCTGAATTGGTGCCTCCAGGAGTTGGATGTGGCTGTGGGCGGTTCGGTTCATCTGGGGCGGAGCCTCAGTGGGGAGGTTTTTTTCTTGTTTGGGTTGCAGGAACTTGCGGGGCGAGTGCGGGGCGCTCTGGCTGCGCAAGTGGCGACACTTGGTGGTGCGGTTCAGGCAATGCCTGGGATCCGGATCTTAAAGGGTTTCATGGTCTTCCTCGGCCTCCTCCGCCTTCTAGGATGTGAAGCTGGCTGCGGGCTCCTTCCTCAGTGCTCTGGGCCCCACACTCTCACCAGCCCTGCCCTCCCTTAGCCTAGGTGCCCCTGCTCAGGCCCCTATCTGGAGGGTTCAAGCCCCAGAGCTGGGTACATCTGGGACTTTGAGCACTTACTGCCTCAGGATCAGGATTCACTGCATGAGTTTCTGGACATCCCTAATATTACTCAGTAGAGATAGATGCCTAGTGAATTATACTAGAGCCACTCACAGGCTATTATGCATCATTAACAATTATGGATATAAGGGAGTTGTCAAAACCTGGGGAAATGCTTATTGTCTAACATTAAGTGAAAGAAAAACGTTTTATATATAGCAGCGCTGTACACTGTTTAAAAAGATTATAATTATATCGAAATATGAATAGTGTTGGGATTATGGTGTATTCTTTTTGCCTTTTTTTTCTTTGAAGTTTTTGAACTTTCCAAACTTTCTTAAATAGAACATTTATTACTTTGATAAAAAGGCTGCCCCAGAAGGCCTGCTGGACTTGGGGTTCCAGGGAAGGCTTGGCCAGGCCCCCACTGGCCTAGGAGCTGCAAGCGGGAGACCCTGCTGTGGCTGTACCTTTTCTTCAGGTTCAGGGGCCCGTTTGAACAGAGCAGGTCTCTTGGTGGGGTCAGGTGGGGTGGAGGCACAAAGCAGTCTTCCCCTGTCCATGTGAATGGTGGGACCAGCCACTCTCCTCTTAGCCAGTCAAAGCCGGTGCAGCTGGAGGTTAGGTGTGGACAGGAGTGCTTCTGGGAGGAAAGATGGCTCAGAAAGGTGAGTGGTACCCTGAGACCCTCTCAGAGCTGGGGCTGAGCAGAGTAAGGCTCAGGTGTCTGTGGAGACACAGGGGAGGGTCCTCTGCTGAGCAGAGTGGCCAAGGGGCCTTTTTCCTGAAGATGAGCCCAGGCTGAGGGTTGAAAAATCCTGCAGGAGAGGTTGGATTGCTGATTCATTTATAGAAGCTTACAGTGTACTCCATCGACTCGTTTAATCCTCATTGGGCCCTATGAGGAAGGTGCTATTACTGGCCCATTTTATAGATGAGGAAACTGAGGCACAGAGAGGTTGCTGATCTTGCCCAAGGTTGCACAGCTCCTGAATGGCGGAACCTGACTTCAGAGTCTGTGCTCTTAACCATCTGGCTGTGCTGATGGGCCCCTAGAGGTGGCTTTGCCAGTCTTCTGCAAACCTGAGCCCTGTCAGAGCCATCTTCTTTGGTGGATAGAAGGAAGGAACAAGAAGCATGCTGGAGGGTGGTGGTCTGAGACCATTGCACTAACCTGCTGTCCCCTCACCCCCATCTCTTCTAGGCCTCGCTGGTCCTGCAGGTATCCTATATGCCGCTCCCTGGAGCCGTACCCCTCTTCCCACCTACCACTCCTCTGGAACCCTCCCCGACTCTGCCTGACCTGGATATGGTGGCTGGTGAGGAGCCCACTCTCGCCCTGGCAGGGCCTAGGGGTAGAAGCACAGCAGAGGGTCCCAAGCCTGGGGGTGCAGGCCACAGTGAGGCTTCAGAAGCCTCTGCCACCTTCCCCAGGTTGGGGGAGAAGAGAGGGCACTGATGGGTCCTGAGATCTGCCTTCTGCCATACAGAAAAAAGGGCAGGAGGTGTGCTCCCCTAGTTGCCCCTGGGGTTAGTATGATGATGCCCTCCCCGCTCTAGCTGTCCAGGGAGAGAGCACCTGGGCTAGGTGCTCTGCATTGTGCAGCTACGGATGGGGGGGGGGTGCTTTAGAAGGGTCTGGGATGGGGTCTGTGACACTTGTCTGGAGACACTTGAGGCCCCACCCACTCCCCAGAACCCAGTGCTTCCCTGGCCTGGCACCCAGCAGGCCTTTGGTGATGACATGTGACAAAAAAGCTGGATTTTCCTAGAAAGAATTCTGGTTGGAAGTCAGGGGCCATGCGGTCCAGTCTTGCCTTTGACACTAAGTAGCTGTGTGATTTTGGGCTGGCCACTGTCCCTCTCTGGGCCTACAGTTTATCATTTGTGAAAAGAGCCGACGATTAGCTTAGTCCCAAGGTTGTTTCAGGGCTTTCCACTTGCTTTTGCTGGGCTGTCAAGTAAAGACCAAGCCCAGAGTTGCTGTCTTTCCAGTGGGGACTTGGGTGTGGAAGCTGGAGAGGCCTCTGTGAGGTCCAGCCTGCTGGGGTAGGCAGGAAGCTACACAGACGGGCCAGGTGGGGACTTGCCCATGGGAAAGAGTCTACAGTTCTGTCATGAAGATCTAGAGGCAATCATAGCATTAAACCAAGCAGCCCCTGTCTCAGTGTGCCCTAAGCCTTTTCTGGAGCCCAGCACCGCGTGGGGCTCTTGGTGAGGGAGGCAGAGCAGGGCCCATCTTGTTGGGGCTTGGCATTGTCTGAGCTTGGAGAAGGGGCGATCACTCTGGACTGGGGTCTAGGTTGAGTGGAGTAGGAGGGGGTGCTCCTGGTGACAGAAGGTGGCGCGCATGGAGGACTCCAAATGTTCTGGGACAAATTTTGAGGTGGGTCTGACAGAGTTAGGTTTGTGCCGCTCAGGGAAGGCTCCTAGAAGTGATGAATTCCAAGTCCTGCCTGGAAGGTGGTGAGAAGGACAGTCCCTGACAGACATGGCAACGGTTCCTGAGCATTGTGTCAGGCTGGGGTGGGCAAGGAGAGCAGGCTTGAGCAGGGGGGTGCACTAGGCTGGCTTTCCTCACCCAGCTCCCTCCTGCCCCCCTGGGGTTGTGCCCTGCCCACATACCAGGTGGGGGACAGAGCCGGGCCGAGACTTGGTCCCTGCTCAGTGACAGCATCGTGGACACGAAATACTCTGGAAAGAAGTGGCAGACCCCCACGGGTGAGACACGGGCTGTCCGGATCCAATCCTAGCACCCGTAACCATCTCATTGCTGTCATCGTCAGCTCACAAGAGTGGGATGAGGTGGCCGGAGGGGCTCATCCAGCAGGACTTGGTGGGGAGGGCTAGGGCCATTCTGTTTCCTTCCTGTCGACTAACCGGACTGACTGCCCCCAATTTTCAGCTGTTGGAAACGTCTTTCTCCCTCATCCATCTTGGCTCATTGATGAGGGAAGGAGAGGGGCAGGGGAGGCCTTGACGTTCATGCCCTTTGGATACTCCGTTGGCTGGGCTGGGTCCGAAGGGCAGGGCCAGAGGAACCCAGACCTCATTAGCACCCTCTCCTCCCAGACACAGGAGGCGAGGAGGACACCGAGGACCAGGGTTTCACGGGAGATGAGGCAGAGCCATTCCTGGATCAGAGTGGTGCCCCAGGCCCGGGGACTCCCACCACCCCAAGGAAGCTGCCTTCCCATCCTCCCCCATACCACCTTGGGAATAAAAGGAAGAGAAGTGTACCCAAAGCCAGGACGCTGCTGTCGGAGAAGCCGCAGGACTTCCAGGTAATGGGCCGACTCTCTGACCACAGCCTCCCCCTCTAGTGGGCCAGCAGCTGCTATGCCGGGTGCCTGCCTCTCCATACAGCCTCGGGGAAGACCCTAAGGGCTCTCCTAGGTGGAAGCCTGGTTTCCCTGGGTCCTGGGCAGATGTGAATGGGTAGTTCACATCTTGGAGCCTCAGAACGAGCCTCTTCCCAGCCCCTGGTTTTGCTCTTTAAAAAGGGGGGGCCACTACAGAGATTCAGCATATCTTTGCATCTGTTATCTGTTTTCCAATCAGGGTTTATCTGGCTAGCTAGTTCCTTACTACCCAAAATGTGGTCCTTGGACCAGCACCACGAGCATCACCTGGAAGCTTATTAGAAACGAAGAACCCTAGACCTGCTGAATCAGAATCTGCATTTTAACAAGATCCCCAAATCTAAGAAGCTCTGTCTGGCTATCTTTTTTCTCTGTGTATCCGTGCCCTTCGTATTGACATGGATTTTTTCTGAAAGTCATATAGAATATGAATTTGTTCAAGCTCTTCAGAGAATGAAACTAATATTAATGCTTTGACACATTTTTATCCAAAAATCCATCCCGTTTTATTTGCCTTTTAATTTTGGTTCTTTGCTTATTCTTTTTCTTTTGTATAAAATTTTCCATTTGGACATCGTTACATTTAGTGATATTTAACTCTTAAGAACTATTTTTAAAGTTAAAAATAGGAAACCTAAATCTTGATTAAGTGGATCAAATTGTGGAAATATATTTTAGTTCTAAATCATGGTAATTTAAGCAAAAGTCCTAGCTATAACCACTATGTTACTCTGAAAGACAAATCCTAACTTACTTTATTATTATTCCCAAGACATCTTCTTATTGCCTTCTCTCCTTAGAAAATGAATATATGTTTATTGTAGAACATTTGTACAATACAGTAAAATGGAGAGAATAAAAATCACTTATCTACTTTCCCATTGTTATTAATAATATATTCTTTTATAGCATGCTATTTTTTAAAAGAGCCAGTCAATAAATAAATAATGGCTAATTAGAAGTTAGAACCAGTTAAACATCTTTTTCCATGAAAATTATTTTCATATTTCAAAATTTCATATTTCTAAACATTTTGCCTGAATTTGGAAGTACCAATATTCCTGAAACCTTCATTTACTTGCAGTTTAGTGGAGAAAACTCTTAATTTATTTCTCAGAAAGTGAGACAAAGAATAAAGAGAGATCACTTAACTGTTTAAGTTCGACCTCTGAGAGAATTGTCGGTGAAGAATGTTCAAGCCCCTTAAAAATGTCAGTGTCAAAGGGGCCGAGCTGCCAGTGGCTGCATGAAATGAACCGGGGGTTGGATCCTTGGCCCAGGCCTGGGATTTAGTGCTGGTAGCTTACCAGCACTATTATGTGGGACAATGGGATTTTATAGGGGCAAGGGACCTTGGCTGGAAAATATGATTGTTTTTACAGTGCTCTCCTAATTCTTTTTCAATACCCTTCTCAGGAAGCCAGCAGTGGGGATGGTCTCTTGGGGTGGTGATGGTGGACTGACCACGTCCCCTTTCTTCCTGCTTATGCCCCTTCCTGGCTTTCAGATCAGGGTCCAGGTGATTGAAGGACGTCAGCTGCCAGGGCTGAACATCAAGCCTGTGGTCAAGGTCACTGCTGCCGGGCAGACCAAGCGGACACGGATCCACAAGGGCAACAGCCCACTCTTCAGTGAGGTGGGAGACACTGGGTGTTAGGGCTAGGACCTGGGCGGGCTTTCCAAGTTGGGAGTGCACAGCAGATGCTTGGCAATTCGTTCAGTGTTTACACGTAGTGCTGACGTAGGGTCAAGAGCTATGTCAGGTCCAGAGTGGTCAGCTGAGGAACTGGAGAGAGGGCTCTCGCGCTTGCTCCTGCCTTGGGCTTCCACTGCTCTGCATCCCTGTCATCCTGTAGGGCCAGCCACCCACCCTGTCCCTGAGATGACAACCTCTGTGAAGTCAGGGGAGGGACATCCCAGAATCTAGCAAGTCCCCAGAGCTCAGTGCTGGGCTGAGCTCACTCCACACTTTCTGTGTGGACCAGACCCAAAGGCTGTGGGTGGTCGCTGACCCTCCCCCTGGCCTGGGGGTCAGCAGGCACTCACTTGTCTCCCTTTTGCCGTGAACCAACAGACTCTTTTCTTCAACGTGTTTGACTCTCCCGCGGAGCTGTTTGATGAGCCCATCTTTATCACGGTACGTCTCAGCAATCAAAGCCTTCTCTGTGGGCTGTGTATATGCATACATGCCTGTCGTGTGCGCGCGCGCGCGCGCGCGCGCGCGCGTGTGTGTGTGTGTGTGTGTGTGTGTGTGTGTGTGAGAGAGAGAGAGAGAGAGAGAGAGAGAGAGAGAGAGAGAGAGAGAGAGAGAAGCCTTAAGGCCCCGGGTATGGGTGACATATAGCAGGTTTCCCCAAAGCTCCCTGATCACAGAAATACCATCAGCAGCTCAGATGGAGGCAGCAGCCGAGTGGGGAGGCCCTGCTGTTCAGCACCCCAGGTGCCGTGGGTCAGGGTCCTGAAATCACTGTTGCAGTGGGCACTTAGATTTTCAACGTATTTTGTCCGTGTGCCTGCTTCTGGCCAAGATTTTCTTTCTCTGCCCTCCTGCTCTTTCCCTCCCCCCTTTCCTCCAAAAGGCCACAGAGTTAAGTGGTAAAAGGATGGGCTCTGGGGCCAAACTGCCTGGGTTTTCATTCTGCCTCTGTCATTTGTGGGGTTGCGTGATTCTGTACAAGTCCTGTCACCTCTCTTTGTCTCTGTTTCTTCATCTGTAGAATGGGGATAACAATAGCATCTCCTCGTAGGGTTCTTGTGAGGATTAAACATGGCTTATTAGAACAACGCTGGAATAGAGTGAGGGCGGGAAGAGCTATTGGGTTGGACCCGCTCCGTAGCCAATGTTTACTTGTAAATGAGAGTGTGAATTTATTTTCCCCTCCAGGTGGTAGATTCCCGATCCCTCAGGACTGATGCTCTCATCGGGGAGTTCCGGGTAATTGTTTATTTTGTTTTGAAAGCAGTCAGTTCTCGCTTACCCAGGTTAGTGGAGGCTCTGTGGATAATGTGCCAGGGTTGACACACCAGAGGTCCTGTCTGTCTTGGTCTGTATTGGTGAAATTTAACTAAAAACAAAACAGAACAAAACATAACCTTCTCCCAACCCAGAAGTCCTCTCCACAAAGGGAGCCGAGAAAGAGAACACTTTTATTATTGACTAAGCATTAAACCAGAATGTGGTGTGCATCACAGGTCACCCATGGAGAGATTGTAAAGACAGAAAGAAATCTTTTTATATAGCCAAGCAGATACAACTCATTCCATACATGTTCTCAAGACACACAGTAACTTGTCCTCAAATAAAAGGAGTTGACAGCACCCTTAGTCATACATACTTCATCCTCACTTTACCTGGTAATGGGGGTGACTATCTGTGTTAGCTAATTGACTTTCCCCAGAGGGAAAACCAGAAAACAAGCTTGAATTTTTATGTTGGGAGGTAGTTTTAGAACTCGGAACAAGGCGTGCACTGAAGTTAAGCCCCTCCCTTCCCACAGAGACAGGGAGAGCCTTGAGAAAGACATTTCTGGATCATAAAGCTGACGAAAGGCTTATTTGAGTTTCTAAAAAGATCCATTTCAAAGAGACAGAGAATGTACTTAACATTTACAAGTTTTAAAGGTAAATGTCCTGACAAAAACAGGGAAGGGAAATGCCTTCCTTTATTTCCAACATGGGGGTTAAGCTTCTTACTTTTAATTTCTATACGTTCCTGACATCTGGGAAGGAAGCTGCCATTGAGTTCAGGCAGCCCTCCTAATTGGCCCATCTCGGGCCAATGTGGTGCCGACACTCTGTGCCTGACCCCAGCCTCGCTCTGGGTTGGGAGTGGGCTCCAGATGTGCCGTGAGGAGATGGGGTGGGGGGCAGTGGAGAGAGTGGGGGACCTGCTCCCCTTCTTTGCCCCAGACAGTGCGGGACTGACCAGTCCTTGCAGGGAACTGAGAACTGAATGTCTAATTTAGCTCATAGAATGGCTTTAATAGGCTACATACAGTAAAGGCAACCAGCAGTGGAGACCTTCATGAATGGCGTGTTAATGTAATTCTTACTGATTTTCTCAGTTTTGAATTCCCAAGCATTTATCACATGGAAAGAAAGGGCACAGGCTTATTTTAACGTCTCCTATTATCCAAATAAAATATGACCCCCTTCTCTGGGAATTAAGTCACAAGATTGAAAATTAAGTCTTTTTTCCTGGAGAAGCAGTTTTATATAAAAGGAATAGTCTTGAGCCTGAGTCATTCTGTAACAAATGAGGTCTTAATTATGTTTGGAGCCTCTAGTCTTTGAAGCACATTCTTGTTCTGAGAACCCCAGAATTAAGGTTGTCGACATAAGAACCGTCTAAGCTGGCAGATAATTTTGATGAGTTTATTTGAGCCAAACTGATGACAATTGCCAGGAAGCAAAATCTCAATGGACTGAGAAAATGCTCTGGAGAATGGCAGTTTTGCAGCTTATTTTATACATGAGAGTCAAAGGGGGAGAAGTAAGGAGGGTTACATGAAATCCACTGGTGGTAGATTAAGGGGGTGGGAGAAAGCCAAGCGGGGAAACCTCTGAGATTGGACAAAAAGTAAAACAGAGAGACACATACTTCTTTTACCTTGGTGGGTACAGGACAGTCAATAATTAACATTTACAGCACATAGAGATGGTATGCAGGGAACAAGATAACTACGAGGGGTTCTGTGGTCTGTGCTCTGGTGTGACGGTTGTGCCCTGAAGGGTCTGAAAAAAAAGATTACTTTGACATTTCAAGGGTATGTTATCTTAGATGCAAAAAGACAGTAGACAGGCTCATTTAAGGTAAAGATTGACCTTTGTCAAGGAAGCTACAGGCCTAGGACGTGACTACCTGCTATGTCCCGTTTTTGTTAGGAATTTTTATGTTCAGATTATCCTATGTGGTTACTTTCCATCTCTGAGTTTGTAGGGCCTGCCAGCAGGCCTCCCCTGAGTTTGTCATAATTAGTGTGTGGCCTGTTTTTTGGCCACAAGGTAAAAATTATTTTTTTCTAATTATAAAAGTAATCTATGATTAAAAAACTATTTCTTAGAGCAGTTTTAGGTTCATAGCAAAAGTGAGTGGAAAGTATAGAGTTTCCATATATCCCTTCCCCTTCCCCCCACAATCTCCTCCAGCATTGACATCCCCCAATCAATGATTTTTTTTTTTTACAGAAAATTGTAAAATACAGGAAAGGATAAAAATAAAAATCACCCAAATCTACCATCTAGAGAGAGCACAGTTACCATTTTCTTGCATTTCCTTTTAACTTTCTTTTCTAGGCACCGATATACTTGACTAAACTTTGATCAAAATGTATTCCACTTTCCATGTAATATCAAATGATGACTGTCTCCCCATGTCTCCAAGTGTTCTTCAAAACATGACTTTTTTTTTGAAGATCTAATTGGCTTTATTAAGTGATTCATGAATTGGGCAGCATCCCATTCTAGCCACTAGAAGGGCGCTTCTCTCAAAACATGATTTTTAGTGGGATGATATAATGCACCAGACTTTATGTAGCACTCGGGGAGCAAGATTTCAATTTGTGTTTTCTCTGTTTGATTTCAGATGGACGTGGGTACCATTTACAGAGAACCCCGTGAGTCAAGTTCTCATCACCTTGACCATATCCTTGCACTCTGGGTCTGGAGATGCTTGGGGACACTCACTTTCCTCCTTGGGGGTTTTAGAATTTAGAGGTAGAGTTTGATATTGCGGTGAGAACTGCAGGAATGAAGGAGGGGCAGGCTTTCCTCTTCTGGGTAAAACAGGCTCTCAGGGAGATCAAACCCTCAGGAGGGTCTCAGCTGGCTCAGGCAGGATGTTAAATCTGGAAGGCCCCAAGCACAGGTGGCTGGAGACTGGGGTCACCTCTGACAGGAGGGGGTTATTTGGATGACAAGTTTAGGATTTCTCCACATCCTAGTTTTTGGCTTGCTCTGGTCACTTCCTGAGAGGGAAGCACCCGGCTTTGGCAGCCTTTTACAGGGGTTTCTGTTAACATTTCTGACTCAAGCATACTCGAATACCCCAAGTGTCTTTTATTGTAGAATTTGAGTCCTGCTCCCATGTCCCAGTGGGGTAGTCCTTCTTCTCCCCCAGATCTAGTTCACACCAAGCTCCTGGATACGGTTGCAGACTTGGGTCCTTCCAAATTCTGTGATCACCAATGGATGTTGTCTCTCTTAGGACACGCCTATCTCAGGAAGTGGCTGTTACTCTCAGACCCTGATGATTTCTCTGCTGGGGCCAGGGGCTATCTGAAAGCAAGCCTTTGTGTTCTGGGGCCTGGAGATGAAGCACCTGTGAGTACATTTCCCTGGGTCCTCCTCACAGTACCTCCCCTGATAGTGGAGGACCAAACAAACAGAAAAACAACTTTAGTTTTTCTGGTTTAAAAGAATACACAGTAATTATAAGAAATGTAGAATCTGTGGAAAAGTATACATGAAAAATGAATCACTCATAATTCTCCCACTCAGAGAGAGGTGTTGTTCATATCTTTTTGCGTATACTCCCAGAAGGATATACATGTGTATTTTAAAATAATTTTTAATTGAGGTATAATTGACATAGTACGTGTTAGTTTCAGGTATACAACATAATGATTCGACATTTGTGTACCTTGAGAAATGATTGCCACAATAAGTCTAGTTAACATCTGTCACCCTGCATAGTTACCAAAAAAATGTTTTTTCTTGTGATGAGAACTTTTAAGATCTCCTTTCCTAGTAACTTTCAAATATGCCATACAATATTGTTAACTATAGTTACCATGCTGTACATTACATCCCCATGACTTATTTATTTTATAACTGGAAGTTTGTACCTTTTGACCCCCTTCATCCATTTCCCCCACTCTCCCATCCCCTGCCTCTGGCAACCACCAATCTGTTGCATACATTTCTGTCTTGCAAAAGAGATCATTCTCTCTATAGTGTATTGTAGCCTGAATTTTATCGCTTAAGAATATGTCATTATCACCTTTATAGGTCAGGAAGTAAAGCTCTAAGTGGAGGTGGTAGAATGAGAACGATGTTCAGAGTTGGGGAAGTATCGGCATCTTTGTATGTTTGGGGAGAGGAGAAAAGGTTTGGAATAGTTGCTGTGGGAGAGGAATGAGGGGTTCATTAGATGTAAAAAGGAGGATTTCTGAGCAGACACAAGAAGACCCACTCTGGTTGGAGGCTTTGTGGCAGAGCCTCGTTATACTCAGTGGCCTAGAAGCAGAACAGAGGTAGGTGGCTGGTGGAGTTGTCAGGTGTGGTTAAGGCAGGATGGGTGAAAGCACAGGGCTGAGGTGTCCAGGGCATCCAGACATGGCTGATGGCTCTGGCCACGGAGGACGCAGGAGAGCAAGGCCTAGAGCTGATGAAGAAGACAAAAAATAGGGACTGCACATTTATTGAGTCTCTGCGGCGTGCCAGGCTCTGTGCGAGTGGAGGTTGGAAGAGGCACATAGGACTATGCTTCTAGCAGCTGAAAGAGAGTGGGGATTAAGGTGCTGTCGGTGAAGGACAAGGGACTGTGTTGGGGAATGACTTGTCTACATGGATGGGGATTATCTCATGGGAGAATTGGACATCAGTTAGGCAAATGGTGAGGCAGGCGCTGAAGTCATCAAGGCCAGGTGAGCATGTGTCCTGGGCTTGGTGGATGGCAACAGTGAGAACTGGGGGGAGAGAGCGGTCCATGTGGGTGGTGTGGACACCCCAAAAGGAGAGATGGTGGGGACAGCTGCAAGGTATGGCTCTCTGTCCCAGACTGTGGTGGCCAGGAGTGGGAGAGGCAGGAGGGGGAAAAGCGGGATCTCCAGGGGATGGGAGGTGGGAAGTGGAGGTGCCCATGGAAAGCCGCATGTAATCGTGGAGGCCGAGGGCAAGTCCCACACGGACGTCAAGGATGAAAAGCTGGCTGATGACAAGAGCTCAGGAAGCCACAGTGGAAAGGTTAGGGGACGGAGAACCCCAGGGTGCTGTGCAGGGGCCGCTGGAGCTGTGGTGGACAAGCCCCAGGGCACCTGTCCTCGCTCTCTCAATCCTCGCTTTTGCTGCAACTTTATCAGCTGCTCACTCTTTCTGCTTGCTGTTCTCTATGATTCCCACCAGCTGTCCTTCCCGAAACCACTTGCTTAAGGCTCACCCTTTGCCAGCTCCTAAGAGTGCTGCTCTGTTGCTCCACAACATTTAATTCCAGAGTCATGTCTTACTTGAAACTCTCTCCTTTCTTAGCATTTGTGACTCTCCTGATTCTTTTCTTTTCTTTTGTTTAAAAGGGATACTTCAAATTCAGTGGCTTAATAAAATTCCTCTGCCTCCTCTTTGCTGTATCCTTGACTCTCACTATCGAGGAGCCCATCTTTGTCTACCCGAGACTCCTACATTGCTCTTCTCCAGCCTGGACCTTCTGAGCTCAGCTTCAGTTGCCTTGTAATAAAGCCACATTAACATGTCCCTTAGGCCCCTCTAACGTAACATATGAAAACCCAGTATTATTATCCGCTGTCCTCTCCTCACACCTGCTCTCCATCCTGTGTTACGTGACATCTTAGGACATCTTAGGCCTGAGTTTCATTCTTCATCCCTCAGTCCCACACCCGTCAGTCCACATGCACACAATTGGCCAGTCTTGTTGGCATGACAAGTTCAGTGTGTGCTTCTCCCCTTTCCCATCCCAAGACCAGTGTCCCGTCATCTCTTATCTGGGTCTCTATGCGTGAAGATGCAGGTTCAGCTGCTGAAACAAAGATACCCCAAATAGTAGGTGTTAAGGAAGATAGAAGCTTATTTCTCTCCCTCATAAATTCAGTCCTGAATTGGCACGGTGCTTCCACAATGATGAGAGACCTAGGCTCCTGGTCTGTGCTCCACCACCTTCACCATGCAGCTTCCATCTCACGGTTCCCGATGGTTGCTTGCTCCAGTTCCCATCATCATGTCTGTATTCCAGCCAGGGGAATGGGAGAAAACCTTGCTTCAAGGTCTGCTTTCCCTACAAGATGGTGAGCTCCGTGGGGGCAGAGCCTCTGTCCACCTTGTTCACTGCTGTATCCCTCACCCTTAGGCACCATGCAGACACTTAATAGTCACTCAGTAAATACTTGCTGAGTGACTGATCAGCCATCACTGAAGACAGAGTGGCCAGCTTAGACCGGTCACTTCTATACTGTTTTTAAATGGGTAGAGTGGGAAGGCGGTTAAGGTTCTTGAATGCCTACCGTGTGCCACGTGCATGTACATCGGTATTGAATCAATCCTCCCAACAGCCTATGAGGTCGATATTATTGGTTCCACTGTCCAGATGAGGAAGTAATCTGAGGGTAAGGAACCTGCCTGAGATCACATGCTAGGAAGCAGAAGGGTGAGACCTGCCTTTCTTCAAAATGCACCGTTTCAGTGGTGTCGGTCGAGGAAGGGAGAATGCTGTGTTCAAGAACACTTGAAGGAATCATCTTCGGTTTGCATTGCAGCTGGAGAGCAAGGAACCCTCGGAAGACAAGGAGGACATTGAAGGCAACCTGCTCAGGCCCACCGGCGTGGCACTTCGAGGAGCGCACTTCTGCCTGAGGGTCTTCAGGGCCGAGGACTTACCGCAGAGTGAGTTGGGTGCCCTCACTGGGCACAGAGCGGACCTGCGCTGGGCTGCATCAGCTCCCTGCAGGGAAGGAGATGGAGGGGCTGGCTGGCCCTCTGCTCCCTCCCTGCCTCCCCTTGGCCTTGCCCCCCACCCCCCAGGGTCCATTAAATCAGTGCTCAGCCCAACTCTCCCTCCACCCTGCCCCCTGGGGAAGCCTCACCCCCTCTCTAGGTTTCCCAAGCATTTTTACTGTTCTTAACTGAAAAGCAATCAGAATTAATGAAAAGTAATATAACTGCTCGGGGAGTTATGGAGATGCAAGAAATCTTGAGACTAATAGCTGCCCCTGGGCTTTATTTCAGCATCCCTGAGGCCTGGTCTGGCTGTTTAGCCTCCATGGACCCATTTTCTTCCTTCTCACTGGGGACTTATCACCATCTGGACCCTCTGTTTTGTGCTCGGGGCTGGATCTGATTGGTTTTCTCTCCCTCCTTGAGGAAGACAGGCCAGCATGTTGGCAGACCCTGGGCCAGGGAAGCAGTCATTGAAATGTTGAAAGGGCTGTGTCTCCACAGATGAAGAACGGGTGTACAGTTTGTTTCAAATTGTCCTGGTTTTAGTGCTGAAAGTCCCACATCTTGGGAAACTGCTCAGTCTCCCGCACACAGGGGCAGTGGGTCACCTTAGCTGTGGCCATGTCCTCATCCTCCCAGGAAGACCAGTGTGGCCACTGCCTGGTTCTCACAGTGGCTATTCCTGTATTGGCCCCATCCTGTGTGCTCAGTAAATGCTGGGGGGAATTGAAGCAGGCCCTCAAATCACATTGTTTTGTTCTACGTCTTTCGTTGTAACATTGATGAGATGCCACACAAACTTAACTCTTGTTTATATCAAATAGCTTATGGTAAAATTGGTTTCATTACATGTCAGTTCACTTAAAGTCACCGAACCTATCGATGATGTTAAGCGAGGGCTTACAGTATACTGGATAGTCTAGCGCTGTGTCAACCCAGGCTGCCTGTTAGAATCCACCGGGGAGCTTTCAAGTACCAGAGGCCTTTTCAATCCCGCCTCCAGGATTTCAGATTGACTTGGTTTGGGATAAGGGCTCAAACACTGGTAGTTTTTAAAGGCTCCCCTGGTGGTTCGGTGGTGCTGTGGGCTGTGAGCCACTGCTGTGGAGCGTGCATTGGCACCATCAAGCCAGTCCCTGTTCATAGCAGACTCAGTGTGAACATTTGCTACTTGATTCCCTGTTTACAAGTTTTGTATAAAGCAAATCGTTTGAGGGTTTCTGCTTTGACTCATGACACCAATAAATGAAATGGGTTCCTTCTGTACAGGCGTACTTGAACCAAAATCGTGGGGAAAGCCTTTAAATAAGTAATGGCTATTAAATGGGCATTAAAATGCATGCTTAAAAACATTCTGCATTTGTTGGTTAAAATTATGCAGAGGGAGTCTGGTGAGTTTCCGAAGGGGGCCGGGAAAATGGAAATATTTGCTTTGTTCAAGGTGAAGGTGCTTGATGTTTAATTCTCTGCAATGTTGTTCAAATATAAGTAAAACAAAATAGGTGGGTAAATAGGAATAAATATTTGTTCATTGTTACCTGTTGTATTCATGTAGATATTAGCTAGTATATAAACTTTAACCATCCCCCTCCTCTCTCTCATTCATATACATATGTACATTTATACATAACAGATACATACATTCATACATACATACATACATATCTATTTGTAATGGATATGTAAATAATATGGCTGATTCAGTAAAATATTGGTTGCGATTAAATTTTTTTTTTTAAATAGAATTGACTTGTTGCTTAAGCTCAGGTAAATTACTGTGCTAATGGATGTAAAGGAAAATGTCAAACAGACATCAATAATGGGATATTATTATAACAACTTCCAGTCCTTTTTTTGGATTGTTTACTGCCCTTATTGATGTAGATTTCTAATCCATCAGTTGGTGCACCTGTTATGAAAGCCTTTGAGAACAGGGGACAGTGGGCAAGCTGTTGGGAGCTGGGGAAGGAAGTGGTATGGTGCCCTCAGGAGCTGCTGTTCTGAGATGGTCCCCGCTCCTGGGAGTGCCTGGGCTCAGCGGGTGCCAGAGCATCTCTCCAGGGAGTCCCAAGAGCGCCTGTGGACAGGTAGGTGGGAAGTCGGGGTTTCAGAGGTAGGACAGCAGGTGGGCAGTGACCAACGTGTCCTTCTCTCTAGTGGACGATGCTGTTTTGGACAACGTGAAGCAGATCTTTGGCTTTGACAGTAACAAGAAGAACTTGGTGGATCCTTTCGTGGAGGTCAGCTTTGCAGGGAACATGGTAAGGAGCAAGGAAGCGGGAAGATTCTTGAGGGAGGGCAGAGGCCAGGAGAGGGTGAGGTGCACACATGCTCCCCTTGACACCCCCCCTCAGAGGTGTTTATGCACAGATGGGGCTGATCGTGGAATGAGAGGAGAGACACTCACACAGGCCTAGCTCTCTGGGCTGCAATGTGCACGCACGTGGGTGGGTCTGCCTGAGACAGACACTTCGGTGTGCATGGACATGGGGCAGACAGATGGACAGTGGACAGACAGAGGAATATTTGGGGGAAAATTAATTTAAGCGATTGCATGGAAACTAGAAGTAAAGGCATAAAGACAGAGAAACTTTAAAAAAAGCTGTAATAAAAACATAATGATTATTTAAAAAAAGTTTATGGTAGGAGTTGGGTAGAGAAAGGCCACTCTCTAGGGATCACGCGTACATTCCTCTCCTCCTTGCAGCCCACCTTCCTGCTCAGAACCAGGGTTGTTGCTCCAAACCCTGTTGATTTCTGCTTGGGCCCTTCCCTCCATCCCTCCATATAGGCTGGTGTCCCCCAGCGTTTGCCACTCTACAGGCTCTTCCTGGCAGCCTTTGCCACCCCTAGCCTTCAGCTGTCACCTCTCCACAGAGGACTCCCAGAGCTCTATTTAACTCTGATCCGCCCTTCAACCCTAGACTTCCCTTGCCTCTCTCTGCATATCTCTATATGCTGCCCCTTGGGCTCTTTAAAACAGTCATCTTGTGCCTCAACCTGTCTACTTCTAGGAGGCTCCATCCTAACCAGGCATCGCCATCAAAGACAGAAACTGCGGGCCTGCCTTGATTCTTCGCTCTTTTAAAACCTCCCTACATCAAACATGCCACCCCTAGTTCCTGACTTCAAACAAGCCCTGAGGTCCGTTCCTTCTCTCTGCCCCTGTAGCCACTGTCTCTTTCTAGGTCTCTTTTTAGGACCACACGGCGGCCTGGGGTTCCTTCTCTTGTTCTGGCTCTCCCCATAGAAAGCCATCAGAATAATCTAAACACAGCCCAGTCTGTACAGTGAAGTTCAAAACGCATAACCTGACTGACCAGGTCCTGCCCAAACTTTCTCACCTTATCTATATGGTCAATATTAGCCCACACAGTCTTTGTGTGAGTGAGAAACCAGCGCCCCTACTGGGCAGATGCAGCACTGCAGCTTGTCTCAGAGCATGGAGTTGGGCGGAGCCCTTTGAGTGAATACTGTTAACTTAAAAAGGGCCTTTAAAGTGAGAGTCAAACAAGCGTTTATTTGAGATGAGGAAGCTATTTGGGGATCATTGATTCAGGCAGAACCCCAAATAATGTGCTGATTAGGAGACAAAGGCAATGGGTATTTATGAGAAAGGGAAGGGGAACAATTACACCAATGGAAGGAAGGCATTTCTATTGGTGCAGTAACAACATAGTGATGTTAATTTTAAATAATGTTTATAATTTTCTGCCCAGTTGTCATCAGTCTAGTAGTCATAATAACTGCTTTCTTGTTATCTTTGCAAACAGATTTTTGGGGGCACAAGTTTGCTTTGGTCCAGTCCAAAGGTTATTTTGCCCTGTTTTAACATTCCAAGGTTTGAGGTGTAAGACAGGAATGGCAGTTTCTCTGGCAGGGCAGCTTCGGCTCCATTTTAAAGTGGCTCCGTTTATATTATTGTGTGCAGTACAGACCACGCAGCTCATATGATGGCCATGGTCCTCTCCCATCTTCCCTGCCTCACGTTTCCCTACGTGCACTTTGGTGCCCTTCCTGGTGTTTCCCCCCAAAGTGTTGCCTCTTTCAGTGTCCAGCTTCCAAAACCCCCACAGGTCTGATGGACTAGTTCAGAGCCCAAGGTGCTGTATGCACAGCTTTGTTTTAGGCTGTTTTGCATCCTGTCCCAGTATCTGTTTCTCTGACTTGTGAGGAAATAAGAACCTGCTTGCATTTACTCCATAAGCTCAGAGCAGAGGTTGTGGTGGAAATGACTGGGGATGTGGGAAAAAAGACATCAGGTGGGCGCAGACTCTGCTCCTGCTGGCTCCGGGATCTCCTTCGGAGGAGCCTCTGAGCTTTGCGCTGACTTCGGGGAGTTGGCAAGTGGGGTCAGCGCCCTCTGAGGTCCCAGGTCCCACCAGCCTTTCTTAGACTGTTACCTGCTGCAGCACCAGGGTTGGGAGGGGTTGAGCTGGATAACTTGGCTGTTAATAGGAAAATTGGAACAGGGCAGAGGAGAGGGCTGAGAACCGAGCTGGGTGGTTGGTGGGTGGGGGCCCTGCAGCCGGCTCCCCCTTTGCTCTGGAGGCAGAGAGAGGGAAGGGGAGAACAACCAGGTGGTTCAGGACAATTGGAGAGGAGTTTTAAAAAATTAACAATAAACCCTAAAAGGCGAGGGTGCTGATGGAGGTGGTGAGGGTTCTTATTCACACAGCACTTTGCAACTGTCCTTTTAGTTAATCTCTTCTTAGATTCATTTTGCAAGGAAGCAGGGTCTGCCTGCCCATTCCACCACCACAAGGACATCTGAGGTTGGGGGAGGGAGCCTGGCAGCCAGGGGGCTCCTCCCTGAGGCCCAGGTGTGATTTCAGGAACTGGGAAAGGCCTTGGATATGCTATCCCCCCATGTTTAGACTGCCTTTACCCCCTCTTTTACTGTTTCTTTTATTTCTTCTTTTATTATTGATGTACATATTTATTAAAGAATTTTGAAAAACCCAGACAAAAGTAAAGACAATTACCCATAAGATACTGTACAAAGTTCATGTTTGGTGACTACCTTTCCAGTTTTTTTTTCTATGTGTAAATAATAGATATTTTTTCCTAACTCTTTATTTTTTAATATTTTAAAACATAAAGAAAAGTTAAAAGAATGGTTCAGTGACTATCCACCCAATGGTATGGCCTCCACTTAGATTAAACAGTTCACATTTAGTGAGTTTTCTTTTTCTCTATGTGGATACTGTTTTTTTTCCTGGCTGAATCACGTGAAAACCTAATTGCTGACTTTACCTCTACAGACATCTCCTGAGAAAAAGACAATTCTTTATAACCACAATAGCATTATCACAACTAGAAATGAACAATTATTTCCTAATATTGTCAGGTACTGGTGCATATACGTTTTCTCTGATTATCCCCCAAATTTCTTTTAGAGCTGGTTTTATTTTGTTCTGATCCGAGGCCAAATTGGAATTCATGCTCTGCATTTGGTGGCTACGCCTCTTTCGCTTCTTTTGTAGCGGTCTTTCCTACCAACCCCATGACACTGAATTTTTGAAAAGCCCAGGCCTTTCGTCCGTGTTCTGAATTTGTCTGATTGTTACCTTGGGGTGTTGTTTAACTTGTTTTTCTGGCCCCTGTATTTCCTGTAAACTGAAAGCAAGGTCTCAAGAACAGATTAGATTCGGATGAACTCTTTTGGCAAGAGTTCGTCACAGGTGATGTTCCGTACATCGTATTGTATCACAACAGGAAGCAATGATGTCAGCGTGTTCCACCATCAGTGGTGATTGTCTGATCACTTGATTAAGGTGGTGTCTCCGAGTCTCCCCCTTGTCAAAGTACGTGCTCTCCTTTGTAGTTTGCAAGTAATCTGTGGGTAATATCTTGGTGCTGAGCGGATATCCTGTTTCCCAGCAACCTCTTACCCAATAGTCTACGCAGCCTCGGCCTCCTTGCCTGAACAAGTCAGTTACTTGGAATTGCAAAGTGGTGGTTTTCTCTTCATCATTCCTTCTCTTTATTAGCTGGCATTTCTCTGTAAAGAAGAGCTTTCCTCCCCTTCTGCCCGTTTGAGTATTTTTTTTTTTAAAGATTTTTATTGGGGAATTGGGGGGTGGGAACAGCACTGGGGAATTGGGGGAAGGGGAACAGACAATTTGCTGTCGTTTTGTTCTTCAGTCTAGTTGTGGAGGACGTTGCTTCACTGGCCCAAGTTGGCACCATCATTGCGCTCTTCCCAGGCGAGGCAGATCAGTCGCCGGCTTCTGGACGGCCACTCACGGAGGCTGCTGGCCGCTCACGCTGGCTGCTGGCTACACACAGTAACCCATGGCAACCCACTGCAGCAGGGGCTGCAGCCTACGCTGTTGCTGGCGACTCACGGCAGCCCAGCTCCAGGTTGAGCTGTTGTTCAGCATCTTAGCTGTGGAGGGCAGTGTCACTGGTCCTCATATGTGGGATCCGAACCGGGGCCCTCTGGTGTCCCAAGCCAGTTCTTAATCACTGCGCCACTCGGCCGGCCCACCCCTTTTGAGTATTAATATGGACTTCAATGCTTTTTATTAATTCAGTGTGTTAAAATCAGTCATTATTGTGCTGGATGTGTGGACTGTCCTGAAATTGGCCATCGGGAACCTGTTCAAGCTGGCTCTGCTATCCCCAGTCTAACACAGGGTCTCCATGAAAATGCATGTGGGAGAAGTAATTCAGGTTTTAAACTCATTCACACTGGGGTGTAAATGCTCGCTGTGGGCCTTACCTAAGTGCAGTTTTGGTTTGGGCTTGGGTTCAGGGTCCAATGCCCTCTTCCTGACCTCAGGGGGACTTTGACAGGATGAAGGAAGAAAGGAAGGAAGTAGGAAGGCTTGCTAGACAGTCTTACAGGACATTTAATCCAAGGACTGGGACCAATTTCCCCAATTTGATAGATGGGAGAGTCATGTCTTGAGATGTTTTATTCCACATTTCCAGGGATGGCAGGGTGCTTTGATGATGGTTAGAGCCAAGATCGACCTGCCTCCAAATGCAGTGGCTTTCCTTGGAGCTAAGTCTCAGAGCTCTGGGGCTCCTGGCTGCCCCGGGTCCTTGTCAGTACCTTGATCTCCCTAGAGCTTTTCCTCTTCGGAGATGACTTGTCTGGTCGTGGGGGTTTTTCTGGGAAGTTACAGATGTCTAGAGGAGGTGATGGAGGTAGGGGACCTGGCCAAGGTAAGGGACTACATAAAGCTGATTGGCGGCTGCACTGATGCAAGAATCTGCGCCCTCCATTTCCCCTCGAGAAGGAAGGGGCTTTTAATGAAGGAGGCCGTTGAGACCTTCTCTCTTGAAAGCTTTAGCCTGGTGGTCCCCAGGCCTCTGTGTTCCCTTCCCTCTCTCCCAGTCACCTCATTGTGACCTCCCTCTCTCTCTGCTACCCTTACTGCCAGTCTCTCTTTCTCTCAGTCTGCTTGTGTGTCACGTTTTCTAGTTACATCCTAATCTAAAGAGCCCTGGGGCATTTTCTTCTGTGTGCCCACCCTCCCCAGCCTGGCCCTCTTTGCATTTCCTCTTATGGACACTTGGTGGCACTATTATCTTAGATGTGAACCGTACCTGATTTGGGCAAGCTGCTCGCAGCGGTTCTCAACCTGTGGGTCGCGACCCCTTTGGGGGTGGAACGACCCTTTCACAGGGGTCGCCTAAGACCATCGGAAAACAAAGAGATACTTACATTATGATTCATAACAGTAGCAAAATTACAGTTATAGAGTAGCAACGAAAATAATTTTATAGTTGGGGGTCACCACAACATGAGGAACTGTATTAAGGGGTCGCAGCATTAGGAAGGTTGAGAACCGCTGTGCTAGGGGAATATGTGT
>NW_017731464.1:1453506-1542836 GCF_001890085.2 Hipposideros armiger | reverse complement strand
ACACACACACACACACACACTTCATGAGATCTGAGAGAAGGAAAGTGGAGATACTTGGAGGGCAGAGCGGGAGACTTTAAAAAACTATTTTTTTTTTTGTTTCTAAATGCAAGAATTAAACCTAGTAATTGTACCCAAAATTTGAAAATAATCAGAGAAACTGAAAGAAAAAGAAAAACAAAAGGCAAAAATACCCTGTGTTTCTGCCCCCCACACCATCCTGGAGGTAACTACTGTTAACATTTGTGTAATTTTCTGCTAGTATGTTTTCCTCTCTGTAGTTCTCACTGCCTGTGTCTGCCTCACATGCACCTCCCCCCACCAAACCCCCACACTGGAAAAATATTGGATTCAGGTTAGTTGATTTTCATGATTTGCAGATACTGTATTTGCACATTTGCCCACTCATTAACATTTATTTGTAACCTCAAAATCGTACTCTCACAGTGCTTTCGTGATCATTTCCAATCACAGGTGCGGAGCGGCACAGAATTGGGGTTGGCTGACTGGCGTGTTGCCAGCTGAATTGGAACACCTTGATGTTTTTCCATCTTGTGTCAGCTCTCATCCTGTCAATAAGTGTCCCTGTCTTGGTCTGCTTTGTGTCGTGTTTTTCACCGTTTTTTTTTTTTTTTTGCTTTTTATTGGTGATTTCACTGTTTAAAACGGCCCCAGAGTGGAGAGCTGAAATGCTGTCTAGAATTCCTAAGGGCAAGCAGGCTGTGATATCCCTGATGGAGAAAATTCATGTTAGATGAACTTCCTTCAGGCATGAGGCACCGTGCTGGTGGCCATGAATTCAGCATTAACGAATCAACAATATATATTCCATAAAGTGTCTTTAAACAGAAATACACACCACACAAGTTTATGTAGTGAGGAGTTGACGAAAATGCTGTGGCAGAGGCAGGTAGGAACCTAAGCCTGTATCTTCCCTAGGAGCAATGGCTCAGTATTCACTCATTCAGTTTCTTGGTGATTGACAGAACATGTAACTACCACCAATAATGAGAGTCAACTGTGCCTATGCAGTTTGGTAACTGCTTTTATTATCTAATATTTCCTTAGGTTACTAAATAGCCTTTGAAATCAATGTCTTGATGAGTGCACACTGTTCCATTAGATGAATGTAAGGTGAAATTTAACCTATTTCTGGATAATTCTTTTTTTTTTTTTTTTAAAGATTTTTATTGGGGAATTGGGGGGATGGGAACAGTGCTGGGGAGTTGGGGGAAGGGGAACAGACAAGTTGCTGTCCTTTTGTTCTTCAGTCTAGTTGTGGAGGATGTTGCTTCACTGGCCCAAGTTGGCACCATCATTGCACTCTTCCCAGGTGAGGCAGATCAGTCACCAGCTTCTGGACGGCCACTCACGGCGGCTGCTGGCCGCTCACGCTGGCTGCTGGCTACATACGGTAGCCCATGGCAACCCACTGCCACAGGGGCTGCAGCCTACGCCATCACCTGCGACTCACAGCAGCCCAGCTCCAGGTTGAGCTGTTGTTCAGCATCTTAGCTGTGGAGGGCAGTGTCACCGGCCCTCATATGTGGGATCCGAACTGGGGCCCTCTGGCGTCCCAAGCCAGTTTTTTAACCATCGCGCCACTCGGCCGGCCCTGGATAATTCTTTTTGTTCTTGCAGTTTTTCTCTCTCATGAACAGCTCTGTGACAAATCAGTGTGCAGGAATCTTTGTTCACACTCTGCTTTTCCATAGGGAAGTGTCTAGAACTGGGTCAGAGGGCATGCTTATGTTTAAGTATTTGATAAGGGGGCCAAATGGCCCTCTCGGAAGGTTGTACTCATTACACTCCATCAGGAAGTGAAGGAGGGTTGAAAAGAAAGACTTAGAGAAGGAGAAGGAGGAGAAGAAGCTCAGGCTGCCTTGGCTGAGTGCGTGGGGAGTGGAACAGGGTGCAGGAAGGCGCCAGGGGACTTCTAGGACTAGAGGCAGTGCTGGCCTGGGGTGTGGCCACGGGACCAGCTATATTTCAGGGCCCCAGACCCACATCCCAGTGGCTCGCTCAGAGGGAGTCCCCGAGGCCAGGCAGATCAGTGCTTCGCTTGCTGTGGACGAGGCTGCAACTCCCTGCCTCGCTCCTGGGAGCATGGGGGCAACCTGTGCCTTCTCGTTCAGGGAGCTGAGACACGACTTGGCAGCGCCTCTCAGCTGTGTCTGGTTAGAGTCCTTTTTTTTCCTTTTAAAATTTTGTTCATCTAATTTTTGAATTAGGTCATGTATTTATTATATCTCTATCTTATCTGTCTATCTACCATCTATGTATCTCCATCATCTATCTAGTGCTGTCTATCACCTATCTAACTCTATCTGTCTTCTATTATGAAAATTCTCCCTTTTGCTCTGTACTCGTCTGACAGTTCATCATTTCATTTCCTCCCTTGCGAATGAAACCACCGCAGTTAGTTTCCTGTGCCTTATTCTGGTTTCATTATGCGTATAGAAGCAAACCTGACTCTAAAGTCTTAGTTTTTACCCTTTTAACAAATTGTGGCACATCGCACTCACTGTTCTGCACTTTGGTTTTTAAAATTTCCTCCAGTTTTATTGATATATAATTGACCTACAGAACTATATAAACTTAAGTCATACAGCATAACGACTTCTTGACTTACATATATTATGAAATGGTTACCATAGCAAGCTCAGTTAACATCCATCATCTCATGTAGATAGATACCCACCCCCCAAAAAAGAAAAAAAAATATTTTTTTCCTTGTGATGAGAAATCTTAGGATCTTATCTCTTCACAACTTTCAAATATGCCACACGACAGTGTTAACTACTGTCAACATGTTGTATAATACATGACATCCCTAGCACGTTGCTCTTCAGTTGATAAGATAACATGGAGATTGTGGTCCTCATTCTCCTTGGAGCTGCATAGTACTCCATCACGTGGATGGACGATAATTTATTTAACCCGTGCACTATTGGTAGACCTGGGTTGTTCCAAATCCTTGCCAGTTCAAGCCATGCTGCAGTGAATAACCTCACACGTATGCCGTTCTGCACATGTGCAAGTATTTCTGTAGGATAAATGTCTAGAGGCAGAGCTGGTAGGTCAAAGGGTATTTGCATTTGTAATTTTGACAGATAGTGGCCAATTACCCCCTGGAGGGGTCAGGTTTCCCCAAAGCCTTGCCAATCAAGGGCTGCCAGGCTTTAGAGATTTTTATGAACCTAATAGACGAGAAGTAGTATCTCATTTGTTTTATTTGTGTTTCTTTCATTATGAGGGAGGATGAGCCTCTTTTTACGTGCTTTACAACTCTTTGTATACCCATTCCTGAAAACCGTGTCCCACTCTGCCCACTGTTCTGTCAGATGGATCACACGAGGGCCACATCCTGGCACCCATTCCTGCTCCAGCCTTTTCCTGAGCTTTTCTCACAGGGAGAAGGGGAGAGTGGGGGCAGGAGCCTGCATGAGGCGGAGCAGGGGTAGAGACAAAGTCTTGGCCCCTGGGGAGGCTGCACCATCATCTCATGGAGAAACCAAAGTCCCGGATCTAAGTCAGATGCTCATTAAATGAGATAATGCATGGAAAATGCTTCGCACAAGGCAGGTCCCATAGGAGATGCTCTGAAAAAGGCTGCTCATTATTATGTGTAGGACACGTGAACCTACCAGGATCTATATATATATATCTGAAACTGAGCCTTTACCTGCTGTCCCCATGTGAGTTCAGGATGCCCTGGGCTGGCTAAGGGGCCTGTCACTGCCCCAGGGACTCCAGGGGCAGAGCAGAGACCACGAGCTGCTGGTTTGGAACTGGTTTCCATCTCTGCTAGGTTTCTTGTTTGTGGAAAGCCCAGTCTTAAGAGCAGGGCTGATCTGAGGCCGACTGTGGCTTATGGGGCTTGTATCTTCACTTAATTTTCCTCTCATTCTGTGCATGGCTCCAGCCCTGGCCCCGGCCCTTCAGCTCCGTTCTCCCCTTCTTTTCCCCCATCTCTAAACTCCTAGGGCTCACGGTCTTCCAAAGGGGCAGGTGATCTGGGCTGATGGGCAAAAGGGAGTGCTGGAGGGCCTATGAGAAAGCCAGTATGGACTCAGAGCCCCCACATTTAGGGTCAAGGCCTTAATGGGAGGTGGGAAAGGGGGATTTCCAGCCAGAGGTATGAGCTAAGGGTGAAGGGCTGTGGCATTCAGGCAGCCTGTATTCCCCAGCTCTGGGTCTGATGCCTCCCAGCTCTGAGTCTGACCTAGCATTGAGCCTTTTGTCTCTGCAAAGATTCCTGTGTCTTAGCCCACGGCACAGGACTCTGAGGCCCTCAGGGCCTTCCGTCCAGCCTGAAGCGTGGCCAGCATGACAGAGAATGGCCACTGGCTGATGTGGTGGTCCCCAAAGGAGCCCAGAGTCCCCATGTTGCTCCATCCATTTGTCCTCTGTGTTTTCTAGCTCTGCAGCAAGATCCTGGAAAAGACGGCCAACCCTCAGTGGAACCAGAGCATCACGCTGCCTGCCATGGTGAGCCTAGCCCTCTGGTGTCCACCCCAGGAGGCTCCCAGCCTCCCCAGCGTCCCGCCCACACCCTAGACTTCTGGTTTTTCAAAAGGCTCCCACACCAACATGTCTCTCTTCCCTCTATAGTTTCCTTCCATGTGTGAAAAAATGAGGATTCGTGTCGTAGACTGGTGAGTTCTGAGCCTCAGGGTCTTTAGAGGTGGCTGTCCTCAGGGGCCACTGGGTTCTTCAGTTTCCTTCAGTTCAGTCTGGGTGCAGTAGGAGAGCAGGTTTCGGGTGAAGTAGTCTCCCCCCTGGGGGAGGCAGGGGAGAGAGGATGTGGGCTGTTCTAGGGAAGCTTACTCACAGCCCTGCTTGGAGGCAGATAGGAGGACAGCCAGGTGGGGCTGGGAGGGCTCCAGGAGTCTGAGATCCCTGAGGCCAGGAGGGGCCAGGAAGGCTTCCTGGAGGAGGTTTCTTTTTTAAAAAATAAATCCAGGATGAGGGCATTCCAGTGAGGAAAGGATCATAAGCAAAGGCAAGAAAGCTGGAAAGAGCAGAGCTTCTCGGGGGATAGGCTGTGATGGCCTCTGGGTTGGTAGGATGGCATGGAAGGGTCTCCAGGTTGGGGAAGTGGGCAGAGTTGCCTGAGCCGGGAACACCACTGTGAGCTTGCCATAGGCGAGGGCTGTAGCCGTACAGACATCTTAGAAAAGTAATTGTATCTACCCCTTGTTGAGTACCTACCGTGCACCAGGCGCTGTGCCTAGCAAGCACTTTACCCTCACAATCTCACTTCACCCTCAGCTTGACTCCTTCTTTACAGATGAGGAGGTAAATTTGCCAAGATTGGGTGACCTGTCTGAGGTGACAGCTGGGAAGCAGCTGAGGCCAGGCTTGAACCCAAAGCCTGCGTTCTTCATCACCAGGCTGCGCTGCCTCCTGCTGTGTGGAAGCGCTCCCTCTCACACTTGAGGGGCCCTTAGGGGTCCACACGCTGGTCTCCAGGACCTTCCACATACCAGGCTTTCCAAAAAGAGACTTGTCCTCTAGCTGCCCCCAAAAAGCCTTGGCCCTGCGGTTCCCACTGTGTTGTCTTTTGGTCTCCTGCCCATGGCACCCCCAGCCAGGAGGATAATGAGAGACTAGGGAAAACCCCCAGGCCACAGAGCCATTAAAATGCACGCCAGTTCCCCAGGCCTAAAGAAAACAGCTTGTGAGAATTAGAGGAGAAGAGGGAGCAGCCTGGAGGGCCGGGAGGGAGAGGCCTCTCGGGCCCTGACCGCTGGTATGTTCCGTGGGGAAGCGGTCTGGGGGAGAGCCGTGCTTTACGTCCCCGGAATGATCTCTTCATCTCAGCTCGTGGTGTGTGTGCGCACATATGTGCGTTGTGTTGCCTGGGGGCGATTGGCTGTGTGTGTCTGTGCGTGTGGAGGCATGTGTGCGTGTGTGCACATGGGTGCAGCTGTGCCATGTGTTGTGGATGGGCCTCACCCGAGTCTGGGTGAGCTGTGTCAAAGGCATCAGCATACTGTACAATCCAAACACATTACAGAATCTGGTGGTTGCATCTCTGGTTTGGGTTGAAGTGGCGTTTTTATTGTGAGTCTATTTTCAGACTTGCTGTATTTTCCAAAAGCAACCCCAAGCCCCAAAACCCAACTCCTGGCCAGAAATCATTCTGCTGCTACAAGCTCCTATCCAGAACAGTGCTTTCTTCCCAGAAAACTCAGATAAACTTGTGTTATTACCTGAATCCTGGAAATGCGATCTAGTCCATATGGCCTTTTCTCTGTAACTTAATCTTCCATTTAATTCTTTCAGAATTTCTTTTTCATTAAGAAACCAAACACCAACCCCCGCCCTCCCCCTCCCCCCAACACCTCCATAAAAACAACACCTCTTCCTGTTCTCTTTCCCTCCTCACCAAGTTCAGGTAAGCCCAGGGGTCAGAAATCCCATTCTTCCCCAAGGGCTGGTCTTTTTGGGGGGTTGGTCATGGAGGCAGTTTAAGCGTGCCCTCAACTGTCACTTATCTGGTATTGATAATCTCATTGTAAAATGTTTAAAGGAATTTTTATTTCCCAGCTCTGATTAACATCATTCACCAGGAAAAGTGATAAACATCTGTGCTGACAAGTCCCTCTTCCTAAGGTAGCCCCTGCCCTGATGGAAATATTTAAAACTGAAGCTTAATCACCTCCCTGGGAAATACAAAGAGGAAGGAAGGGAGCAGCCGAGATCAGGTATCTCCTGGGTTTAGATTTAAAAGAGAAATAATAAAAATCACCCTGGCCAGGTGTCTTTTACAATGGGGCTTGGGCGTAGCATTGCCTGAAGCCTCCAGTGGCGAAAGCACAGGAAGCAGGGAGAGGAGGCCTGCGGGGTTCCAAAAAAAATAAAAATAAAAAAAATAAAAATAAAGAGGAAAAATGCACCCGGGAAACTTCCAGAAGGAGATGGATCTTGTCCCGCCCAGCGTTTCTCAACCTCAGCAGGATGACATATTGGAGTAGGAAATTCTTTGATGTGGGAGACTGTCTTATGCACTGTAGGATGTTTAGCAGCATCCATGGTCTCCCCCTGCACTCCCACCCCCAATACCAAAAACGGCTCCAGACATTGCCAAGTGTCCCTGGGGGATCAAAATCACTGGATTGAGAGCCCCTGATGTAGTCTGATGAGGAAGCTGCAGGTGGCTGCAATCAAAGCTCTGGTTTCCACGTTGGGCATTTCCTGCTCAAATCCCAGCTTTGCCATCTTGGCCAATTATTTAACCTTCTAAACCTCAGCTTCCTCATCTGAAATTGGGGCTAATTATAATAGCTACCTCATAGGGCTGATGTGAGGGACATGAGCGAAGTCATGTAATGGTTTTAGTACAGTGCTTGGCTTTTAGTAGGTGCTCAATAAATGCCAGCTATTACTCTATATTATTATCAAAGGGAGCAGATGTCAACTGGCCAAAATAACTCTCCAGGAAATCCTCCAAAAGAATGGTTTATTTAGGAAAAGAAAAAAAAACAAACACACAAAAACCACCACAGCAGTGCGGGACCGCACACCTTTAACCGAAGCACCAGTTGCCCATGTGAAGAAGAATAGCCCCAGTTCCAAGGTGGCTATTCTATTTATTAGCATCCCTCCCCCGGAAGTTACCACAAAGTTTAACAAAGTCAGGACTAGAGAGTTAACAAGGGGCCCAGCTCCACCCATAGTCCTCCCAGCTCTATGGTTAAGCATCTTAAGATGCCAGTTCACTTTTATCACAGGTGTGGGGCCCAGAGGGAGGGTCTGCACAAGTCATTGCTGGCTAATGGGCTCACCAATCACTTACTCTCCTTGAGCTGCTACCCACAGTCCCCTATGCTGGTTGAGAGGGGGAGAAGCCAGCCTTCTAGCAAGCAGGACAGGTTCTCATACCATGCACGGGGCAGTGTGTGCCATGGCACACTGGAGCAGCAGAAGTCAGAACACCAGGGTTTCAGTTCTGGCTCTGCCCCTACCTCCCAGGCTGACCTTGGGCAAGGACCTGCTTGGCTCTAAGCCTCAGTTTCCTCATCTGTGCAATGGAGATGATAATAAAAGCATCTGTTTCTTAAGGCTGTTGAGTAAAGGAGGTTAAAAGTGTTTTCTCACATAGCCAGATACAAAAAGGAATAATGCATTAGCATTGAGTAATTTAAGACCATGACCTTGGAGACAGTTTCTTCCTGGTCACTTGGTTTTCTCTTTGGTCTGGATATTTCTTGAGCTCCTGGAGCCTGGCTCTCCTTGGGTCTGGGGGCCTGGCTCCCTGAGCAGCCTCCCATTCCCCACCCTGTCTCCTGCCTCTGGCCTCCTCCCCCTCAACCTGCAGACATCCCCACAGCATCCAGGCTGGCAGCCCAGTGTTGGCTGGCTGATGGGGTGCTGATGATCGACAAGACGGGCTAGTTCCCTCCTGAGCAGCACTTTCTTTCTAGTTTTTCCTTTCCTAGGATTGCCAGGCCTCAGTATCATACCCAGTGTGAAGACCAGGTCCCCTAACTACGTTCCTTTCCTTCTGGGTGGGCTGTGGTCTGCGACCCCCCTTCCCCTGTTCAGGCCCTCTGCGTTTCCCTGCTCTAGGGACCGCCTTACCCACAATGACATCGTGGCCACCACCTACCTGAGTATGTCGAAAATCTCTGCCCCTGGAGGAGAAATAGAAGGTAAGTCCCCCCTCTGTTCTGCCTTCTAGTCCCCCATGCTCTCCCTTGTTCCACCCCTGCCTGTCTTACATCTCTAGGTTTGAAAGTTTGCGGGAAAGGGAAGAATATAAGGTCTTTGCTGCCCATTTCCCAGGGAGAAAGGCTGTGGCCAATGAGAGACATTTAGGAATCTCTGTCCCTTGGATGGTGCATGCACCAGGGAATGGTATAGAGAGGACAGTTCACTCCTGTAGGTAACTGGGGGTTGCAGCCATGCCACCCACTGGGCTCTATGTTGGCCGACTGTGTCTGGCAGTGGCTATTCTGAAACAACTTTTATTGGCCTGTTAAAAAGTAGTCCGTGATTGTTTAAAGAGACAATCTGAAAGAAGAATATAAAATTTACCCATGAGATTACCCATAAGCCTACTCTCCCAGATAGGATCTAACTATTGAGATTCTGGGACCTTTTTGTATGTATGTATGTATGTATGTATGTATGTATGTATGTATGTACACGTACATGCATGTATATATACACGCATATACACAATAAACATTGTTTTGAAACAACTTTCAATTGTTTCAAAAATTGCTTTTTTCTCATGTGGCAATACAACATACATGTTTATTCATTTATTAAACATTTTCTACAATATAATTTTAAATGAATACGCATGTTCCATGTGTGAATGTACCATTATCCACAATAACTGGATAATGTTGAATTATTTGGATATTTAAAAAATTTTCCATGTTATAAATGACTAACTTTATATTGAATATTTTTGTAGTTGAATCTTTATGCAATTCACGATTTTCCTTTTAAATAAATACCTAGAAGTAGAATTGCTGTGTCAAAGGATTTGAACATTTTAAAGCTTTTGGTGTATATCAAAATTGCCCTTCCAAAAGACTGGATAATTTACACTCTAATCACTCACATAAGCCTATTTTGCTATACCTTCACCAACACAGGGTAAAATAATGATATTAAAAAAGAACTTTGTTAATTTGATAGGTGACTTTCATTGTTGCCTTTTCATTTCCTTGATATTTGATGAAATTGACCAATGCAAATTTAAAAATATTTTAATAATTATAGATTATATACTTTATTATAAATTGTCTGTTCATGTTCTTGCCCATATTTCTTATAGTATGTTTGTCTTTTTCTCATTTTTTGTTAAGAGTTCTTTATGTGTGTGGATGTTAAGTTTCCCTTGTCATATATGCAGTAAATAATTGTTGTCAGTTTCATTTTACCATTTAATAGTTTTTGACATATAGAAATTTAAAATTTTTATGTAGCCAAATCTGTTAATCTTTTCATTAGTGAATAAGGCAAAGATCTAATGTTACTTTTTAAAAAGTTGTTCTTTGGTGATACCAACACTATATGTTGAATAATTTTTTCCCTGTATTTTGAATTGCCACCTTCATCCCCTATTAAATTACAAAATGTGTTCTTGGGCTTGTTTCTTGATTTTCTATTGTCTTTAATAGGTATGTCTTCTTATTATTTCTTAGGTTTTGGTATCTGGGTTATGTTGGCTCTGTAAAATTAATTGGAAAGATTTAAGGTCTTTTTTAACATCTGGAACAGTTTATATAACATAAGAATAGTCTTTTGAGGGTTTGAAAGAATTCACCCATAAAACCATATGGGTTGGGTGCCCTTTTTGAGTGGATGTAGTGCTAACTCTTTAAAAACTTTTAATTTCTCCTTTGATCATTGTTATTTTCAGTTTGTTACTTTCACTGTAATAAGTTTTGATAATTTATATTTTTTAGAAAATCATTTATTCCATTGAGGTCTTCTAATTTATTTACATAGTGTTGTGCAGATCAGTAATTTAAACAATTCTCTCTACCTGCAATATCTCCCCTTTTCTTATTTCTAATGGTATGTATTTAAGTTTTATTTCTTTTTTTCATGATTAGCCTTGTTAGAAGTTTTTTTCTCCCTACTTTATTGGATGTTTCAAACAATCTACTTTTGGATTTATTTATCAGTTCTAATATTTTTTCTAATTTTTAATGTTCTCATCTTTTTACTTTTTCTTTAATTCTCTTTAGACTTATTTTGTTGTTTCCTATTTTAGCTTTCTACTTAACTTTTTGTGTTTATTTTCAGTATTTCTTATTTACATAATGAAAGTATGGTTTCTGTCTCATATGTCATGCTTTTGGCCTTCAGCGATCCCCAAGGTTATATTTAACTTTATTTTGTACTTTTATTTTTTACACCTAAATATTTCGTCTACAAATTTGTTTTGGTATATTTTCAGAGAGCAGTCTGATTTGATTTCTTTGTAGGTAGTCTATTTTTTTCTAACTAGATGCTGCTTGTAGGAATGTATCTTTCTTCTTGTAGTTTAAAAAATTACTTTGATCTATCTAGGTGCAGAATTCTTCATTGAATTTTGTCAGAGACATGGTGAATTTTAAAATCTGAGTTGAGGAATAATTTCTTTTTTTCTGATATTACCACATGGACAGCTGAAGGCAGGGTGGGGTGGGGGTAAGAGCTAGAGCTCTGGAACTAGTCCGCTTGGGTTTCAGTTCTGCTTCTTTGTAGCTGGATTGCTCCAGTCTTCTCTTACCAGTCACAGCCTTAGAAGGTTGTTATAAGGATCCAGTGACATTATAAATGTATAGTTCTTAGAGTGTCTGGTACATAACAAGCCCTAGAATAATGTTTGTTGTTTAGTATAATTTTCATTGGCTTCCTGCATCACTAATCTGATTTTTTTCCTGTATTAATTTTGCTTTTTACTGTTTCCCATGTGGTTTAAAATTGGCTGTTGCATTTTTAGTTTCTTGTCATGCCTTCTTTTTCTTCTACCATCCCTTTTAGTATTTCCCTTTCCATCTTTGTCTGTTTTCTCCCCGAAGTTTTGTTTTGTACCACATCTAGGTCTTCTTGTACTTTATTTAGGATTCAAAATCATTTCTTCAGAATTTCAGATGAATGCTCACCTGAGTCTTACAGATGCCTCGTTGGCACTGTTATTCCTTCTTCCTCCTTTACTCACTCTCTAATAAGATCTGTTCACGGTTGGTGTCTTTCTACAGACAGGGTATGTGAGTCTCTGTCCATCCATCTTGTCAGATTTTTACCTGGAAGACAGATTAATGTGCCCTGTTTCTGGAAGACGCCACCTAGTGTTCTTGAAGTTGACCCATCCCGTCTCCTAAGTTCTCTGAAACATTAAAAACAAACAAAAAAACCAAAACAAAAAAACAAACACCCCCCCAACTTTTAATTATATTCAAACAACATAAAAATAAAGAACTGTACAATGAATTCCCAGGTGCCCTTGCTCAGCCGCAGCATCTTGCTGCTCTCTACCATTCTGATTTCATTATTGATACTTGTAATTAGTGAAATACACAAAAACTGCCTCCAGAAGGCACTGCTATCTGGGCTCTTCCCGTCCTAGCCCCTCCTCCTCCTAACTGTGCGACCTGCTGTCCCAGGATGTGGACCCCCTGTTCAGATAATTTCTCTCTCTCTTTCTTTTTTTTTTAAATTTTATTGGGGAACAGTGTGTTTTTCCAGGACTCATCAGCTCCAAGTCAAGTAGTTGTTTCAATCTAGTTGTGGAGGGTGCAGCTCAGTGACCCACGTGGGGATCGGACCGGCAGCCTTGGTGTTATGAGCACTGCGCTCTAACCAACTGAACTAACCAGCTGCCCCTGTTCTGATGATTTCAGAGAATGGCTGTTTTAGATGTTCAGGTAGAAATATTTGAAGTGGGGAGGTGAGGGGAGGCGCAGTGCATCTTGATGGTGGGTGGGAGAGAGGGTGTTCTGCCCCTCACAGATCGAAAGTCCTGGTATGGAAGGAACCTCTTCTCCGGTTTTCTGCCAGGTGCTATCCCTGTCTCTGAATCCAGGGAGAGACCCTGGTAGAGGTGCACATTGACCTTCTGACTGTTTTCTGATAGCGCTGTTTCATGAGGCTACAGCTGTGCCTGCCATCAGCCGCCTGAGGGAGAGTTTCGATCCCTGTCCCGTCATCAGTCTTCCTGCTGGTGGTGATGATGGCCTTGAGCTTTTTCAGGGTTATTATGAATATTTTAATGGCAATGTTAGAAGGATGTTTGTTTGGCCACTAGGTGGCGCTCAGGCCATGGGCAACCCAGTGTGGTTCAGGGAGGCATTCAAAGGCCAGGCTACTGTCCCCCACAGATTGTGATGGAAATAAATGAGGATAGTCCTGCAACCAGCTAACCAGCTTAAAATGTCCTGTTAAATAGCTTGATCTCTGTAAGTAAAAGAGTTAAACTTACTGCTCAAACGAGCCGCTCTTCATGATTGCTCTGATGTCCCTTCTGTCAGAGATGTGCGTCTTTCCTGGGCCCTGACCGTCAGCACTTGCCTTCTCCCTGCCAAGCTCCTCCCACTTGTCCTGAGGCCACCTCAAAACCTGTCACTGCACTTTGACTTTTAGCTCCTTGTATTTTTCTTCACAGTGGGGGATTCCAGCATGACAATGCACAACACTTAATTTCCTCACTGCTCTCAAAACCCAAACTACACCGAACTATAAAACTAGGTTTTTCCCCCCCTCTATATTCCCTGACTCCTGGTTCACCAGATTATTTGGTCCAACCCAGAGTTTTTGTTTTCATGTTTTTGTTTTTATTTCCAGTGAGCACAGGACCTAACACTAGTCTCTTAAGCGCTGCTGCCCACAAGTTTGCCTGGGCACACTTACGTATTCCTTGGACTCTGTGTTCCAAAGCATTTAGTATGAATTTTGTTCTCTAAAAAGGAGTGCTTACCTTAGAAGCTGCAGTTCTTTTGGAAGGTAACGGGCACACGAGACCTGTGAAACCTACACCGATTCTTTTATAATTTTATACCTATGAAAATCGTGTTATATAAATAGCGCTTGTATCCATTTTTTTTCCACAGTGAAGAAATCCTAAATTAGTGTCTTTTTTCTTTCTGTCTTTTGAACATAGATGTTGGTGGTTTCCCAGCAGTTCTTGGTTTTTCTTCCTGCCTGGTGCGGGCTGGTGTCAGACAGCCAAACGGTGGGCATGGGAAGTGTGCCTAGAGGCAGAGGGGGCTGGCGGGGCTGGCTGTAGGTAATGGCCACAGCCACTCCAGGAGGAGTCACTGGTGTCCCCAGGGACTGTCTGCGGAGCTGTGATGAGGGGCTCATTGGGCTGGGAGGGCCTGCTGTTGCGCCCCCCCCCCGGGGCTTCCCCCAGGTTAGAGAGCTGCTCAGGCCACAGAACTGGGAGTATTTATCTGTGTTTTGGGGCTTCCACAACGCTGGTTCCTTGGGTTTAGGGAAAACACACCAAAACACTTGTGTTTTGGCAGAAGGGTGGTGAGGACTAAATAGAGGCATTGTCTTGGGTGCCTTCCCTGGTCACTCTGCCCTTGACTTTATGAGCCGTTTGCAGACACAGGGGAGAGAACCTGGGATGATCCTCAACACCTGGAGACCTGGGACCTTGCTCCCAAATTAGGAATCATTGGCCTAAGTTGTCAGCAGGGCCACCTCTTAACTAGGTGCCCAGCACTGTGCTTGGTTAGGTCTGCTGAACAAACAAACGAACGAATGAATGAATGAATCGATGCAGGAGGAATGAATGAAAGATGCCACTGGGAAACAGGCTCCTCTGCGGCCACCCCCTTGGTCCTCCAGCCACCAGAGGCATGTGTTGGTCAGATGGCTGGCAGGGTTAGGTGACAGCTGTGTTTGCAGCCAGGATTCAGAGTTGTTCTGTGGGTGGGAAGGCAAGTTGACCTCTGCAATGAGCACACGGGGGTCAGAACTATGACCTCGGCCTCATTAGCCTGAGATAACTGGCCGGGCCTGTTTGTAATCATTTGGAAGGAACTTAAAAATGGAATCCGTTTGCTTCCGGTGGGACCTGGCCACTGCTCTCCTCTGGGCTGCAGCTGGGCTGGTGCCGGTCCTCTCGCTGTTGCTGAAAGCTCCGCTATAACCAGAGGCCCGGCGACTCCACTGATGAGAACCCATGTCTGTGGATATGAAAATGGCCATGACTTGTGGTTTCTGCCACCCTGACTTCTGCCAGCCGATGTTTCCCAGCTGAGGCCTGGCTGTGCAGAGCAGAGGGACTGGGTCCCAGGACATCAAGTCCCCTGCAGCAGGGCCTTGCCCTCCCTGCCTTCTGCACTTGATGGATGAGCCCTGTCCTTGTAGCCTGACTTTCACGTTCCTCTCTTCTCTCTTCTTCATTCTCTTTCTCTTTTTTGTGTCTTTGCTCATTCTTTCTTCAAATGTTTTGCTCAACTCTTGGCTTTTCACTACAATCATGGAGCTGTGGGAAAATGGTCATAGGTGTTATTTTTTTGAAAGAGACCAACAGGTAACAGTGACCAAAGAAGGTACATAATCAGGGATTTCACCCACCGCGTCCCCAGGCTGGATTATGACTCCAGACTTGGTTACACTTAGCTGGTTGGAGGAGGAGACCCGGAAGGTCAGAGTGTGGGAAAGGTCAGAAATCAGAGAGGACCATGGAAGGAGACTGAGGGGTGCCCACTCTTTTTGGGGCACCTTGTACCTGCCTAGAAGTGAAGGATGGATTTCAAGAGCCGGGAAGTGTGCCAGAACACCTCCGTCGTTGCTTCTCTTATTTCTAACAGCGTTTAGGGACGCACCCAAGTGTGCAGAACCCTCAGCTAATGGACAGCGTCTGGCACTGTGCTTCACTTGAGGAGGCAGGTGTCAGAAGCTGGATCCCAATTCCTGCTGCTGTGAAAATGCAACACAGCGCCCTCTGTGACAATACTAGAAACAGCCACTAGGTGGAGATGTTGTGCCGTGTAATGCCACCTCTCAGGGAGCTGGGACCCAAGTGTCAACCTGCCTGTTGGGTGGAGCACTGGGTGTGCCTGGCTGCCTAGCTCTGGCCCTTTCGTGCTTCCCCCACCCTTTCTTTGTGTCTGTACTTTGTTTCCCTCACTTTTCTGGCTATAATATGGAAAAGCACATTTTCTTCTCTGTGTTATTTCTTGACTGTATCGAGTCAATTTTGGGTCCAGTTTTCAATTGGCAAACAGAGCCCGCAGACGTGCAGGCAGATACCAATGGGGAGGGACCTGAGGGCTCACCAGGGCACCGGGGGCTGTGTTTGGCTGGGGGTTCGGTGATGACTTAGTTGGTGATAAATTCACAGCTGGGCTGGGAGTAAAGCCTCAGGTCACATCTGTTTCCCACAAGGGGGCGCTGTCTTTCCATCTGTCTGCCAGCTCTCCATCTACATACCTTTTCACGTAACAGGTCCTCCTCCCAGCCATAACCATCCTAACCCCTTTTCTATTTCTTTACGCTTCAGAGGAGCCTGCAGGTGTGGTCAAGCCTCCTCCAGTCACTGATCGTATGTGCTTTTACCTTGGGGACGATGAGGGGGTGGGCCTTGGGGTTTTGCTGGAGGGGAGAGGGGTGCTGTTTGCCTGGAATGTTTGATTTGCCTGAGGTGGGTCTGAGATTCCCCACGATGGTACCCTAGCTTACCTTGGGTTGTTACCTCTGAACTGCAGTTGAATATGTAAATTGCTGGGAATTTAAAGGCAATTCCCTCTTTCCCCCCACACCTCTTGGGGAATCTGCTGGGCTCCCAGCTGATTCTCAAATGAGTCTACTCCAGGCAAGACAGGGGTGGGCTTGGTGTGGGTGTCCTCCATGGGGCAGGGGACATTTTGGCGACCAGAAGGAGGCCAGGGTGAGTTGAAAACTCTTGAAGTTGAAATTTGCAAGGTAAATCATAATCGAGATGATTGCTACAAATAATTAGTAATGCTCATGTGAGTTCCATCAGCTTGGGCCTCCCACCTCTGTCCCAGATGCCAGAGCCACATCTGTGCTGAGGACTGGAGGGAGAGTGAAGATGGAGGCAGGGCAGTCCCTGGCTCTGGGGAGGCATGTTCTCCTGCCTTCTTATTGCTCAAGCCCCATCTCCCTGCCCCCTGCCCTCCTCCCCAGGGTGTTGCCGCTCGGTGGGACTCAGGGTTCTCAGCTCATGTCCTCAGGTCTGTCTCAAGCACTTCATTGCTGAGGTCATTTATTTTGTGTCCACCTTGCCCCACTCTGCTTGTATGGATTGGATCATACGAGATGGTTCCTCTTCTCCCTGGGCTCACTTCCCACCTTTGGCATTCTGGCTTTTCAGGGTTCTCCGTGAAATCCCATCCTGGGAAACTTGGCTGTCAGCTGGAAAATCATGACATTAGCAAAAGAGCCCCCCCCCTTTCCCCAAGAGGGAAATGCTGTGGAGAAGCGAGTTCCCTCACCGTTAGTGTAATTCCCCTTCTAACTGTCCTCCAGTTTGCTCCACTGAAAGATTATTCTTTGCACCGTGTGACGAGGGGGAGGGGATCCCAGCCTGAGTCAAGGCTATTAGGTGGACTGTCTCAAGGGTGGTGGGCCATGTACCCAGGGGCTGCCTTGTGGGGGGACATCTACCTGGGCCGCCTCCCTGGTGCCCTGGGAAATGGCTTCTCTGGTCACCAGGCTCTGGTGACTACCTACATGCATGTGTGGGATGGAGACGGGATGCAGGATGGGACTCTCTGAGAGGTGGGGCAGGGGAGGGCTGGTTTAGTGCATGGGCTTTGAGGTCATATCATTTTGGGTCATGCCATGTTGGAGCCATTTGTTCCTTTGCCTCCCTGAGCCTCAGTTTCCTCATCTGTAAAATGAGGCAATCATAAATGAAATCATAAATATAATAAAAATCGCCACGTCTCAGCATTGTGGTGAGGATTAATGGGGATGTATGGGAGACCCTGGGAGCTATCACCAGTGTCACTACTCTTGACACACGTGCGGGGCATGTGCCGGGAACTGGGGGGCCGGGATGGACTCCGGCCTGAAGGAGGCCAGATTGAGCACTAGAAAGCCCCCCGGGCCAGCCCCTCTGACCCTGCCTGTGCTTCTCAGTGGACGACCATCTGGGTTTCCTGCCTACTTTTGGGCCCTGCTATGTCAACCTCTACGGCAGTCCCAGGGAGTTCACTGGCTTCCCGGACCCCTACGCAGAGCTCAACACGGGCAAGGTGAGCCAGCTGGACCCCCCAACCCCATCTTTCCTAGATCCCCAGGCCTGAGTGAGGGCCCCCCCCCAGACTGGCCTGGGCAATATTGGGGGCCCACCTGGACTCTAAGGGCCTCACGGGGCTTGAGCAGGCCCAGGGTCAGGTAGCCACCTCCTCAGAAAGCCCTTCTTCTGTCTGGTCTCCTCTTGGCCCCTTCCTCCCTCCCCCTCCCCTCCCCTTTGCCTCCCCTTCATGGCCAGACTAATCCCCCATTTTCCTGGCCCCTGAGGGACCCAGCCCCTCACCCCGTCGGTCTCAGGTTTTCTCTCTCCTCTGGCTGGGTTGGAGTCTGGTACTGACCATGTGGGTGGCTTGGCTTGTCGCTTGAATTTTCTGGGCACCATTTCCTCATCTGCAGGGTGATGAGGGTGGCTCAGGGACCTCCTTGGTGCCTGGGAGATGAGCGACCTCAGGGACAGATCAGATCCCTTTCTTTCTTCTCCCCTCCATCCCCCCTGCTCCTGGTGATCCAACCTTCCCTCTCAGGGGGAAGGCGTGGCCTACCGAGGCCGGGTTCTGCTCTCCCTGGAGACCAAGCTGGTGGAGCGCAGTGAGCAGAAGGTGGAGGATCTCCCTGCAGATGACATTCTCCGGGTAGAGGTGAGAGGCACGGCTCTTGGAGGGGTGAGGAGGGTGGTGAAGGGGGGTTGGCCTCCAGGTGTCATGGTGGATGAGGGCTCAGCTCTACCTACACTCATCTACCCATACACATGTGCCTTCACCCTGCTGCGCCTCAGCGCCTCAGCTGGGAAGTGGGAGTGACCCCACGCCTATTCCCTGAGGAATGTTCAGAGGCTCAAAAAGGTAAATGAAAGTATTTAAAAAGTCTAGAGCTTGATACAAGTTGAGAGCTTATTTTATAGCAGTAATGTAAGGGTAGCTAACACTGATTAAACACTCTCCATGTGTCAGACACTGTGCTAGTGACTTTCTGCTGTCAGTGAGTCCTCCCAGCAGCGTGAGGTGGCTGCTGTTAGTAACTCTCCATTTTACAGATGAGGAAACTGAGGTTCCAATGTATCAGAACAAGTCAGGGAGCTGGGTCTTGTATCTAAGAGGCAGCTGTATGGAGTCCACATGGTGGTTTAAGCTTTCAGGCGCTGTAGTCAGTGCTGCTTTTAGTCCTGGCTTGACCATTTACCAGCTGTTTAGTTCCCTAGCTATGAAGTAAGGCTAATAATTATACTTACCCCATAAGATTGCAGTGAGGGTTAAATTAATTCATACCCATATGCAGTAAGCATTCAATCAGTGTTAGCGATGACTATTTACATTATTCAGAGACCTAGTTGTGTAACCCCTCTTTTCTCTATCTTCCACGAAGGGGATCGTAAAGTCATCCTGGTTCTTGTGATTGGGTGCCTCCCACATCCTCAGCCCTGTGCCTGATATCCAGAGGGGAAAATGGGGTTCATTTGTCCCAGGCACATGACAGCCTGTGGATCTGCAGAGCTGGCTGGTGTGGGGAGACCCTGTGTGGTGTGGGGCGGATGCTCTGGGCTGGGGCATGGTCGTTTAAAGCCTTCTGTCCTTTCTGAACAGCAGATACAGAAGGCCAGGCTTCTTGGGGTGGCGGTGTCATGGCTGCTGGTTTGGATTAAGGAGCAGCATGGCCTCGGAGGCACAGACCTTAGTAGAGGAACGTGGCCAAGCACACAGGGCTGGAATGAGTTTGCTCAGTCAGTAACCAAATCTGGGCGCTGTCGCTGAGCGGGACCACTTGCCACCCATCCATCCAGCCAGGATTTACTGGCCACGAGTAACGGCCAGGGCCTGCCAGACATGTGACCCCTCCCCACCCCGGTGTCTCTCTTCCTCCTCCTTGTGACTCTCTGGCTGCCCTCTCTGTTCCCAGAAGTACCTCCGGAGGCGCAAATATTCCCTCTTCGCCGCCTTCTACTCGGCTTCCATGCTGCAGGACGTTGACGATGCCATCCAGTTCGAGGTCAGCATTGGGAACTACGGCAACAAGTTCGATACGACCTGCCTGCCGCTGGCCTCCACCACCCAGTACAGCCGGGCGGTCTTTGATGGTGAGGCCAGAGGCCATGTGCCTGGATAGGACCCAGACCACAGAGAGGGGCCGGACCCCAAGTCCTGCCTCCCACAGAAAGCTGCCAGAGGTCCGCTCAAGGGTCTGGCCTGGGCAAACCTATTCTGGGGGAACCTCCTGCTCTGCTCCCCCTGTGCCTCCTCCCCCTGCTCACCTCCAGGTGGGTCCCTGCTGCCAGGACCCACAGATTGGTCTCCCAACGCCAGCTGTGGTCGGCATTGACCCTGACCTACAGTGATCATTTCTCACACTATAGCTGTTGGGCTTGGCGTAGAGATTTTGGAGAACTGGGGTTTTCGAGGGTCCTCCTAACAACCCCTTTGTTTTAATGTGTTAAGGAGCCCTCATGAGAGCAGCCACTGACTTTTCAGCATATGAAGGGAGCTCAGGCACCTTGTCTGGACACTGGGGAATGCTGGTCACACGTGTGTGTCTGAGGGCGTTCTCAGTGGGAAGGGGGGCAGGTGCCTGACTCTGTCCCACCCTTGGTCCCCTTCCCACCCACCCCTCCACCCCTCCACCCCTGGCTCAGTACCAGGCCATTTGTGTCCTTCCAGGGTGCCACTACTACTACTTACCCTGGGGCAACGTGAAGCCTGTGGTGGTGCTGTCATCCTACTGGGAGGACATCAGCCACAGAATTGAGACTCAGAACCAACTGCTGAGGATCGCTGACCGGCTGGTGAGTGGAAGCGGCCCCACACACGCACATACCTTGCATGTGCACTCCCCACAGTGGGTGTCTTCAGACCAGCTCCCTGTGGGTGCACACGTAACTATGCCAGCAGACCTTTGTATCATCTGGGGTCCCTTGTGCCAGGTTTGCAGTCCTGTCCTGCGTAGGAAAGAGGGGAGAGGCAGTGAGGACTATCCTGGGGGAGCCCTTAGTCTGACGTAGGGGACAGCACAGAGAAAGAGCTGAGCGAACCCGAGCAAGGGGCAGTAGGACAGAGCCTTGCACTCGTTCGTTCATTTGTTCGTTTGTTCACTCATTCGTTTATCAAATGCCTTTGACTCTTACCACATGCAAGGGCTGGTGCTTGAAATTTCTAGCTAGAAGGTAGGCGTGAACAAGGAGCTGACCTGCCTTCAGGGACTCCGTTTAGCAAAAGAGAGCCCAGGTTCACCCATACCTCCCATACAGATGTTCCAAACTTAAGTTCAGGTAACGCTCCAGGAGTACCAGTGAGAGACGGGGCTCAGAGGGAAGAGAGGGCCAAGGAGCGTCAGGAGGGGCGGGAGACAGAGGAGCCCAGCCAGGTCACCATTGCAGTGGTCCAGGGAGAGTGACGAGCACTGGGAAGATGACCTGGGGAGAAAATTGCAGGACTTGGGCTAGAAGCACCCCATGGTCTATTGGATGGGGGAGGAGGGACTCTAATGGCTGGGAATTGGGAAGTTGGAAGAAGAGCAGAGTGTACAAGGTCAGGTGATGAGTCCTGTTTTGGATGTGACCAGGGGGTTGCCTGTGGAGGCTGGGGGTGACAGACCGGGTGCTTGGCCAGAGAGTGGAAGGGAATCAAAGAGGACAGAGGTCTAGAGGCCAAAGGCTAGAAGCTGGTGCCCCTGGTGGTGGCCCCAGGCCATTTCTGTGTGTACATTGGGTGGAGGCTCACCCACAAGGCCGTGGCCCGTGGGAATGTGGAGGAGGCAGGTGTGGCCATGATGCTGGAGCAAGTGAGGAACAGTGGGATGGAGGGAAGTGGGCTAAGAGGCTTGGGCATGTCGGTGGGTGAAGACGTGAGCACAGTGAGGAGGGAAGGTGGAAGGGGAAGGGGAGGATTGGGGTCTTGGAGTGGCTGGGAGGGGATACAGACCCAGGTGGGGGGCCGTGGTGGCCCACATCTTCCCTGAGACTGGCAAACTCTAGGGTGTAGGAGAACTTGGAGTTGATGCTGTTTAAGTTGAGACTCTGTTCTCTGAGCCGGTCATTTTCTCATAGGACAGTCCCTGAGGGTCGGAACTATGTGTTCCTTCCAGGGCCTGTCCCCAGACTGGTGGTCCCAGGGTGGAGCACCTGCTCCGTAAGGCTGGTGGGTGGGGAGGGGCGCGGGAGACTGAGGGACAGCCCTTGGTCTGATGGGTGTTCTGTGAGCGACCTGTGCCTCCCAGCTCAGGGCTGAGGCCCATGGAAATGGCTGGAGAAGTACTCCATGGAGGAGACCAGATGAACCCCGGTGTGGCCCGGCCATGGGAGTTGGCAGTGGGAGCTTTGTTATTGGAGGCTTTCTGAGTGCTCCTGAAAGGAGGATGTGACCTGAGCCTGGATGGGTGGTAGGACTTGGGAAAGAGAGAGTAGCCCAGGGAAGAAACTAGAGGGGCTCAGAGGTCACTTACCTGTGAGATGGAAGACCTGGCTTGAAGGGGCCCATCGGGAGTGGGATGCAATCCAGTTCTGTCAAAGCCTGCACACGACACCTGAACTCCTTGTGAGCACACACAAGGTTGGAGTCCCAGGTTTTGGAATTTGGATCAGTTTGGTGTGGGGAGCCCTGGAATGTCCTTGAGCCAGGACAGACCCTGGTTTGTTGGGTCCGGGCTCTGCCTTTTGTGCTCTAACTACTGTTCTCTTTATTTTGGTTCTGGGACTGGGAATGGTGACAGGGCCTGGGGGTGGGAGTCGGGTGTGTACCTTCTGCCCCTAGTGCTGGTCCTGACCCTTGCCTGCCTGTTCTCCAGGAAGCCGGCCTGGAGCAAGTCCACCTGGCCCTGAAGGCGCAGTGCTCCACTGAGGACATGGACACCCTGGTGGCTCAGCTGATGGATGAGCTCATTGCAGACTGCAGGTAGGGGTGCCTGGTACCCACGCCCTCCCTCCTGGCTCCACTAGGCCCTTTCCCTGGGAGTGTTCGTGTGTGGTGGTGAGCGACGGCACGTCTCCCCAGCCACGCTTGGCCAGCAGTCCAGCCCGTGCTGAGTCCAAAGGTGGTGGAGCCAGCGCGGGGAGTTGAAAAGGTGACATTTAGAGCAGGTCATAAATCTCCCTGCAGCAGCGGCAGCTGTGGGCCCAGGGCGGCCTGGCTCACCTGAATGGGGAGCATTGTGTCTCTGATCCCCGACCTCTTATTTCCCTGATGGAATCTGCAGGAGGGAGCTGGCTGGTGGGGGTGATGTTGCCCCTCCTTCCCCCAAGGCCAGGTCGGGGACCATGGTTTCTGTTTAGCCTTCTATTGACATGGCTGATTTTCAGGAAAAAGGGACCCTGGGGGTGATGGAGAACAGGGGCTCTGAGGCCCAGCAGAAAGGGAGCATCTCAGCATGTCCTCCATGGTCGGGTGATTTGGGGTTCACCATCCGCCTGCTCTGAACCTTGGTTTCTTCATCATCAGCTTGACATTGAGAATAACTACTTTATAATATCACATAAACAAAGTGGCTGGCCCTTAGGAAGTGTTTAATAAATGGTAGCTATAATCATTATTAAGAAGAAGCAATGTCAGGAGACTTAGGTTGTTGTCCCTTTAACCAGCTGTGCAGCTCTGGGCAGCTTCACTTCCCCGAGCGTCAGTTTTTCTCAGCAGTTAAATGGACTTAATAGTAAAAAGTTGCCTTTCTACTTTCTATGGGGTTAAGTGTGAATATATGCAAATGTGTTCAATGCCCCCCTCTAAATCCTATTGTCCCACCCCTTACTGAAGGTATGAGAAATGCCTTCATGCCGAGACATGGGTCGCCACGCCTCCAGATACAGTGTCCTTCTAGTCCTCTGTACCCCAGTTGGGAAGTACATCTTTATCAGAACAAACGTTTTCCCAAAGAATCGCTCTTTCTCCCTCTCCTTCCCACCAGTAGTGGAATTGCAGACAGGTCATTCACTCATCCCCCAAACCTCCCTGAAGCCTGGTCGGCTCTGTGTCAGGCACCCAGAGCGTATTGACAAGGGGGCAGCTTCAGCCCTCCAGCGGGTGAGCCATGCAAAAATGAGCAAATGAAGTCAACTGTTCTGGGAGTTAGAGCATGTGCGGGAGGAGCTCAGAGCAGGTGTATGTAACGCAAATCTAATTCAGATGCTTCCTGGAGGAGGGGATGCCCGATGTGAGCTCTGGGAGGAGGACTAGGAGTCAGCCTTTGGAGAGGAGACTGCCCTCTCCAAAGCCTGAAATGCCTGCGTCATCTGGGGTGAGGTGGGGGGGTGGGGTAGGGGTGGGGGTCACCAGGGGCGCTGAAGTCCAAATGGGGCAGACCTCAGGGGTCTGCTAAGGCGAGCTCAGCCCTGGGAGCCACCCGGGGGCACAGTGGTCTCCGTGGTTCAGATGCTCACTCTGGCTGCAGTGTGCGGGATGGGCTGGTGGTGGTGGTGAGGGGAGGCTGAGCCAGGCATCACCCAAGGCAGGGATACTGGGAGGGGTGGGGGCAGAGGGAAGCCCAGGGCAGTGTGGGCTATTCAGGAGGCATCAAGACGACAACTGCCTCATAATGAGCATGTTCCGGGTCAGGTGTTGTTCTAAGAATTTTACCTGTAGGAACTGAATCATAAAAATCTTATGAGGTAGGAAGTAGGATGATCCACATTTTACAGATGAAGAAACTGAGGCGCGGAGAAGTCAATTAACTTGCCCAGGTTCACACCCCTAGTAAGTGGCCGAGGCCCCTGGTGCTGCACTGCTCTCTACTGGACAGGGCTTGATGGTGGACTGGATGTGGTGGCCCAAGGAAGGTCCAGAACGATCCCCTGGCTCTGGCCAGGGCAGCTGTGGGGGGTGTTGGTGGGGGACGGGATGGGAGGGCCATTCACACAGAGCTTAGCAGGAGAAGAGCAGGTTTGGGGGAGGAAAAGGAGTTCAGGACTGGCCATGTGGCATGGGAGGTGCCTCTGGGACATCTGTGGCCCGGAGGTCAGAAGACAGAGTGGGGCTGGAGGGGCACACAGGGGCACGGTCACCATGGGGAGGGCCTCATGTGTATGCCCCATTGGCCCAGCCTGACAGCTCAGGTGCCGAGCGGGGGCCAGGGCACTGCTTATGACTCATGTGCTGTGTGGACCTTGGCAGGTCTGAGGTGCCCGAAACATCTGAGACGGGTGGGACCCAAGTCCTGGGCTGCCCTCACTGTCCTCTCAGGGTTCCTGAAGGATTTGGCTAAAAATGCTTCTGCCAAAGCGTGGCCCCCTTGAGTCATTTTCCTCAGGATATAATGGGGCCTGGGGCCTCCTGGGGGGCACGGGTCCCAGGTCAGGAGCTGATGAGGAGGTTCCCATCCTCTGGGGAATGCACAAATGGCTCTCCAGGGCAGGAATGCCAGTGGTCAGGACTGGTTCCTTCAGGCACCCCCTGAGGCCACCAACAGCCCTGGGGCTGTCACAGCAAGAGGACACTGTGTGGAGCATTGTCACGGTTGGCCAGCAGGGCAGCCAGGCGTGGGGGCTCCCGCGCCAGCTTGGTTGGCTGACCACCGGCTGCTCACCCATTTCTCAGCCAGCCCCTGCCAATGCCTCCAACATTAGTTCCTTCATTCCTCTGACCTTTTTCCTGCCTTATCTCCCTGGGAGCCTCTCTCCCTACTGGCCAGTGGAGTCCATTCTGTTCTTTCAGCGCAGCGCTCTCCTCTCATCTCTAGACCTACAGACCCAACTGCCCACCCCACATCTCCACCTGGATGTCCTGCCAGGACATTCGATTCATTCTCTGTGATCTTCCTAACACTGTGCCATGCCACCTCCACTTCAGCCCTGCAGTGTCTTCCAGTTTGGAAAAGTCCCAGATCTCATCCTGGTGGACAGGCTTCTGTGTCCCCACTCCCTGCTGCACAGACCCCAGCAATCCTACCCTCCAGCCTCCTCAGAGCTGCCCTGCACGTGTTCTGTCCTGCCTCTGAGCCTTCATCTTGTGCATATACTGCTCCTTCTGCCGGCACACCCTTCCAGCTCTTTTTGGCCTGACTAGTTCCTCCTGGTCCTGCCAGATGCAGCTAGGGGCCACTTCCTCCAGGAAGTACTCCTGACTCAGAGGCTGCTCAGTGGGGGCTCCCTGAGGGCAGGGCTGGACTTGGTCCCCAGCCAGGACCAGCAGAGCTGTTGCTCAAGACGAATGAAATGAATGATCCCAGGGCCAGTTCATCTTTCAGGCTGGACACTGCTTCCTCCCGGGAAGCTGTCCCTGATAAAGGTACCCACTCAGCGCCGGGGCAGGCAGCGACTCCATGAGTGGCCCAGCTCTGCTCAGCCTGTGCTGAGCCCTGTCTGCCACTTCCAAGTCAGCCAGGATTGGCAGGGCAACTGCCCCTGTTGAGGTTTGGGAGTACAGTGTCATCTAGCCTCATCGTCCGAGTTTCCCCTTCTTTCCACACCCCCTGCCTTGGGCTTTCCTGGGGCAGGAAAGGTCCAAGACATCTTGTCAGTGGCAGTCACGGTCCCGGTTGTTTCTTGGGGAGTCTTGGCTGGGCTGGTGGCCTCCCTGAAAGTCTCCCTTTGGTGGTCTGTATGGCAGTCCCTCCCAGCTCCCGACCCAGGCTGGGAGCATAAATCACCCTGGTTGGCTCGGCTCTCATATCCCACTCCAGACCCGCCTGCCCCCACCCTCAGGCCCACTCAGGCCTCCTTTCCAGGCAGGCTCCAGCCAGGACGCTGGCCCAGGCCCCCCTTCACCCACCGAACATACCCCTCCGCCACGTTCGAGTGGGCTGGGGAATGGGGCCGCCCCTCTCCTGGCCTGGGGCAGCCCCATCCGCGGCACCCTCGGGGCAGTAAATATTATATTACTACAGGGTGTGCAGTACGTGACCTGAGACAGGTCCCGGGGCTTAAGTTTCCTGAGATGGAGTTTGCGTACTGCTCCCCCCACCCTAAAAATTCAATTAAAAAAAATAACAGGAAAAATGTAGTGCGCCGAGGGCCTGCCAGAGTGGTGTATCTGGCGGCGGCGGTGCCGCTGCGCTCCGGCGGTAATTGGTTCTGCATAGCTCGGGGAAATTGGCAGAAAAATAAATCAGCCGGGAGCCGGAGTCGAGACGCTGCGGGGAGGGGAGTATGAGGTTGGGGGGGGGGCTGCAAGTGGTGGGAGCAGAACTTGCGGAGTGGGTTTGACTGATGTCCTGTTTGGGAGTCAAGGGCTCAGCGGAGGTGGGGCAGCCCTCATACCTTCCAGCAGGGATAATCTAGAGGGGTCCTGCTTGGTGAGGGAGGCCACAGACCGCCCCCTCCTCACGTCGCCCAGCAGGACCCTTGTGTGTGCACTGCCTGACCCCCGATCCTTGGTAGGGTGAGGAGGAGCCCCTGAAGGACGTTCTGGTAGTCCACTGGGTTGTGGGGTCAGAGTTCTTTGCCTCCAGATAGGATGGAGTTTAAGCCCAGCCACCCACTTGGGGCCTAGTGCTGTGTTTCTGGGACTGCATGTCTCCCGCCCCCCCGCCCCCCTCTCCAAAGGCTTCCCAAATAGAGGGTTCTGAGACGGGTGTTGTGGGGCCGTCCCAAGTCGACACATCTGTATTGCTGGCTGCCGGCCTCCCCACAGCGTCTGCAGTGGCTTGTCAGGGGTCCATAAATTTCCTTCTTGAAGAAAGTGTATGTACAACAGAATGGATTCATTTCAGCCAAGGGCAACTTAGCGCTCAGGCCTCTGCTCCAGGAGGATGCAGGGGATAGAGAGTGACCCACCTGGGGACTTAGGAGCAGAGGCATGTGGGCCACTGTGATTGGGAAAGGCTTCCTCGGGGAGGTGAGGCTGGAGCAGGTTGCACGGAAATGACTATGCATGTGGGTCAGGCTGGAGACGGTGCCCAGGACTCACAGAATGCCCGGCAGGCAGGCTGAGGGTGTGAGATGTGTCATGGGGGGCCTGTGCACATATGTGTGTACATGCATGTGTGTACCTGGACTTGTGTGTGCACTGAGCTCCTACTTATCAGACACCTACCATCTGTCTGTCTGTCCCTCACAGCGAGAACCTGCGCAATGTCCAAGAGATACCCTCCGCCACCCACCTGGACCAGTACCTGTACAAGCTGCGCACCCGTCACCTGAGCCAGATCACCGAGGCGGCCTTGGCCCTGAAGCTCGGCCCCCGCGAGCTCTCTGCCACCTTGGAGCAGGCTGAGGACTGGCTCCTGCATCTCCGTGCCCTGGCGGATGAGGTAGCTAAAACCCTGCGAGCCACCTTTCTTCCTGCCTGGAACCTTAGAAATGGGAGGGGCATGAGAACTGTCTGGACCATGATCCAAACTTGGCTCTGTTGCTGAGTGACCTTCCGCAAGTGACTTAACCTCTCTGAGCCTCAGTGTCCCCATTCGTATAAGCAGAGAAGATGCAACGGGATACTGGGTGTTGTGGGACCCAGTACAGAGCCTGACATGTAGTAGGTACTCAATCAATGTCCCCAAATGTGTGTAATAAATGCTGCCAAAGTATGTCAGAGACAGAGCTGGGACCAATATCCAGGGCCTGCTTCCTTAGGACCCGGCTCCTTCCTCCTGCCAGCCAGTGCCTGTCTGCTCCTGCCTCTCCAGGGGCCCTGTGTTTTCTGCTCTCCTGGAAGTCTCCAAGCCCCGGGCCCGAGGAGGCTACGTACGCAGTAACTCTGAACTTGGTCATATCCAATCAGAGAGAAGAGCCTCCAGTTTGTCTTCAGGGTACCCTTTCCCTATCTGCATCCCCTTCCCCCAGGTCACATGTACCCACCTAGTTCTGCGGGCAACCAAAGCAGGTCGTGGATTTGTCTAGAATGAGAACAAAGGTCTACTCAATATGTCACTGGCTGACCGGCTGCTGCCCGTTCTGACCAGAGTCTTGTGGACTGCCCCCTCTCTTCCCAGGGAGGGGGTGGAGACGATAGGAGGGATCTCCCCAGGGGAGTGTGCAGAGAGGGGCAGGGTGTGCAAGGGGCCTCTGGAGGAGCCAGCTGTCGAAGCAGAGAGGGAGGCCCAGGAGGTGGAAGGGATGTCGAGGAGGGAAGGCAGCCGGCAACATTGGTCCCCGAGTCAGTCCCCAAGCAGGATCTCGGGCATGTGGCCAGCTACCTGGGGGAATTGTGTTGCTCAGCCACAGCTCTACCCCTCACAGAGGCTGTGGACTATCCCCTCAGGCTGTTCACGGACTGCCCCTGCCCTGAAGTCATGACCCAGACTGACCCCAGAACTCTCAGCACAAATCGTGATAGGGCTAGGAGAGGTTAAGGTCACATGGGTGCTATTGACTGTATGGGAATCCGGAGAGGGTCTTCCTCAAATTTGAGTGCATCGGAATCCCCTGAAGGGCTCATGAAAACAGGTTACAGCTCCCCTCCCCATCTCACATGTCTGGGGTGGAGACTTAGTATTTATGTTTCTAGCAAGTTCCCAGGTGATGTAGCTGCTGCTGCGCTGGGGACCACACTTTGAGAACCCCTGGTGTAGTGGTTAGGAACGTGTATTTGGAGTCAGACAAACCCAGTTCCTAACCTCTTAGAGCCTGAATTTCCTCACCTGTCCAGTGGGCTGCCTTTCTCTGCCACCTGGGCTGCTGCAGGGAGTAAGCGACACAAAGCCTGTGAAATGCTGAGCAAATACTCCAGGAGTCCGAGCCCTGGTCAGAGACCCAGCCTCACCCTTTGCCTGGCACACTTTGCTTACCAGCCTTGGCAGTAGATGGGCTGTACCCAGCCGGCCATCTCTCCCGAGTGTGAGCTGGGAACGTTTCTCACTCACGGCCAGAGGCCCTGAGGGGCTCAGGAGCCTTCCAGTGTTGTTCTGAGCTGGCCCCCGTTTCCAGAGCCCAGTGTCACCAGGCTCAGGAAAGAGTCAGACCCCAGGGTCTCTGCTGTCAGAGGGAGGGGGAGTGAGTGTCCCCTGGGAAGGGCACACCTTCTGTGGGTTCGCTGCTGCTCTTCGGGGTGAAGAAATGGGGGGGGGGTGTCAGCTTAAGTGTAATGTCATCTTCCAGGTCAAATGAAATCCTCCCATGTCTGTGCCTGGAAGCATCTCTACCCAGTGGCTAGAACCAAAGCTGTGGGCTCCAGGCAGGAGTGTCTTTTCCCAGAAAACGTGAACTCAGCTCAGTGATTTTTGGCAGGCTCCCCATGTGAGCGAGGGCAGCCTCACGCCCTGTCCTTGGGGGCTCGTGGCTGCTGAAGTCAGAGGTGCCCAGCCAACCCTGGGAGGTCAAGGGGGCCGCCGGGTGTGCACAGCTAGGGACGGAAGCCAGGAGGAGAGGCCTGTGCGGCCCCTGAGCCAGGGGCGGCCAGCTCATGGCTGGGTTGTGGGATGCGGGCCCAGGCGTATCACTGTCCCCGCCCTGACTGTCACCTTTTCTCCAGCCCCAGAATAGCCTGCCCGACATCGTGATCTGGATGCTGCAGGGGGACAAGCGAGTGGCGTACCAGCGGGTACCTGCCCACGAGGTTCTCTTCTCCCGGCGGGGCGCCAACTACTGTGGCAAGAATTGTGGGACGCTGCAGACGATCTTTCTGAAAGTGGGTTCTTTTTCCTCAGGTCATGACCGTTATTTTCTCAGCCCAAGGCCTGTCCCTCTCCCCTTCCGTTTTCCCCTCTGGTTCTTTTTCTGCCTAAAAGTCCTAGGGCTCCGCTCTTGGAAAGGGCAGAGGGCTTTAGATAAAACGACTTCCCTTCTCCTCTCTCGCGCAAAGTCCCTAGGTCAGGCACTTAGCCTACAAAGTTAGCAGGTGAGAGCTGGAATCATGGGAAGCTATGTATGCCCCAGGCCGTCTAGGAGGGGCTGACCCCTGAGACTGCACGCCTTTTCACACAAGTCTCTGGGAGGGGTCCTCAGCCCTCAGCCCCAGCCTCTAAGAGCTCTGGCACAGACCTGCCTCCACACCCTGCCTGAGTACCTTCCACCCAGCTGGCGCCTCGCCCAGGTTCAGGTTCCTCCCTGTGGGAAGGCTGCTGGTGTCTGGGCCCTGGGTATGCTCATGGCTCTGCCTTACTGGAGAGCTGGGAGCAAGTAATCTTGCCCCTCAGTCTTACCCCGCACCCAACTCTCCTTCTGTTTCTTCTCCAATACCCATCTTTGCTCCCTCTTCATCTTCTCTCAGGGGACTGACTAGCCTTGGGATAAGGTGACAGAGAAGTGAGTGGGTGCCTGGGGACCCCCTGTCTTCCTTTCTGGATTAATGTGGGGACACAGAGCTAAGGCTGCTTTGGTTGTGATGCTGCGGCCTGGTGGTCAGGACACAGTTTAGGGAAATCCCTTCCTGGGTCATGGCTGCCCTCGCCCAAGGGGAGGGTCCCCGTTTAGAGTACTGTCATTGAGGTTGCCCTGCTAGAGGAGGAGTGGCCATGGGAAGCAGGCCAGCCCCTCACCACTTACCGTGGACTCCACATGGCCCTGTTGCATTATGGATTGCCTAGCTTTCACCTTCCCCTTCCCTGCGTCTCTCCTCCCATCCACGCGAGGACCAATTTCCACTTCACCTCTTCCAGGAAGTCATTGTTGATTAACCTTCACCTCAAATCTCTGAGTGGCTGTTGGTCAACCCATTCATATGCTGGCCAGTCATTCTTGTCATCCCCCGGGTTGGGTAGAGAGGACAGGTTTTGATGACGCAGCGTACGTGGACAGCCTGCAGGGCTGGCTGGAATCCTGTGTGGCCTTAGGCAAGTTGCCTAAGTTCTCTGAACTGCTGGCTGTCTTCTCAACTGTAAAACGAGGACCAGGCTGCCTACTTCATAGGTTTTGAGGATTGAATTAGGTAACACGGGTCATGGGTCTTGTTGGAACTAGGTGATCAAGAAATGTTAGTTTATCTTCCTTCTTCTCCCCTTTTCCTTTTTGGGAGTTCCTTTGCTTCCTGGGGAGAGGAGGCTCCACTAGCACCATGACTGGAGGTCAACCCAAGATAAGGGATGAGCAGATATCTTCACATGGAGTCATTGATATTTCAGATTAGAGGCCAGCTTTGCCTAGAAAGATGGTGGGGGCGGGTGTCATGTAGTGGGCTGTTCCTCCCACCTGCACACATGCCACCTGCGCACGTTCCCCTTGTGATCTTAACCTCCTAGCAACCTGATTTTCTCTCTCCGAAGCCACCTCCTCACCTGGTAGGACAGAAGGGACAGGAAGTCATGCAGCTGCCACATCTGAGTGGGGTTACCCAGGGAAGGCTGTCTCGCTAGAGTGGAGCTGGGGCTGCAGGAGGGCAGCTGGTGGATGTGCTCCAACAGGATGAGCTCCAGGCTCTGACCTCTCAGCCCTGTAGCTTTAGGGAATTGCAAACTGAAAAATTTCCCTAATTCCAAGCAAAAAAAAAAAAAAGATATAGAATTGTTTCTCGAAGTCTTCCCCACTGAGTTTATGAGCCCCGCCAGTAGCTCCTGAGCAAGCTCTACAAAAATGTTGGCAGCAAGCAGAGACCAAGAAAACATTGGTGTTTCTTAACTTAAACCAAAGTTGGAAAAAATGAGCACCAGCAGAGAGGGAGAGGAGCCCCAAACTAGACATTTCTTTATTTGCTGTTGCTATTTTGGGTCCGGCAGGCTGGCCCCGTCTGGGGGAGGGCAGGGGAGAGACTAGGGGTGGAAGGGAAAGGGGGGGGTCAGGCATTCCTGCCATCTCCCTGGGGCTGGTGGTTTGGAGGGGAAAGGCTGCTAACCACCCCAAGGGAGAGGACAGCTGAAGAGAACAGTCATGGGGAGGTTTCCGGGGCGGGTGACGCTTGGGTCAGGGGCTCCTCCGGGCTGCACCGAACGAGGATGAACCAAAAGCAGAGAGGCTGGGTGAAGGGTGAGACTGTCATGGCCTTGGCATGACATCCAAGCCTGGGGCTCTCTTTCCAGGCATTTAGGCCTCCTCTACCAGTGGGGGCCCCTTACCTCAGCTTCCCTTTCCTCCACGCAACCCATCAAAATGACTTTCTCGTCTCATCTGCTCCTTGTCCCAGAGGAGATACTCCTCCAAGCTCATGCACATGAAGACGAGGTACTTAATATGTTACTTCCTCTGAGTGAAAATGTGTTTTTCCAAGAGAATTCCAAGGAACTTCTGTTCCTCAGGCCATATCTGACCCTTGGTTCTAATCAAATGGTGAAGTAGTTGGGGAGAACAAACTTTCTATGCTGGGTTGTGTGGTTATTCCATGTTGGCAGAGCTTCTGAAGGTTTCAGGCTAAAATGCAGTTGTAGACCAGTGAATAGTGGTTAACATGCTGATAAACACTTGAAAGGGTAGAGATATCAGATGATACACTAACATCCAGCCCTCCCCATCCCCCCCCAAACAAAACAAAACAAAACCCCAAAAATAAAAACACAACTGAAACTGAAGAGGAAGGCTTTAACCTCTTCACCACGTCCTGTGGTTCATTATACCTCCTTTAGAGATAGGATGTTCTAGAACTGCACTGTCCAATATGGTAGCCATATGCGGCTATTTAAGTTTAAATTAATTAAAATTCAATAAAACTAAAAATTTAGTTCCTCAGTCTCACTAGCTATATTTCAATTGCTCAGCTGCCACATGGGACTAGTGGTTACCATATTGGACTGTGCAGACATAAATCATTTCCACTGCAGCAGAAATTTCCCTTGGACAGTGCTATTTTAGAAGAGAGCAGAAATGAGGATGTAGTGGGAGAGGGGAGAATGGGGGATTCTGGTGACGGTCCGTCTCTGCAGAGAGCATGCAGGTAGGGGTGATGCAGTCTTCTCCTTTGATGGGGAGGATTCTTCACAGGTGGGGAGAAGCTTTCTTAATCACACATCCCTCTTCCATGAAATTCTGATGAGTCCTTCAGCAGGGCACACACCCGATGGGGTGTCAGGCTGGTGTGCCCAGGCCTGGAGGTTCCTCTCAAGTTGGGACGTCCTGGCCCTGAAGGACACTCTGGTTTTTGTCCTTCTCTGGCACGCAGTATCCGATGGAGGGGGTGCCCAGGGCACGGATGCCAGTGCAGCTACGGGTGAAGCTCTGGTTCGGGCTCTCTGTGGATGAGAAGGAGTTCAACCCATTCGCCGAGGGCAAGCTCTCCGTCTTTGCTGAAACCGTGAGTATCTTCCAACCTGCTCCCCGCTCTCCCAACCCCAAGCTGCTCCAGGCCCCACTCACTTCTCTATCGCTTGCTCTCCAGTATGAGAACCAGACCAAGGTGGCCCTGTTTGGTAACTGGGGCACAACAGGCCTTACCTACCCCAAGTTTTCTGATGTCATGGGCAAGATCAAGCTCCCCAAGGACAGCTTCCGCCCCTCAGCTGGCTGGGCCTGGGCTGGAGACTGGTTCGTGTGCCCAGAGAAGACGTGAGTTGGGGTTTGGGGACCCCTCTGCCCTGGCCCTTCCTCTGAAAGGCCTCAGCCCTATTAATCCTTCTGCCTACTCCCACCGCCCCTCTGCTTGTCTTAGGGACCTCCACCTGAACCTCCACCAGGACTGGGCGCTCACTAGGCAGCGTTCTTTTCCGGAAGGGCTCTAACAATTTGAAGGTCCTTTATTATTAAGCCAAAGTTGGCCTCCATTTGACTTTGCGTCTGTTGGTTGCAACCTTCTCCTCCAAGATGCCACAGAAAGCCCCTTCCTCCTCCATGTGTTAACCCTTCTCATGCTCAGGTCCTTTCTCTCTCAGTGTTTCTCAGAACTACTTCATCCTTCTCCACCTCATTGCCATCTCTGCCTTTTTCTCCTCTTTTCCAGTTGATTGACGTTCAATAATTGTTTTTTGAACCTAGAATAATTGCAGTATAACACGTTATAGTCAAGTACTCAAATCTTAAGTATACAGCTTGATACCATTTTCCATTTCTACAATTATCTATTGACCTTCAACTACTTACCAGGCTTTGGCATCTTTAGTTGGTCCCCCTTTTCTTTCTTTATCTTGGGTGGTAACGTATCCTTCTTCTGTGAGTGTCTCTAGGCCTCCCCAGGTCTCCGTGCTCTCTCTCCCTGTGGTTCTGATCCCTCCTCGCTCTCCCCTCTCCATCTTTCTTGTTGTGGGTTGGAGTGAGGCTGATGCAGGAAGGTTGGCCTAGGCCCTGGGCTGCTCTGCTGGACGTTGTGGATGGGTAGGGGGTCTTTTCAGAAGAGGCTTTGACTGTCCCACATCCACAGTCTGCTCCATGACACTGACGCGGGCCACCTGAGCTTCGTGGAGGAGGTGTTTGAGAACCAGACCCGGCTCCCTGGAGGCCAGTGGATCTACATGAGTGACAACTACACGGATGTGGTAAGGGGGCGCTCCAGGGGCAGCTGGGCTCTGCCTTCTCGGAGTCCTGACCATCTGGGCCCAGGAGGGGCCTGTGGCTCAGAGAAAGGTGGGACATTTTCTCCCTTGTTCCCATGTCCCCTGCCTCCATGCTCTGGTTAGCAGAGGGACGATGTGATATGCACTTCAGGTGAGACACTGACCCTGAGTCTCACCTGGGACTTTGAGGGTATATGTTGTCAAGTTGTATCTTTTTAGCCTCCCTGATCATGCTTGTCTTTTCTCATACGTGCTTGTTTTGTGTTGCTCAGAATGGGGAAAAGGTGCTTCCCAAGGAGGACATTGAGTGCCCGCTGGGCTGGAAGTGGGAAGATGAAGAGTGGTCCACGGACCTCAATCGCGCTGTTGATGAGCAAGGTGGGTAGTGCGTGAAGTTCGGTGAGCCCCATCCTGGTGAGTTTACAAGGTGTGCTGGTGGGCACAGCTGAGTGCATGGCCCCTTGCCTGGGGCACTGGCCTTCATTGGGCTGCTTCATCCGGGAGACTTCCTGGGTTAGCCCTCACTGCAAGTTAGAAACTAGAAATCAGTGGTCACTTGCAAGTCTATAAGCATGCCCCCGATGGAGAGATGGGGAGTGGACGGGCAATGAGTGACGGGTGCCCGTCCCCCAGGCTGGGAATACAGCATCACCATCCCCTCGGACCGGAAGCTGAGACACTGGGTCCCCGCTGAGAAGATGTACTACACGCACCGTCGGCGGCGCTGGGTCCGCCTGCGCAGGAGGGACCTCAGCCAGATGGAGGCACTGAAGAAGGTGAACCCAGTGGGTGGTGGGTGGGGGTGAGGCCCTGGTGCGGAGAGGCAAGCTGGGCACAGGTGCACATCTTTGTGTGTCCGTGCACACAGGCGTGCACAGGACACGTACAAGGCACACGAGCTCAATTGAGATACTCACAGATCACACCCAGCACACACGTGCACATGCGAATGTCCCACCCAACGCAAACACCGATACACGCAGATCCCAAGTAGCACACACACATCACACCTAGCACATGCACATAGCATACCTAGCAATGCAACATCACACCCAGCAGAGCACACCCAGTCCACACACAGATCACACCCGGCACATTCGCAGATGCTCAGAACATACCCAGATGCCCATGACTGCGCAAGGGGGTAGCACTGGTAGTTCACACTCAGACCCGGAAGGTGAAAGGTATACCTAGAATGTGTCTGTGGCTGGATGTCCCAGAGGCTGAATCTCAGACAGGGATTTGCTGCCTATGGTGTGCTGAGGCAGTGCTCTCAGGAGTGCCAGGAGCAAGGACGTGGTCTCAGGCAAAGTCAGCGTTGGGGCGGGCACACCCTGGAGTATTATAGAATCAACCTCACCTAGAGGCAAGGGAGCTGGGGTTTACAGTGCACGGCCATCAGTCATTGGCTGGGGACTGCTGGGGGTGGGCTGGGGCATGTACCCTCTCCAGGGAGCCTGCTCCTTTCAGCATGGGCACTTCCTGGGAAAGGGAGCCACTGGAGCTGGTAGCTGCTGACTGTCTTGGCAGCTGGGAATGGGTGCAATTCGTGAACATGCCAGCTGATAAAGGGGCCTGGGTGGGCTCCATCAGTATTCACCAGAGGACATGTACAAAGCACACACACACATGCTCATGGCTGTGCACGGATACCCAGGGGACACAGGAAGGTGCAGAGTGAGCACGTGTCAGCTCCTGGACTCCCACCGATGTCCAGGTCTGCACGGCCTCAGTGCCCGCCTCCCTTGGGCCCTCTTGGTCTGTGTCCTCCCTTCCCAAGCATACATTTGAATTTTGCTCCAAGAACCAGGCCTCTTCCAGTCTAGGGGCAACCTTTGGCTGGACTCAGGACTCACGTCCCTTCCTTTTTTTGGGCACAGAGGATCTAGAGATGGATGTCACTGGGTCCAGGGAAAGGCTCTTAGGTAACAAGCTGTTTCTCGTGCCATGAACTAGACACACCAGTCTCTGTGAAGGGGCCCCCAGGGGACAGGGCAAAGCCGTGCCAGGCAGTGAGCCTCCCTCACGCACGATCGGCACCCCTCCTAGACAAGCACAAAGCTGGACTCCAGGACTGGCACTCGTCACTGAGCTCATGGCCCAGACCTGAGGTGGTGCCTGAGGACAGTCCCAGGCTATGCTTCTTGGGGCTTCCAGGGCTCCCTGAAGACCTGGGAAGGGTCTCCTCAGAGGAAGAGCTGGAGTGTCCCTCCATGGCTGACCTCGGCCTGGCCCTGAGGAGAAAAAGATGGGGTTGATAAATGAGATCTCCATTTTGCCTCTGAATTGCAGACCTCCTGGTTTCATTTTTATAAGTTGGGATGTGCAGAAGAAAAGGGAAATAACAAGAAAACTTTGGATTCATGAAATCCACTCAAAATCTAAATAAACACACAAACCTGAAGCCCAGTGTTTTCATTACCACTTCAGTCTATCTTCCTTTCCTGGCTCCTTGGTTCTCCCCACAGCCTAGGGAGCACCTTCCCCTCCCTGATATTCTGACTCAGAGCTCTTGTCACGGCAGAAGCTGCTCAGAGCACCTCCCCCCCACCCTTCCTCCAGGCAGTCCTCCCAGGTTTTCCCATCTGGAAGGTGCTGGTGTATGTGGGGAATTGTGGAGGAATATGTGGAGGGTGGGGTATGTGGGGAATTGTGGAGGTCAGAAAGGGCACAGCTGGAACCAAGCCCAGGACTCCCTGCAAGCCCACCAGCAACCTCTGAATCTGCCTGTTCTCCTTGTAGCACAGGCAGGCGGAGGCAGAGGGTGAGGGCTGGGAGTACGCCTCGCTCTTTGGCTGGAAGTTCCACCTGGAATACCGCAAAACAGATGTCCTCCGCCGCCGCCGCTGGCGCCGCCGCATGGAGCCACTGGAGAAGACAGGACCTGCAGCCGTGTTTGCCCTCGAAGGGTCCCTGGTACGTCGCTGTGCCCGCCAAGCCTGGGTTGGGTGGGGTGCAGCTTGGGTTTCCAGGGCTGTTCAGGGCTGATGCAGTGGAGTCAGGGGCCCCAGGATAGAATTTTGGAAGGAACACTGGCCAGACAGCCTGGCTTCAGTTTCTCTGGGGTTACACATGGGAAAATGGACACCAGTCTCAGCGTCCTTCTGTAATAAAACAACTCCTTCCTTGGCCATGGAAGACCTGCTGCTGCTTTGCATAGTCAAGATGGGAGCCTTGGCCCTCTGATGGTCTGACTTGTGACTGGAGCCAAGGGACCCAGTTCTTCTTGAAGAGGCTGGCATGGGATGGGTTGGGGAGGCTTTGGCCTAGCCCATGGGAGTCGCTAGAGAGGCCTAGTGATTCCTGGATGTCCTTAGTTGGACATGAGTCCTCCTGGGACAGAGGCCATTGCATGGGCATCCCTAGGAATTTTGGGAGAGATGTGTCTTCAAAACTGAGCCCCAAGCTGGCTGTCTTGCCCCATTGCACTTTCTGGAGCCAGTGGAACTGGAGTCGGCTCAAGGTTAGGGTCGGCATGATGTGTTTTCCCCAAAAGACGTGCAGGCCTTTTCTGGATAGTCTGAGTGGGGACTCAGGGCCAGGATACGGCCTGTTCCCTGCTCTATTGGTCTGGGGATTCCTGGAGGTGGGGGTGACATGCCCAGGATGAGACACCCCCTCCGAAGTCCAGCCACACTGCCTGCCCACCCAGGTGGGGGCTTTGGGTTGTGATCCTGGGAACAGGTCCCACCAGCTGTGCTGACTGACGGGATCTGAGTGTGTTCACGCACAGCCAGCTGTGCGTGTGCATACGTGCTTATGTGTGTGTGAGTATTTGGTCGGCAGAGGAGCCGTGGGTCTTAGCCCTGGGCTAAATAAGGCTGGGTCCACATCTGTGGGGGCAGGGGGAGTACAGTGGGGCAGGGCTGGTGTTTGGTAACTCCCTTTGTCTTGTCAGAAAGGGCCTGGCTTGGGCACAGGGCAGGGCCTGCCAGTGGTCATGTGGCTTCAGCTGAGTGGTAGGGGACAGAAAGACTGTGGCAGACCTCAAAGTCATGGCCAGGTCTGAGGAGGCTGGGCAGGCACCCTAAGGACCCAGGGCTTGTTTTCATCAGGCAGAAAATCAACTCAAATGCCTCAAGGGAGAAGAGGGGTTTCAGGGCTCAGATTGCTGGGAAGAGCCCCAGAGGTGAATGAGGCATTAGGGCCAGCAGGAAATAGGGGTTCATTCACACTGTGTCCCTGTGACTCCGTGTTTCTGACTTGCTCTCCTGTTTTAGCCTCATTCTCGCACTGCCTCGCTCAAGGTGGTGGCAAAGATGGCACCTGCGACAAAAGGCTGACATCCTCTTGAGAGCCAGCAAAGCCCTGCTGGATAAAATAGCACAGCCCTCCCGGCATCCTTTTTTCCTCACAGCTGGAGCCTGTGAGGAGAAGGAGAGGCACGTTTTCTATAACGCCACTAACAGTTTTATGTGTGGCTGACTGGCTCTGCCTGGTCATGTGCCCACACCAGCCCCTGAGCCTGAGCATGAGGAATGCAATGTTCTCATTGGTTATCTTGAGTCAGGCCTCTTTTCTGTGGTTGACAGCACCACCAGGTTGGGGAGAGGAGTATCTGACGAGGAAACACAAACTACAAACCAGCGCTGGGCAAAGAGCTACAGATGATGACCGCGGGACTCTATTCACTGAGCAGTAGGGAGCCAGTGTGGGTGTTGAGTGGAAAGTGCGCTGGTCAGAGCTGGGCTTTGGTGCTTTTAATCAAGTATCCATGGAGGATGGTGGAGAGAAAGAGCCTCCCATTCAGGAGACCATCAGGAGTCTTGATTAGAGATCCAGTGTGAGGTGACCATCTGGGGTGGGAGCTGTGGGACCAGGGTGGAGGACAGTGGAGTGGCAGGGCTTAAGGAGGGAAGAGTCAAATGGGCCTCAGAGGTTCCACTCTGTGGACAGCAGGGTGACTCCCATCCGCAGACCATAGGGTGGGGTGGGCCTGGGGCTGTGACGAGTTCATGGTTGGCCCTGGCAAGTCTGACACACACGATGAAGTGCTGTGTGAGAAAGACGCATCTGGTGGCTGTCTGCCAGGCGGCCCGGGACAGGGAGGCTGGAGGGCATGGGGGCCGAGTGTCAGCTGTGAGGTGTGCGAGCCAGGAGAGAGGGCACAAAGCCAGAGGTGCCTGGAGACACGTGGACAGAAGCACGGACCGTCTGGGGCTGGCCAGGAACTGGGAGAAAAAGATGAGCAAGTCTGGGGGACCCACTGCCAAGCTTTCATGGCTTGGTGACTGGGAGGACGAAGTGGGTCATTTCCCAGAAACAGAGAAACTAATTCGTTTATTCCTTCTGTGGGAGAAAATGTGAGGGAGCATTGAAATTAAATGTCAAGTCAGCAGACCTGGGAAGGTGATGGATTGTGAGGCCAATGTGACTCGCCTGTGATATGTGGAAGGAACCAACACAGTGAAGCCCTCAGAGTCTGGGGAGCTTTGCTGACTTAGAGAACCAGGGCAGACAGTGCATGGAGGGGCTGCGTCCACAAACCTGGAGCTGGAAGACATAGAGTTTTGGAAAGTCTTCAGGTGTGACTGGCATTTGGGTAGGGCCCTAGGCCCATTTGACAGGAACTGTCTGAGCACCTTGTACTGGAGTGAATTGAACCTCCATCAGCACCAACACACACCTACATGCGCACACATATGCACACACGCACACACACACACACACACACACATTCTCCTCCCACGGTCACCTTTACATGCTTCCTGCTAGGACCAAGGTCAGCCTGGGCTCCTGTCTCTGAGCCTGCTGTCCTTCGTCCCGGGATGTACTGATGTCAAGCAAGGCACAGGGCTAAAGTGCACCCTGCATCATGGGAGCAGATGGTTGAGCTTCCTGGGTGCCAGGACCCAGCTACTGTCGCGGGAGCCAGTCTTTGCCCACTGGTCCCCGATGCATGTGGATTCACTTGGCGGGAGTGTGGTAGGACAGGTGAGGCTTCTGAGTGGCTCAGGTTTGGTTCCAATTCTCCTTCCTCTGCTTCCATGCTGTGGACAAGTCCCTTACCCCTTTAGTGGCTCTGTTACCTGCATCCTAGGGGTATTGTAAGGATTAAGGACATGATGCATGTAAAGAAGTGCTTGTCAGCCCTAAGGAACAATGGAGCCATCTGGGGATCTTGTTAAAACGCACACTCTCAATTTGATGTCTGGGTGGGGCCCGAGAGTCTACATTTGTAACAAGTTTCCAAGTAATGCGATGCTACTTGTCCAAGTTCTACCTTCCGGTAGCTAGGATGTGACGTGCATAGTCCATCATGAAAACGAGGGTGATGGACACATCGCCTCCCCCCCCCCCCCACTTGGATACCTTTCTGAGGTAGGCAGGTTGTGTCCATTCTTGGCTGAAGGTGTGTGGCCAGGGTCCTGGAGAGCGAGGCAGGGAAAGACGACATGTTCTCCCTGCTCCTTGATGGGACAAAAGAGGTCTTTACTTTGAATGACCTCCTGATCTGAGGGTGGAGGCCTGGCCCATGGGAACACCTGTCTGATTAGGAAGAGAGCTGTTTACACGCGAGTGTTAATAAACCCCATAGAATTTGAATCTTTGAAGTGCAGGAGGGCAGAATAAGAGTCATTCCAGAGTGACAGTGTCTAATGAGGGAGGCTTTTTAGAGGAGAACATTGAGAGGCAGAGTTTGAGTGGAGGGAAAGAATGCGGGTGGTGGCCAGGTGGCCTTCCTGGTAATCTGACATTTCTGGATGCCTGGGCCCAGGGGCCAGGCTTGTGACGCCCCTTGCCTCCTACCATCCTTCCCCTGGTCCACGTGTTCACCAGCAAGCTGGGCCTCACTTGCCAGCTTCCCCTCCTGAAGACGTCTCGCTGGAAGGCAGGCCCTGTCTGCTCATTAGCACGGGCAGCCTTTCCCTGAGACCTTCTGCCGGGGCCAAGCCTGGCTCCCTTCATGGAGCGGGAGGCCCTGGCTCCGTCTGCTAATCGTCTGCTGTCTCCATCGTGAGCATTATTTTATTTTCGTATTATTCTTTTTCCAGCTAATATCCTGGCATTCTCAAAGACACCGGGTTTCATAATCTCCCTGGCGTTCCCAGGGAGCTGGGAAGCGGAGCACAAAGCTGCTATTATAGCTCGTTCCATCCAGCCTCCCTCTCCTCGCCCCACACCCCTTGCTGCCGCCACCGCGGGCTCCCACCCAGTCACCCCCTCCAGACGCCACCGGCCTCTCTGGGAACTCTGGTGACGGCTGCCGGGATGAGCTCACAGAATCCGTCCTGTTGCCCTTGCCCTGGGCCTGCCCTCCATGCGCAAGGATTTTTCCAGAGCCATGTCTCTGTGCTTGGCCCTGAGTGTCGGGCAGGGTTTTCCGAGATGCCGGCCCTGGGCAGGGAGGAAAGGAGATGGGGACTCGGCAATTTGTTCTCACAGCCTTGGAGATGGTTTAGAGCTGGAAGGAACTTTCATGTTTGAAAGTTGCTCTCCACCTGGCTTTGGAGCCATGGGAGCCTCTTGAAATTGGATGCAAATCTGTGGGTGTTCGTGTGTGACCTGTGTGTGTGCATGTGTGTCTGATGTGTAAGCACATGTGTGAAGTGTGCGCACACACACGATATGCGTGCAATGTGTGATACCTCTAGGCAGGCGTGTGCCATGTGTAGGATGTGTGCACATGTGTGATGTGTGTGTATGTGCAATGAGTACATGTGTGTTTGTGGTGGGAACTTCTGGTGTAAGGTCCGTTGCTTTCTCCAATTCTAAAGGGAATCCAGAGCCCCAAAGAAGGTAAGAATTTCTAAAATCCATTTTACCATGTGCCAAAGACCAGGCTGAGAGCGTTATATGCATTGGGTCATTCTAGTCTCACAGTGACCCCAGGAGGCTGGATTCTACCATTATACCCATTTCATAGTTGGGGAGATTGAGGTTCAGAACTGCACTGTCCAATATGGTAGCCACTAGCCATGTGTGGCTATTTAAATTTACAGTTAAAGTAATTAAAATGAGAAAATTTAGTTCCCCAGTCACACCAGCCACGTTTCCAGTGCTCAACAGCTACATACACCTGGCTACCACACTGGATAGTGCAATTATAGAAGAGTCCCATCGTTGTAGAAAGTTCTGTTGGACAGTGCTGCTCTAGAACAACTCTGAGCCCCTAATGTTACCCCAGAAGAAACGGGGGCCTGAGAAGGGGTTTTCCCAGTGGCATAACATGAGTCAATTCTAGAACCAAGGCCAGAACAGCGGCTCTCTGCCCTCTCTCCCCAGGTTAATCTCCCCACTCCTATTGGAACATAATGTCCTCCCCCATTGAGTGGGGTCCTAGGGAGGGCCCTGGGCACCTGGCTAGAGCCCTTGGCTGTGGGCATCACCCTCCTCATCTTATAGCCGGGTAGTTTGGCCTCCCTGGAGCAGTTGGGCAGCTGGAGGGGAGCTGGTACGATTGCCCCCCCCCCAGGAAGCCTCCAATTGGTTGGCAGAGACCTGAGTCCCAACCTGAAGTGGAGAGGACCTACAGAGACAGGCATTCCAAGCCCCAGCCAGGAGGCAGGGAAGGGCAGCTGGGAGCCGGAGGTGCTGGGAGGGAGAGGCTGGTACCAGAAAGAAGTACTCTGAGATTTGAACTGTTGGGAAAGGAGGTCAGAGGTGGGTGAGGGGGGGAGGGGCCATCTCTGGACCTGGATAAGGCCCTGCCAGGTATGGCATGGTTCCCAGGAATGGTTCCTAGAGTGGCATTTTGAGCAAGGGCAGCACCTGGGAGGTGAGAGGGCTTTGCCTCGTTAAGTAACCAAGGCCCGTGGTGGGGTCTGCCTGAATTGGGAAGTGGCTCTGTGTGTCCCTGGATTGTGTTTCTTGAATATGCTAATTAAGCACCTGTTCTATATCTGGCATCGTGCTAGCAGGGCAGCTTAAGGGCCGGCCCCGTCCTCGGGAGTCTCCCTGCCCCTCCTGCTCCCCTGCATAGAAAGACAATTTGGGTATTTTCTCTAAATGTGCACACCCTGGGTCAATTTAGCCCAAGGTTTGGATGCTGATGTCTGGAGCGCCCAATTGTGTGTCTGTGTCCTTGAGACAAAGTGCCAGCATGCGGATGTGTGTGTATGTCACAACTGGGTAGATGTGCCATGTGCCCCATGTGTGTCATTGTGTATGCATGAGGGTCTGCAGCCACCATTTCTAAGGTGACGTTATAATTTATTAACTGGACTGGGACACTATTAGTAAACATGCTGGAAAACAGGTATGAGCGAGGCCCATTTCTGGCAAACTGGGACATAGAGTTGTCCTACTTACGGGGGCATTCTGACATGGGATAAAACCTGCTAGAGTATTCTCTGCAACCTCCACGTGCAGAGACGTGGAAACCCTAGAGGGTCACCCGCACACATACACACAGACGCTTGCGCCAGCCCACACGTGGCACCGTGGATTCTCCAGGTTTCCTGATTCCACTCCCAGCTCCCCAGAGGCCGGCCACTAGTTTTGCAAGGAGTTTAGCAGCTGCTGCCAAGCCCTGGCTCCAGCTGTAAATTAAATGGGGTTGCACCCTCGCCTGCTATTCCACTTAAGGTTGCAATCAGCCCTGATTAGGAAGGGAGGTCTCTGTGTTCCTGAGTTCCCTCTTTTAAAGTGTTCTCCTCCTCTGGCCTGGCCTGCTGGCCTGTGTGGGGTTTCCCTAGAAGCTGAGGCTGGGGCAGCCAGGCCAGTGACGTGGGCCCTGGGCTCCCCAAGGCTCTGACTTGGCACTCAGCTCTGTCCTGCCTCAGAGTACTGCTCAGGTGCTGAGTTCTATGGAGAAGCAGGAGCTGGAAAGAGCCCTGAGGGGATTTTGGGAGACCCTTGGCTTTGCCAGCTAGTTTGCTGTGCCACCCTAAGGAAGACTTGAACTTCTCTGGGCCCCAGTTTTCTCACTTACCAGACAGGAGTGATAACAACACAATAAAAATAATCTCCCTTTATAGAGCAGGGGTCAGCAAATCACGACCCACAAGCCAAATCGAACCCTGTTCCTGTTTGTGCAAATAGGGCTTTATTGGCACAGCCATACTTGTACATGTGTGTGTTACTTGTGGCTGCTGTCCTGCTATAGTGGCAGCTGAGTGGTTGCAAAGGCCACAGTCTTTACTCTCTGGCTCTTTATGGACAAAGTTTGTCATCTGTTCTAGAGCACATACCATGTGTCAGGCACTGCACTCTTCCCTGTGTATTATCTCCCTTAACCCTCCCAGCAATCCTAAGAGATGGGTTTTATCAGCACTCCCATTTTACAGGTTAGCAAACAGAGGCACAGAGAAGACAAGTCATAATTATTCTAGCTGTGTTTCCTCACACGAGTACTGTGAAAAATCTTATGGATAATGATGAGGCCGTGCAGAGTTTGTAGCACTCTACATCACCATGTGTTTTCTGGGTGTCCCAGCAAAGCCCATAGAGAAGAAGAGAGCCTGCCAGGTCACCCTAAAGCTGTGCTGGTCAATGTTTAACAATTGGCCTTCCGGAAAAAAAATCCAGAAAACAAAACCCGCCCTGGTTTGTAGCATTTGCTGATTTCTATGGTGTAAATGTCTCTGTGATGGCTGATTCAAGGCAGCAATGTGACATCACTGAACGTGGAGATGGGAAGAGATTGGCAGTGGCACATTGTACTGTAGGATTTCTACCCCACCAATACACTATACATAAATAACCTCAGGAGCAGGATAACTGTAAAAGGTAGTAAAATAATTAGGAAGTGATGTGTTTGAGTATTTATCACCTTTTTAAAAAAAATTAATTTCTGTACTTGTAAATTTATATGATTTAATTTTTTCAAATGGCTGTGTTTGAAAACCGTCTTGCAAAATAGCTGAAAATTTAATGATCTGTTCTCATGGGCCATAGGAGTTGGCCCCAGCACCTGCTGCTCCTAGCAGGGGCCCGGGGCGGGTCCCCAATCCTGTTTACACAGGTAAAGGGGTGGAGGTCCTTCGATAGTAGCTCCCTTCTCAACAGCTCTATCCCCTGTGCTCTTTGGGTCCATCATGCATAGGAATTGAGTTCTCCTTGTCAGGTGAGGAGGGCAGTCGGCCTCCCACACTCATCCGCTTGACCCTGCTGGGGAAGGGACTGCCCTGATGGGCCCCCAGGGTACCTTGGAGGCCCTGTTGTCTCCTTTCTGACCACCACGGGTGTGGCTGCTGTGGCTCTGTCCCCCGCCTGCTCAGCCTGTGTCCTTTTGCTGCATCCACCTCTGCTCTTGCCTCTCTGTCACCCTTCTGCCTCCACTTTATAGAATCCTGATCCAGACCTCGAGGCCCCATGTGGGGCGATGTGCCATTACCAGCGGGAGGAGGAGGAGGTGTGTGTGTGTGTGTGTGTGTGTGTGTGTGTGTGTGTGTGTGTGTGTGTGATAGACAACCTGTGGCGCAGAAGGAATCTCAGACACGCTAGTGGTCTTGTGCTGGTCTTGGGTCCAATTTAGGCGGGTCAAGGAGTCCCTTTTATAGACTGCTTGTTTTCCCAGAACCTCCCTATCTTTTTCTTCCCAATGTGGTGGCCACTCTGAGGTCTTAGGGGCATCAGCGCTCAGCAGACTAAGGTGGGCTTGGCTGCGAGCTCTGGGGACCCCTGGGGAAGCCCCGCAGCATCTGGGAAAGAGAGAGTTCCTCACGCCGCTAAGCTCAGGCCCCCCCCAGGGAGCCATGGCTGCCAGCTGGGCAGCAGCAGTTGGAGGCTACCCAGTCCCCTGGGCGAGCAGCAGGATCCTTTACACAGCTAGCCCCGAGATGGAGTGCGTGGCCGCAGACCGCGTGGCTGCCAGCCCCAGCCTGGGAGTCTCATTGACATGAGCTATGGAGGCAGGAATGTGACTGTGGGAAACCCAATGCCCTGGGCCTGGCCCTGGGGTTGGGGAAGAGTGTGCCTGTGGAGTGGGAGTGAAGGGGGGGTGGGGAGGAACCAGAGCACCAGCCCCCCCTGCAGCCTGGCTGTGCCCTGGGCTCCGAGCGAGAGCAGAAGGAAACCAGCCCTCCCTCTGCCGGCCTAGCCGCCCCCTCTTCCTGACTTGCCCCTTTAGCCAAGCCTTTCCCCTAAGCTCGAGGGCAAGCCTCCAGCATGCCGCCGCGTCCCCCGTTCCAGCACCCTTCCTCTTGCCCCTCCTCCAGGAAGTCTTCCTGAAGGGTGCCTTTCAGGGCCCGCCCCATCCCATGTCACCCCGCAGATAGCCCCCCCTGGGGTGCAGTGGGTTTACATCTCTTGTGCTTTCTGTAGTCAGACCCTCAGCCTCCTGAGGGTGGGAGTCGCTGCTGTCTGATGCATACTTTCCTGTCCCGTCCCCTGGGACCTTAGGCCTGAGTGAGTGCTGCACACCTGGCTGAGGGTGGGAATGGTGGTTATTCATAGGATAAGTTTTCAATGGAGACCTACTGAATGCTAGACACTGGGCTGGGTGCAGGGGATACAGGAGTGTGCATGCCTTGCCTACACACGTGGAGAGATGGACGTAGGAGAAAAGCTAGGAGAGGCTGGGCAGGGGCCAGTCATGCAGGCAAGGCGGTCAATGAGTTGTGTAAGCCTCAGTAATTAAGCTGAAGGGAAGAGCTCAGGTGAGCTCATTGGGGAAGACATTCCAGATGGAGAGAACAGCCCACGCAAAGGTCCTGTGGAAGAGGGAAGGGGATAGATGCCAAATTTACAGAAAGCTGAAGGGCAGGGAACAAGGCGGAGAGGATATTAACATGAGACTGGAGAAATGAAAGAGTTAAACTGACACCTTAGCATTTACTGAGTGCCAGGTACCTACCTGCCAAGGGCAGTGGGTGCATTTTATTGAATTTTCATCGGCGGTTCTCAACCTAGGGCAATTTCTATCCCCCACCCAACCCTGCAGAAAACCCTGCAGAAGACAATGTCTGGTGATGTCTTTGGTGGTCACAACAGAGGGGTGGGAGGTGCTATGGGCATCTAGTGGGTAGAGGCCCTGGATGCTGCTAAACATCCAACAATACACAGGACAGCCCCACAGCAAAGAATTACCTGGCCCAAAATGTCAATAGTTCCAAGGATGAAAATCCCTGCATTTTTAATGGTCCCATGCAGTAGATGTTACCATGATTCCCATTGTATAACGAGGAGCCTGAGTTTTAGGAACCGAGCTGCCCCGTGGCAACCCAGCTGCCCTTCCCTGACCCACACTGTGAGTTCCAGGCAAGTTCCTGTCCCTTCCTGCTTCCTGGTGTCCGACATGGAGTCGGATGCCCAGGGAATGGCACCCTGGGATATTCTCGACGTCGGAGCTTCAGGGTCTGTAAAATGAATGGGTCACCTTGATTTTCATGAAATGAAATGGTGCTGCCCGTTGCAAGTTTAGATATCTGCAGGTTGCTGTTTTGATGCAGTACGTCAGTTGCTTTGCCTTTGTGTGCTGTAGTTTCCCTATCTCTAAATGGACGGTAGTAACAGTCCCTGGCTGTAAGGTGTTGTTAGGATCCAGCTCCTTGTTCTTCGCTCTTAGGAGAGTCACTGGGCATGTTAAGTGCCATGTGGTTGGGCGCGTGAATGTTAAAGGCGGCAAACCCATGTCCGTCACGCTGCGTCTTCCCTTGTATCCTCCTCTCTCCTCTGTTTGCATCATTGCTTTTTTGGGATCCTTCCCTCAAGTCAGGCTTAGCCCGCAGAAAGTTCCTTTATCCCCAAACGATTACCTCTAGAAAAAGGGTGATTGTGTGACGAGAGAGGCACTTACAGAGAGAAGGAGCTTGACTTGGACTGTATTCATTGACTCAGTAAGTTTTAGCGAGGGCCTCCCTGTGCCAGGCACTGTAGTAGGTTCTGGGGACACAGCAGTGACCTCATGGAGCCCGCGTGCTAGGGGTGAGGTAGGCAATCAACAAAAACGTTAATATATCAAGTGTCTGGGGTAACAAGTGCCATGATGAAAATAAAGCCACATAAGAGGGTAGAGTGCGACACTGTGGGGTGCGTGTGAAAGTGTGTATAATATGTCGGGGTGTGTGGGGGTGGGGCAGGATGTGTGTGTGTGATGCTTGTGGGGTTAGGATGTGAATGTGCATTGGGGTGGGGTGCATGAACATGTGGGGGGATGTGAGGGTGTGTATTTGAATGTGATTTTGACAGTTGGTCAGGGAAGGCCTCTCTAGGGAGTTGACATTTCATGTCTCCATGAGCAGTAACACTCATTTTCCAACTTGAATGTGGGAAAGATCTGGCACAAAGTAGGTGTTCAATAAACATGGGTGGAATGTCACAGGGAGGGACTGACAGGAGGGAGATGCTTTCCAGAAGTTCTGGAATCAGGTTTTCACGAGGCTTCATTGTTTGCTTGAGAGGATTCCCAGAGTGGGAGCCTTGCACATCCACACGTGAAAACTACCGTGTACTTCCAAGTGAAGAAAGCGTTACAGTGGGTGATCTGTGTTCATAATAGACTGATCCTCTGATCCGGATAATGGGCTGGCCTTTGTCATCAGCTGTCCCCAGAGTTTATACTGTCGTTCTCACTTGAGGCATGAGCTCGTTTGTTCCTTCATTCTTTCACTCATTCTCCAATTATTTATTGAGCACCTGCTCTGTGTGAGGTGTGAAACCCTCACAGAGCTCTGGGTGGGAAGGGCAGATAGGTAAACAGGTATCTACAATGGGGGGGTGGTAGGTGCAGTGAGGGGAAATTCAGGCACTGTCGGAGCCCATGGGAAGGATGCCTAACTCATCCTTGTAGAGTGACCTTGAAAACGAGACTGGACGCCTGAGAAAAGAGCCAGGGGAAGCATGGGACAGAGAGACCTACGTGTGTAAGAGGCGTGGAAGCAAGAAGGGGGACCCCAAAGGGTTCCATCAGGTTTGAACATGGAAGCCAGCAGGGGTGTGGGTGTTTGGCAGTGTCCTGACCGTTGGAGATTCAATTCAGAGTCCATGGCTAGGCTGGGAGGGAGACCTGCCCTCCCCCGCACCCCAGCATCTGAATGGACTGTGTGGAGAGCTCACGTCCCCCTAGGACAGCAGTTCTCAACCTGTGGGTCGCGACCCCTTTGGGGGTCGAATGACCCTTTCACAGGGGTCGCCGGGAACTTGGATGTGGGCGTATCTGCATGTGGGCCTGGAGACGGATAGAGGAGCGGTGTCTCGGTTCCTAAGACCATCGAAAATATGTGTTTTCCGATGGTCTTAGGCGACCCCTGTGAAAGGTTGAGAACCGCTGCCCTAGGAGGATCAGAGGCTATAAAGATGTCCAGCTGCTGTGAGGGCGGAATTCTGCTCCTGGTGGAAACCAGGGCAGCTGCAGGACCCTGGTTAGTGGGCGTCCCTCAGCCCAGCTCTGCTTCCCGAAGACTCTGTTGGTCTCTGTGAGCTAGAGGGAGAAAGAAAGGAGGAGGCAGGTCCACACTTGGGCGGCACTTGGGGGTGGGATGGCAGAGGGCCTGTGGAGCAGTGGGGTGGGGGGAGGCTGCGGGACCCTCCCCTGGAGGTAGGACAGGTGAAGGAGCCCTGGCCATGTGAGGGGCATTGCTGGAGGGAATGCTGGCTCCTCCCTCTGCAGGATGGTTATTCTCAGTACCAGGGCCTGCCGTGGGCCAGGCACAGAGCTAGGCTGGAGATATCTGGCTCCGGCCTTTGTGGAAATCCCAAGGAGGGGGACACCTTTCCTAATCACAGGCAGCAGCCCTGCCTTTGGATAGAGACCCAGAAAGTGCTGCCAAAGCCCCAGGCAGAGGCCTTTGGTGGGAGTGGTGCTGATGGGAGGCGGCTAGGGGAGGCCCTCTAGAGGAGGTGTGAGGTGAGTGGAGATGTGCACTGGCAGTGATCCGCAAGCAGGGAGGTCCCTATAGGCACCCGGAGGGAGAGAAGGAGTTCTGGGGCCTGTGGGGGGCAGAGGCTCCTGTGCTGTCCCAGCACCCTACCTCTGTGTGTGTGTGTGTGTGTGTGTGTGTGTGTGTGTGTGTGTGGTGGTGGGGGAGGCACATGTGTGTTGCCAGGCGGAGGTGAAAGGGCTGAGGAGTCCGGACCTCCCCCGCCCCCAGCTGACCCTTCTCACCCTCACCAAGTGCACTGAGCTGCCTGCGCTATGCGTTGTTGCACGCGGGGGCTGGCCAAGCCATTTCCAGCGTCCCGATCTGCTTTCCTTGGCGTGCCTGCCCCTCACGCCTGGGGTGGCCTGCTGGGCCCCCCAGGTCCAGCCCTATGTGCAGCTTCTCAGACCCCGAAACTGGGAGCTATTAGCTGCTGGACTTGGTGCGTGCTCTGGCGGGATGCCAATGCAACACAGCCATGCCAAATGCCTTTCCTGGTGGGAACCCAGGACGCCGGGGGTCCACACCTGCCTGAGAGGGAGGATTCAGGCACGGTGGCTGTGGGTTCTGTCTGTAGTAGCCTTCCCTGTCTGCAGCATGACGCCCCTCCCTGTTATCCTGCGTGCATGTGTGTGTGTATGTGTGTGTGTGTGTGTGTGTGTGTGTGTTTTGAGAGACTGATTACTTGATTGATTGATTTTGATTTCTGCCCAGGGCTGTGGCTCCTGAAATGTCCGCTTTTCCAGCTCCTGGAATAATTTTGAACAAATGTATGAATACCTCCCCTGAGCACAATTGCTAACTTCATAGTTTATGGCTTACTTCCCCCTGCTCTGCCTGTGCCTTATTTCTCTCGTAAGATCATTCATAACAAACATTTATTGAGCATTTATTATGTACCGGGTGGTGTGTTAAAAACAACATGTAATTTATCTCCTTAATAATCACAGCAACTCTCTGAGGTAGATACTATAGAATTATCCCAAATTTATAGAGCCTGGCTCAGAGAGGTTAAGGAACCTGCCCAAAATCACACAGCCAGAAAATGGCAGGGCCAGAGTTGGAGCCCAAGTAATCTGGTTCTAGAGCTTGTGTTGAAGTTGTGGCCAAAGGAAGGGGGTCAGTGCTTCTTTCTGTCATGGAGTGGGGTGTCCTGTCATGGGAGCCAGAGACAACTAAGTTATAGTAGAACCCTGGTGAGTCCCCTGGGAGAACAGATGCACATGTGTTTCCTGCATGTGTGTTTTATGGGTCCTTTTGTGGGGATGGAGCAGAAGAAGACTGGCTTACCTTTAGCATACATTTCTTTGTTGACTCACAGTGACCAGGAAAGGACTGAGACAGTCGATGGCACTTCTGGCTAAGGGACAGCATGAGCTTGCGATGGGAGCAGGTGTGACTCTGGGACAGCTTTGAGGAGCATGGCCTGCCCGAAGCCGAGGCCTGGGTTTGAGGGAAGTAAGCCCTAGTGTCGAGTGGGGAAGGTGGGGCAGGTCACCGAGGGTCTGACCAGGACCCTTAGGGTAGTGAGAGTCACCGAAGGATTTGGGCGGGGATCCAAGTGGTGACCGAGTAATGACACTGGTCCTGGCTCTGGGTGCGGGCATATCAGAAGTGGGGGGCATATCGACATCTGGGGAGGCTTCTTGGACAGGGGTCTGGGGCTAGGTCCTGAGGGCGGGCATGGTTTGGAGAGGCGGGGCTCAGAAGTGGCCATGCACGTTGGATTTGGAGGCACTGGGGGAATGTGTAGCGTCAGGGTCCTGAGAGAGGCCGAGATTCCCGGGAAATGGCTGCAGTCAGGTGGGGTCCGGGCAGCCCGGCAGAAAGGCCCTGGGAAGTGGCCGTTGTGGGGGGGCCTAGGCCGGATGAACAGGCCTTACAAAGGAGGCCAGGGTTTTTTTCTAGGGTGTGTGTACTTGTGTGTTGGGAAGAGGGACTGGGCTGGGGAATGGGGCAGGGCCCTATGTGGGAAAAGGGGACAGGGACTTAGAGACATCTGAGTGCAGCAGAGGGCGTGGACAGCGTGGAAGTGCTGCCCAGCTCCCCCAGCCCATCTACGGAATTCCTGGGGTGAGAGGCTGATGGGTCTGAGGTTACAGAAAGCCAAGCCTGGGAGGTGGGGCTGCGGTGTGACTGGAGCGTTTCCTAAGTTTGTGTGGGCTGTGGTCCCTGCTGGGTCTCTACTGGGTCTCCAAGCCTCCAAACCATACAGGACCCCAATGAAGGGTTGCAGCGTGGCAGAGGTGGCAGTGGGGGGATCAGTGCACCAGGAAGGTGGCCACCTGGTCCAGGGGAGATGGTTTACAGCCCAGTTGTTAGAGCCCAGTGCTAATAAGGAAAGCGGAGGGGAGTGGCCGTCTAGCTTTGTGCACGGTGATCTGACAGACTGGCGCCTGAGCCTGAGTGTAGACCCACCTCGCCTCCTGCTTCCGTCCCTGACCCTGGCCTCAGCCTGAGCCTGGCGACCCAGCTCGGTGCCTGTGTATCCCTGGCACTAGCACTGGCTCCACACACACAGGGATGGACAGAGATGCTAGACTGGGCCCTCCAGACTTTGGCTCCTCTTAACTCTCCCAATGGGTAGATCACCATTGGATTTCCCCCGGAGATCCTTAAAGTCCTTCCTTCTATCAAACCCCAACCTGTTGGGCTGGAACAAGTCAAACTTCCATGTTGGTCTGGACTCCACTAGCGAGGGAGGAGAGTTTCCCTTTTTACTTGGCATTGGCGTCTGTGGACTGCAGGAGAGGATGTGCTACCCTAGAGTGATATTAGAGGCTGATGGCCCAGCTCGCAGCAGCCGAGGAGCATTGTCTAGAGGTCTCCTAACCCAGGGACCCGTCTCCCTGCCAGCCCCAGGCTCAGGGTCAGAATCTGCCCTGACCAGATCTGTGTCTCTAGGGCGGCGTGGTGGATGACAAGAGCGAAGATTCTACCTCCATTTCCACCCTGAGCTTTGGTGTGAACAGACCCACAATTTCCTGCATCTTCGACTGTAAGTGATGCTGGGAGGTGTCTATAGGGTGATATGGACAGGTGTGTAACCTTCTGCTTCTGTTTGTATGGGGCTGTATGATCAGGTGTATATGTGGGGCTGTGAAGAACTGAGCGTGTGTGCTTTTTGGTGAGTCAGTGTCTTTTGCTGTGTGTGTGTGTGTGTGTGTACATGCGTGTGTGTGCATGTACATGCCTGACTATGTGTGTTGCATGTGTGAACCCTAAGCTTCAAATTGTGCATTCAAGGCCTTGTGCATGCTGGCTTCCCCCATCATCTATTTGGCCTCTCCTTCTCCTCCTCCCCAACCCCCCCTACACTTCCCCAGCTCTCGCCAGGCTCAAGGACACATCACTCAGGTGTCCACCTTTGAGCTTTGGTCTGTTGTGACCCTGTGAGTGGCTCATTCCTGCTGAGTGTGACATGTGTTATTTCTATTGTTCAGCCCTCTGTCTTCTGCCCTCCCTAGGGACAGACTCCATACTCCCCTCTAGCTCCAGCTCTTAGCCAACCCCAGCCCATCACTTGGCATCTTTTTTTTTACTTGGTACAGACGGGAACCGCTACCATCTACGCTGCTACATGTACCAGGCTCGGGACCTGCCTGCGATGGACAAGGACTCTTTTTCTGGTAGGTAGGAGAAGGGAGGAAAGCCAGGGACCAGGGACTGAGAGCTGGGAACTGAGCCACTGGGTCTTTGGACCACAGGGAACACAGCCCAGGGCTTCCCCTGCAGGTGCGGGGCTGTTTGTGGAGGTGACTGTTGTTGCCGTGGTCACTGTAGCTTCCTCGTTGTCAGGTGGCTTGCTTGACCCTTCTGTAGGGTTTGGCTTTACTGACCACCCCCTCCTCCTGAAAACCCCTCTGGCTTTGGCCCCCAGGACACCCTCTCTCCTGGATCTCCTGCAGCCTGCTACTGTTCTGCCTGCTCCTATTCAGGTGCTTCACTGCCCTCTAAGCCTAATGTTCCTAAGAGTCTCTCTGTGTCCTCTTCTCTGGGTACTGGGGTCCTCCCCCTAGCTTCAGTGACCACTCATGTTAAGGAAGCTTCTAGATCTTTAGTTCCTAGGAGCCCCTTATGTCCAGCCACATCTTAGGTATCTCCCCCTGGATGCCTCAGAGATACCTCAGTTCATTCTGTCCAAACTGAACTCCTTGTGACCTCCCTTACCCCCCAAGTCCCCCCCCCCACACACACACACCAGGCTTGCTTTGCATTTCCCACCTTGGTCCTGGTGTCCTATCCGCATGTGCTATTGCCCATCAGGTTGGAAACCATCAGTCACCCAGTCCTGTTGATTCTGGCTCCTGAGTCTCTCTTGGCGGTGTCATTGAGAACTCGCTTGGCCCCTTCGTATCTGGACACTCTGGTCATCTCCTGGCCTCCCTACTGTCTCCCACACTGCCCCAGACAGATCTGGTCACGTCACTCTTCTCATTTCAGATGTAGACACTGACTGATAAATCCCCAGCTCTTCAGCCCGGCAGACATCTCCTTTGTGACCTGACCCCCCGTGGACCTTGCCAGCGTCATCCTTCCCTAATTCCCCTCTATCCACTAGCTCTGGCCCCACCAACTTTTGTCAATATTTGTTGAGCTCTTCCATATTCTCTCTGCCTACAATGCCTTCCCTCCCTGTTTTGTTTTTTGTTTTTTTAAAGATTTTTATTGGGGAATTGGGGGGATGGGAACAGCGCTGGGGAATTGGGGGAAGGGGAACAGACAAGTTGCTGTCGTTTTGTTCTTCAGTCTAGTTGTAGAGGACGTTGCTTCACTGGCCCAAGTTGGCACCATCATTGTGCTCTTCCCGGGCGAGGCAGATCAGTCGCCGGCTTCTGGACAGCCACTCACTGCGGCTGCTGGCCGCTCACGCTGGCTGCTGGCTACACACAGTAGCCCATGGCCACCCACTGCAGCAGGGGCTGCAGCCTACGCCGTCGCCGGCGACTCACAGCAGCCCAGCTCCCAGGTTGAGCTGTTGTTCAGCATCTTAGCTGTAGAGGGCAGTGTCACTGGCCCTCATATGTGGGATCCGAACAGGGGCCCTCTGGCATCCCAAGCCAGCTCTTAACCAACGTGCCACTCGGCTGGCCCCCGTTCCTGTTTTTAACCCAGTGAACTCCTACTCATCCTTGAAGACCCAACCTAGATGCCCTCTGACCCTCCTCCAAGCTGAGTTCGTTGCTTCTTCTTCAGCACGTGGCTGGCACTTCGCCAGCACCTCTCTCAGAGCCCTGACCCACTGCATAGATCAATTGCCATCTATCTCTGCCGCATGCTTCCCACGATGATTGAGCTCCTCCAGGAAGGGCTCTTGTTCTTATCTTACCCTTGAACCTGCAGCACTTGATATCTAAAGAACTAACACTTACTGAGTGCTCACTAGGAGGCCAGGTGCTTTACTAACACCGTTTCACGTAACCCTTACAGCTTTCCTATAAAGTAGGGATTTAACATTCACATTTTACAGATAAAGAAACCCAGACGCAGCTTAACTCAATTGTTTGAGTTTAAAATAGCTGACAGGTGATAGATATACCACCCTCCAAATGCTTGAGTAGAACTGAGTTCTTCTATGAGAGTGACCTCTGTTCACAGAATGTGGCTGCAGCTTATAGCCATCTGCCTGTCCTCCTCCCCAGCCCCTTCCTCTCCCCACATGGGGACCACTCTGGTTCCTCCTCCCCAGCAGCTATTCTTTCCCTCACTTCCCTCCTCTCAGGGACCTGTTATCCAGCCCTGGGCAGCCAGGCGCAGGGTGGATGCTCTGTGGTTTAGGTGCAGGGTCCTTAGAGCACCCTCTGCAAAGTGAATGTGAAACCAGCATGCAAGGATTGGCAGGCCCGGGGCTGCTATCTGCAGCTGCAACTTCCTGGGAAACTGCCAGCAGGCTTTCTGACACTTAGAACGACTTCGAGAAAAAGAAGTGGACTAATTCACAACCTTGTTTCCTCTTCCTTTGGGAGAGGGTGGGAGAAGTGGGGGTGCAGGCGGGGTGTTTGTGTGGGGTGGGTGGTGAGGTGGCGCCCGGGTGGAAGGCCCCTGAGCCTCTGTGGGCCAGGCTGGCGGGTGACCCCACAGGGAGGGAACTCCTCCAAGGAACCCATGCTAGGAGGCAGTGTGTACCTCTGGGGACTGTGCCTGCTCCAGCCTGATGCTGGCCTGCAGAGACGTCACACTTTCCATCCTGACCCCACCCCCTCCCCCAAATAAACATCCCTTGAGCGTTGAGGGCACTGCCCAGGGCTTCCTCAGAGGCCACTGGCTTCTGAATGAAAGGCCTGATTGAGCAGCTGCTGGAAAGGAAAACAGCAGCCAACACGGGTGAACCTATAAAACCCAGAGTGTTTATTTTCACTCCCAAACCCTAAACCAAAGCAATTTCTCCCCTGGAACTGACCCTGGGGCGGCTGGCGGCCGGAGGCTGTGCATGGCCACCGGCTGGCATTTCTCAGAGGAAACTCATGTGTGAATCCAGAATGTCTGGGGCCAGGGGAGGGTTTAGCACAGAGTCTGTCGCTAGTCTCATGGTCTAGCTTCCCCCTGGGGGTTGGGGCAGAGAGGGCTTTCCTCCAGAAGTGCTCGGTCAACTCCACCGACCTGTGGCACTCTGGGCCTTTCCTCACAGTGGTGGGCTCCCATGGCTGTGAGCTGTGCTCTCTGCTTGTCCTCTACAGGGTGGGCTTTAGGGCTGCCCAGAGTCCGGGGCTGTGTCTGCTTCCTTCTCCCTGGCTGGGAGTTTTGGGGGGAACATTCAGGAATTGCCCAGGAAACATTTGTTGAATAATATTAAACTCAGTCAGGAAAGGGAGTCTTGTGGAGATATTGATGTCCAAGCCGCCTGAGGATGTCGCCTTGGGTGGGGTTCAAGTGTACGGCACAGCTCTCCGGACCACTGGAGGGGTGTGTGGTTATGCGTCTGTGTGGCCTGTGTAGCGATTAAACATAAGAAATATAAAATGATACTAATTTCAAACGACTTCTCTTTGATATTGGGCTGGGGTTGCCTCTGCTTGGTGAGCATCTGGAGAAGGCACTGGTTTACTTTGAAAGGAAAAGATATGACTCAAGAGGACTTAGAAATCACATGTCCTCCACACCATACCGAATGGGTGGCATCACTTCCCTGAAGTTGCTCTTCATCGTAGGCTGATATTTCTCAAAGGGAACTGGGAGGCAGCTGTCTGCTTTGCCAAATTGCTCCCCCAGGGAATTCTGTTTGGCTACCCCCCCCCCCAGCTGGAAACCAACACTGCTGTGGTTTGAGGGAATCATAATCTATGCTCACAGAGCTGCTGCCAGCACCAACAACCCTTGGGCAGCTCTGTTGTAAGGTCACCACATTCCAGAGGAGAGATGCAGAGACTTATCTTTGAAAGAGTCTCACAGGTCAGTGGGCTCAGGGAGCCTGACCTGGTTAAGTGAATGAGCGATGGTGAGTAGACCAGATGCCACATTATTAATTTATAGAAGTGGGGTATCTGTTAAGAAAGCACAAGGTCCTGAGTCCTCTTTGTTGACCTCATGGTTCTTGGAAGGGCAAAGCTGTGCCAGTTGGGTGGTCCTGCAGGGCATTGCTGCTAGGCCAGGCTACCATGTGGGTAACCCCACAGCTGAGGTGACCTCTGCAGGGGCCGGTGCTTTAGTGTTCCCCCAGATCCAGACTCTGTCCTGGGTGGGGCTGGGACATTCTTGCTGTTGGACTTCCTGTGTCTAGACACCAGTCAGGGCCCACCCCCTTTTTTGAAGCACGGCTTTTTGTTAAGGCTGGCTCTGGTTGGGGGGAATATTCCTGTTGAGCTTAAGGAGCTGTTTTCCAAAGTGCATTGGAGGCTTGTGAAATGCTTCACTTACAAAGGGTTCCTGAGTAAGAGAGACTGGGAAACACCACGTACTTAGAGATTTACAACTCACAGTGGCATTGAGCGGCTCTGAGGTGGCTGCAGAAAAAGGCAGCTGTTTGATTGTTTAAGCACTCATTAGCTCCCCAGAGAACTCACATTTCAAAGAACACCTTTTGGGAATCGCTGAGCTGCAGGATTCAGTCCAAATGGCTGAGCATCGATTCAGGGCCGTTTATGATCTGCGTGCCTCCTCCCTCTATCCCCACTGCCCTGGGTGCTTCCTTGCTGCTTCCTAAACGCTCATGCTCTTTGGTGCCTTTGCTCATCTGTGCTGGGTGCCTAGACGCCCTCTTTTCTTTGGTTTGCCTTGGTTACCTCCACATTCTTGAGACCCAAGGACGGAGATCTCCTTTGGGAAGGCTGACGTGGTGCCACCAGGTTCCATTGGACACCCCCCTCCACCCCTAGCACCTCATACACGCCACTATATATATATTTTTAAAGATTTTATTGGGGAATTAGGGGAAGGGAAGAGAGTTGGGGAATCCGGGAAGGGGAACAGACAAGTTGCTGTCCTTTTGTTCTTCAGTCTAGTTGTGGAGGACATTGCCTCACTGGCCCATGTTGGTATGATCATTGTGCTCTTCCCGGGAGAGGCAATCGCTCACTGGCCATTGGACGGCCACTCACGGCGGCTCACAGCAGATCACAAAACTCACGCCAGCTGCCGGCCAGCCCCACTGCAGCCTACGCCATTGCCGGCGACTGACGGCAGCCCAGCTCCAGGTTGAACTGTTGTTCACCATCTTAGCTGTAGAGGGCGCAGCGTCACTGGCCCTCATGTGGATCCGAACCAGGGTCCTGCTGCTCAGAGCTGGCGTCCCATGCCAACTCCTAACCAATGCACCACTCAGCTGGCCCTTCACGCCTCTATTAATTAGCACATCACCTTACCTTGTAACTGTTGTTTGGTTACCACTTCCAACCAGTAGTTATGATCTTAAGAGCCTGGATCAGGTCTCATTCATCTTTATATTCCTCGCACCATGCTTACCTACCACATGCTGGGCAGTCAATAATTGTATACTGAATGAAGGATGGATTACAAATAGCGCTAGAGTGAACATCTTTGTACATACAGCTTTTTGGTTAATTTGGATGATTCCCAAGAATATGGGAAATAGGGTATAAACAATTTTATGTTTTCCCGGGCATACTGCCCAATTGCTTTCTTGAAGGGTTGCTGAATTGCATCCAGCAATAAAGGAGAGTGCCTATTTCATCGTATATTTGCCAACACTGGGTTTTATAATTCTAAATAATTTTTCTTAATTTTATAAGAAAACTATTGCTGTGTTCTAGTTTTCATTTGTATTACCTTACTAGTGATGTCTCTTAAGGACCCTTTTCCTAGGAGCGTGGCATGGCGGAAGGAGCACTGGACTAGGAGTCACAGTATCTAGTCCTGGCCACATGTGAGCATGGGCCAGTGACTTAGTCTTCCTGGGGCAAAGCTCCCTCTTCTGACAAGTGGGATGGTGCTGCCTGCCCTGTCCCCTATTCTGGTGGTCTGAGCCGGTTGGTGAGAAGGCCCATGAGGAAAGCTTAGTAGTATATTGTGAATGCAGAAATGTCCTCCTTGGAGCTTCAGGAAGTTCTGAGCAGCAGAGCTTGGGTGCAACACTCCAGGGCCAGCAAAAGAACCACCTGCCTGGTGCCCCTCATGGTGATGGAGTCCAGCAGAACCGTCTGTGTTCACGGCTGGAGCTTCCCAGGGTAGCTTGTGGTCCTCAGGGAGCTCCAATCCAGTCACATTTCACCTCAGCTCCGGGGGTGCTCTGTATGGCTTGGAGGGTGAGGCATGAGAGCCCATGCAGCCTCCTCCTGTGGGCGTGGCTCTGGGGAGAGCTCTGGGTGGGGGTGGACAGGGAAGAGCTGGCCCCTCACCTTCTTTCCACCTCTCCTTGGGATCAGCTATTCCCTGCTCTTGGCTTTCTTGGAAGAGGGATGTGTCTGTGTGTCTGTCTGGCTTTCCTTCACCTGACCACCTTGCCTCAGCAACACCCACCCCGACTTGCTTTTTTTTTTTGGAGGGGCTGGCCCCTGTGCGGGGAGAGGCCAGGCCCCAGCACACAGTAGCCCAGTGTCTGAGGCCCGAGGCCTCCAGGCCTGCTCTTTACAATGCCTTTGTTGTGTGTTTTTTCCTCCCATGGGCGGGTGGGGCACGTGTGTGGGTCTGGGTGATTTTTGTTTGAAAGCCACCCCCTCCCCGTCCCCCTGTGCTGAGCTCATTGCCTGCACTGATGGGGCTGCTGGAAGGAGTCTGCCTGCTTAGGGGCCAGCGTGGGGGGTGCTGCCAACACCAATACAGTGTGCACAGCCGCTACAATGTGCAATTGTGATCTTTGTGTAAACGTGGTCGGTCTGGGGCTCGCGCGCTTATAAAAATAAAGCGTTGGGGAGCCCAGGGGGTGGGAACAAAAGGGGCTTTTTCGCCGGCTCTCTAATATGGTTTTATTTATCGGAACGCTCCCTCTTTCCCTTACTGGAACCGGGGAGAGGTTCTCTGCCGAGCTTGGAGCTGATGGTATCACAGCCAGACGGTTTCATTAAATGCACAGACGCCGCTGGGCCCTGCCAGGGGCAGGAGGGCTAGGGCTCAGGGCCAGCCCTGCCAGGCTGGTGCATGCAAGGGGGAGCCCCATGCCTGGGAGACTCCCACCACCAGGTGGGGGTGGTGAGATGTGGTGGCATTTCTCCTCTTGCCCCTTTCCATGCCATGAGACTCCCACTGCCCTCTTCTGCCCCCAAGAATTAGGTTCCAAACCCACTTCCTACAGGAAGTCCTCCAGGATTGAACCCACTGTGCTTCTGTGTCTGAAGACTAACGACCTTGTCCAGGCTGGTGGCTGCCTGCTGTTAGCCAGACCTGGCATTGTGCAGTCAGTGAGTGCCCACAGCTTCTGCCCTAACTTAGATCTCCTTCTCCCTTAAAACTAGCCCCTTGGGTGATAGCCAGAATCTTGGACTCTGCTTCCTCCATCCCATGATGGGAGTCCTCCCATTGCCCACCTTGACCTTCCCACCTCTTCTACGGTCACTTTCTGCCACCTCCTGTACAATGGCCATGGCGTGCCACTTGGTTTTCTTAAGGCCAAGGAGTCTGTCCTGCACCCCTCTCCTTTATGGGGAAGTGCTGTCTCTCCTTCCCAGCCGCAGGATTGCGACTGGACACCCCATAACCCTTCTGATGCCAGCAGGGCAGAAGCCATTTCCTCTGAGTCCACTGAGGCCACATGGAGGGTTAGGGACAGCATTTGGGCTGCACTGTGGAGCTCAGAGGAAGCAAGGTGCTGTAGGATGGAGCAGATGCCAAGGGTATAGGGTGTGTGTTAGAGCATTTGGGCTCAGCCCTCCCAGACATCTAGCACCCAGCTGCTAGCCTCCTGCATCCCTAGACTTCCTGTTCATGTGCCCTCAGCATTTAGCTCTTTGATTCTCATAAAATGGCAGCAACTGGACCCTACCCCCAGGCCGATGTCCTAATGGAAGAAGTCAGCGGAGCCCTTCCTCCAAGCCCTCTGCTCCTTTCCTAAAGGACATGCACTCATTCTCATGGGACCTTCTCGTGCATTAGTTTCCAAAGTGTGGCCCTTGAAGGTAGCATCATACCACCTGGGAACCTGTGAGAAATGAAAATTCTTGGGCTCCACCCTAGACCTGATGAATGAGCCCCTGGGAGTGGGGCCAGCAGTCCGTGTAAGCCTTCCAGGTGATTCTGCTGCATGCTCATATTGGAGAACCACTGCTCAAGAACCTTTTCTAGGGACTCCAACTTCCCTTTGGGACTAGGCAGAGAGAATGACTTGTGGGTGGGTCCCAGGCCAGCATGGCTGGGGCTGGCAGGCTAGAAAGGAGTTTGGGGGATAGCAGGGAGCTGCAGGGGCCTTAGGGTTCCTCTCATACCACCTGCTACTGAACAGCTCTTAACTCCATGTGCTTCTCTGAGGTGCCTCCCGTCCATCTAAGGCACCGCCATCTTTGCCTGGACGCTTACAGTAGACTCGTAATTTTTCTTCCTACACTCACTTCTGCCCCCTGTAGGCCGTTCTGCATGTGGCAGCCGGAGTGAGCTTGCTGAAATGCAGATGTAGGCATGCCATTCTGATGGCACCAACATCTCTTCTCTCCTCTCCCTTCCTCCAGGAAGCCAAATTTCTCCCTCACACACTCCCCTGCACCTTATAGCTATTCTTCAAAGCACGGATCAAAATTGTAATTTTATGTTTGCTTGTATGGCTTATGGTTTTGCTCCAGTTGTGTTCTCAGCACCTAGCCCCTAGCCTGACATGCAGAAGGCACTCAATAAATGCTTGTTGGATGAATGAGTGAGCCATCCAGGCATTTACTTCCTCCAGCTGGACCTTGCCTCCAGCAGCCAACCTAAGAAAGAGCCCAGGAAGGGAAGTTCTCTGGACTCCTGTGCCCACTGGCCTGGAGCCAAGCCTACTTCTCCACCATGGCCCACCAGTCTGCTCATGGAGGGTGGGAAGAGCCCCGGAGAAATGGGCTCCAGCTTGATGTTGTTGCTCTGGAGTGGCAGCGATAGCTCTGCTTTGGCTCTGTGGCCTGTTTGACTCCTGAGCAGGCATCTCTCATGGTTTCTGTCATGTCCTGTCTCCCTTTCCTGCAACCGGCCCACACAGATCCCTATGCCATCGTCTCCTTCCTGCACCAGAGCCAGAAGACAGTGGTGGTGAAGAACACCCTGAACCCCACCTGGGACCAGACACTCATCTTCTACGAGATTGAGATCTTCGGCGAGCCGGCCAGCATTGCCGAGCAGCCGCCCAGCATTGTGGTGGAGCTGTACGACCATGACACCTATGTGAGTCTGCCTGCCTCCTCCCTCGTCCTCTCACTGCCCACTCCCTCCAGGGGCCCAGGGAGAGACACTGCTGTGAGGGACAGGTCCCCAACCAGTCCCTAAGGCTGGGACTGATGGCTTCTCCCCTGACCCCACAGACTACAAAGTGGATAAAACTATTTTAATTAAAAATGGATTGCTAGCACATGTACCGTGCCCACGACAGACAGCAGGGACAGGTCTAGAAAGGGCCCTTAGCTGTGGGTTAAGGAACCAGGGTTTTCTCTGTCTCTAACTTACTTACACGATCCCAGGCCCGTCCCTTTTTCCCATCAGAGAGCTGTGTTGACTCTACAACATTTATCAAGCACTTGTGTACTGGTGGCTGGGTGGTCCCTCACTTGGGATTCCCAGTCTAGGTGGAAGCCGAGACTCATTCACAAACAGAGAACCCTCCAGGGAGACAGCGGGTCCCTGAGTGCCACGTGGCTGAGGTATAGCCAGGGCCCTCCTAACAGAGCTGTCCAACAGAACTGCCTGTGCTGTTGGAAATGCTCTGTAGTTGTTTTGTCCAAAATGGGAGCCACTGGCCATGTGTGGCTATTGAGTGGTTAAAATGTGGCTAGTGCAACTGAGAAACTGAATTTTTAAGTTTTATTTAGTTTTAATTAATTAGACTTTAGCTAGCCACAGGTGCCTAGCGGCTCTAGTATTGGACAGCGCAGCTCTAGAAGCTTCTAGGGAGGGAGAGATCGCTGTGGGCTGGAATGTGAGGGAAGGCTGTGGGGAAGACGCAGGCCCTGGAGGGGGTGTGGGAATGGGGTGCTGGAAGGAGGCAGACTGGGGGCGAGTGGGAGACTGAGGGGAGGGGAAGGCAGGCTGGAAAGGAGGAGAAAAGAGAATGAGGCCAGGGGAGCAGGAGAGCGACAGGATCAGAATAACATTTTTAAAAGATGAGAGAAGAGAGAGACCGTGTCAGCTGATGGGGCATGTGGCAGAGAGGCCCCGGACTGGATTTGGGGGGCAGCAGTGTGATGAAAGCGGAGGAGGCAGGGTTAGGAAGATGTTTCCAGAAAGAGTTGCCATGACTAGATGTCAGGTGCTCTGGGAGGGTGTGGTGACTGGGGGTGGGGGAAATGATGCTGTTTAGGGTGCCTCCCTAGATGGTGGGTCCAGCTGGCAGTGGGCAACGCAGGCCTGCGCTGGGGAGGCCAACCTGAGCGATTTTCCCTTGGAAGGAAAAGCTGGCTGTTCGTGGGGTGGGGGTGGGGTGGGAAAGGAGCATCTTGTTTGGAGAGGAGCACAGAGCCTCCTTTGGGGCCGGAGGAGGGGGTAGGCAGGAGGACCAGGAGGGTGCTGGGCCAAGGGACTAAGCGGAAGGAGCAGATAGATGCCAGTGCTGGTGCAGGGCGGGCCGGAAGGCAGCAGGCCAGTCTCTCTTACAGTAGCGTCACCCCTCCTCTTTATAAAATGTTGCTCCGACCTTGTGTCTTTTCTGTAGGCAGTGCCTGGGCGGGATCCCAGGGGGGAAAAGCCGTGGCCTCCTCTGGGTGGGTGGGCTTCAGGGTCCTGGGGAGAGCAGGCACTGTGCTCATTGTTAATCTTGTCGGACAAGTCCGTGGTACTGGCACATGCCCATTGCTCTGAGCTCCTGCTGTCCTGGCTGCCCGGGCTCTGCAAGGACTCCCCTCCCCCAGCCTCTCCATGATCCATCACACAAGAGGTAACAGCCGTCCTAGACGAGCCTCCAGGAGCCCTCCCAGTGCTGTGGTTGGGGTTCATCCTGAGTGGTTGGTGCTGGACTGTCACCAGCTGATGTGGGTATTTATGCAGCAGCTGGTGGTCACTCCAGAATGGCTTTTTGGGATGTTCTGCGCCCCGCTCCCCCCAGCAGTGAGGTGAATGCATGCAGGTAGGGGTGCCTCCCAGTCCTGCTCTGGGCTTCCCCAGGTGAGGGTTTGGGGCAGGGCATCCGGGCTTGTGAGGACTGTAGCACCAGCTGGCTGAGGCCCAGTGCCTGCCTGCTGCCCGCTGACCTTGGAGTCCAGCAAGGTCGCAGAGGCCCACGGCAGAGGCTGAGCTTGGGCAGGGCTGTGAGTGATGGCTGAGGGGAGTTTGGCTGTGGGAAACGGGCCCACGCAAAGGCCTGGGGGGTGAGAAGCCAGCCAAGGCCAGCAGGCTGGAGTGGAGGATGTGTGGGGAGGCAAAGAGGAAAGGCAGGAGAGGTGAGCAGGCTCCGGCGAGGGGACCTTCCATGCCAGGAGAGGAGTTTGGACCGATTCTCTAAGCAGAGGGGAGCCATGGAAGGTGCCCGAGCAAAGGGATAAGATGAAAGCAACATTTTAGCAAGACTCGTATGATGTGACAAGTGGGATCACAGGTTCCCCATCTGGAAGGTGGTGGAATTTAAAGGTGAAATGAACAGGAGACACAAAAGTCCTTGGAAATGTCAAATGTCTATACTGTGAAGGAATTAGAGAAAGGCTAGGATCTTGTCACTCTGGTCTCTTTAATGGGCTCAGAGCTTGATTCAATTAAACAAAGCCAGTGCTATTTGGACATACAGAGGGGCTTCCCCACCATGATGGGAATTGAAATCTAGCAGCAGGGGCCAGGCCCACTCCGTGTTGTCCTTGTATCCTTTTAAGGGGCAGAGCTCACCATCCGCACCAGAGGCTGCCGTTTCAAGGTCAGGAGGCCAGATAGAGGCCTGGTGATCACTCTGAGCTACAAGAGCCCTGGGCTTCTTTCTCCACCCCCTCCCTCTCCAGGGTGCAGATGAGTTTATGGGACGCTGCATCTGTCAGCCGAGTCTGGACCGGATGCCCCGGCTGGCCTGGTTCCCGCTGACTAGGGGCAGCCAGCCAGCGGGTGAGCTGCTGGCCTCTTTTGAGCTCATCCAGAGAGAGAAGGTGAGGCTGGGCCATATCGGGATCCCAGAGGCCTAGGCAGGGAGTACGAGGTGTGTGTGTGTGTGTGGGGTGGGGGGCACAGGCAGGGGAGAGCCTGCCAGAGGGGAGGGGCTGCTGGTATGTCCTCTTCCCCCCACCAAGGGTCTGCACTCAGTGGGGAGCACTGAACAGCCACTTCTGGAAGTCAGGCCTCCTGCCAAGACCGATTTTGGCCATCTTTTTGGAACCCCGAATCAGGATGTGATCTAACTTTGGGGTAGAATGTAAGAACCTGGACTGTGCTGAAATGCCTGAGTCCTCTGGCCATTGGATGTATTTTTCCCTGGGTCATATCCTGACGTGGGTTCTGGGAGGAGGATCTGGTCGGGGGTTGCTGAATTGTGATGGGGAGGGGACTCCAGGGACAGGTAAGGGCAGGACCTCTGTTTTAGCACTGGCTCTGCCACGGCCTTGCTGAGTGATCCTGGGCCACCCACTTCCCTACTGCAAAATAGGGGTTTGGGTTAGAACCATATCTTCAAACGGGCTCTCAGTGTAATGTGGACCCCAATGTGTAAGCCGGGTAGAAGCAGGGCAGCTCCAGGTGAATTGTCTGGAGCGGGACACAGCATACTGCCGACCTGGCTTCTCCTTGCTACCCTCCCACCAACTCGAGGCAGCTCCAAGGGGACCCTGGGCCTCCAAGGAATAGAGTCTGCAGAGCACTGGACTGCCTGATCACTGACATATTTCATGAGTGTCATTTTGTGGTTGGAGATGTGTTTGCCTGGCCAGGGAGGGAAGGAGGGTGAAGGGGCCCTGTGTGACAAGCACCTGAGTGAAGCTCTTTTCCTTCCCTCTAGCCAGCCATTCATCACATTCCTGGCTTTGAGGTACGTCTTACGCTCTCCTTTTCTTCTTCAAACTCCCTGCTGGCCTCCCTGTGTTTACAGCCCTGTCCTACGCTAGAAAGGGCAGCAGGCGGCCACCACCACTGTCCTGCCTTCAGGGAGGAGAGGGCCCGGTGGGGCCATAGGGGCGGCGTGGACAGAGGCTGGGGTCTCCATCCTGCTCAGGCCTTTCCTTGAGAAGATCACAGACTCAGATTGAAGGGACCTCATGGTCATCCAGCCTAGTTAGTGGCTCTCAGCCGGGTTGCATGTTAGAATCCTTGGGCAGCTGTAAAAATCCCCAGGACTCAGGCCCCACCCCAGACCAAATGAAACACAATCTCTCGGGGTGTGGCTCAGGCATTAGTAGCTTTCAAAACTGCCTAGGGGGTTTTAATGGACAGCCAGGGCGGAAAGCCATCGATTTAGCCCGGTGGTTCTCAGCGTGGCATCACCTGGGATGTGGTTGGAAATGCTTCTCGGGTCCCACTTCATGCCTCCTGAAGCCAGCTCTGAGGGGCAGGCCGTGCAGTGCTCACAAGCCCTCCAGGGGATTGTGGCGCATACCCGCGTTTCAGAAGCTCTGATGAGACCATTGTTCCCACTGTGAGCGGGTTGCTTTCCTCCACTTGTGATGGGGACCTGGTGCCCTTGTCCCTGCCCTCCCTTCTCCTGGGGATCGCGGTAGAAAATACAAACCTTTCACTGTGGTCCCCGGGCTAATTCGCCTCAGGAAATACTATTCTCGGCCAGCTCAGCTGCGGCTTTGAGAAGTGGTCACCTGGGCCCTGTTTGGGTGCTTTCCCCTGACAGGGCAGCCCACACAATTGGTACACAGATCTCACCGTGCGGGCCTCCCTGTGCCCCTGCCCCTCACTCCGCCCTCTGCTTCTCCCCGACCTGCCCTTGTCTCTCTCCGGTTCCCTCTCCTGTCAAGGCCAAGCTCCCGCTCTCAGGCCTGCCAGCCCCCGGGACTCCAGGGTGTTCCTCTTTGGCTCAAGTCCACATGCTCCAGCAGGAGCAGCGGCTCCAGGGCCCCAAGCCTGTCTGCTTCCTGGGGCTGCTACACAAGGCAGGGGCCTCCCTACCACCTACCCGGCTGCCGTTTTCCCCTTTCTCCTGTCACTGCTAGAGATGCCTGGGCTCTAGGTCCATGTTTTGGCCTCTCCTCCCAGTCCCTCTGCATCGACGTCCATCTTCCTCAGGGACCATGTGGGGGCGTGGCTAGAAGCACCTGGCACTTGCCTTGGACAGGAAGGGTTTCTGCTGGCTCCTCTTAGGGCGATGTCTGCTGTGCTGATCTCTGCCCCAGCTGAATGCTCCTTGTCACTAACGTGAAATTTTACCTCCCCTCCCCTCTCCTTTCACCATCTCCTGGATGTGGAACGTCCCACAATGTGGTCCAGGTACAGGATACATCACGGATCCTGGAGGAGGTGAGGTGGACCCCATGGCTGTGGCCGTGGCTGGGGTTGGGGTGGGCAGAGACAGAGGGGAAGTAAAGGCCAGCCTCTGGGCATGTGCCCCAGAGCTTTCCGGGTTCCTGGTTCCCCAATGGGCATTTGTCACACAGAGACCTCTCTGGATTGCGTTCCCTGCACCCTGAGTGGATCCAGGCTGCCTGGGGGTATGTCCTGGCATGATTCTGGCCTCAGAGGGCTTGCTGTGCTGTTGGAGGCCAGCGTCATCTAGACCTCATGGACAGCAATACATGTCTCATCTGGCTGAGGACCAGGTGGCGTGTTTTCAAGAATACAATGTTCATAAGGGGCCAGAGTAGTCAAGGAAGCCTTTCTGGTGGAGGTGGCATTAACTAGACATTGTTGCAGGAAGAAGGTGGGAAGCCTGCCTTTGGCCCAAGGGGCCAAGCACCACTTTAGGGCCTGGATGGTTTAGGTGCTGGGGTGGGGTAGGTTGGGGATTCCTAGAAGACGTTTGGGGTTTGCATCCAGATGAAGCAAGGCTTTGTCTTTTGTCATGGGGGATACGGCGCCTGTGCCCTCATGGCCTCCTGCGCTTCTGTGCGTGGGTCCTCATGGATGAGCAGGGGCGGAGGCCTGGGCCTCTGAGAAGGAGAGCCCTGGTCAGATGGGGGGTTGGGCAAAGGGCAGCCACTTCCTGCCATCAGGGGATCCCCAGGCGGGAAGCAGACACCACCGTGTGACATTTTCAGTGCAGTTTGGAAGCTCAGGGTCAGGATGTGGGATCCGCAGCCTCGCATCCCTTACCTCACTTCCTTTCGCTCCCAGACCAAGGTGGGGTCCGCCAAGTCCACAGGCCGTAATTGAGCCTGACAGGCAGCCTCCTGCTTTTGGCTGCAGTTGGAAAGACTGCCGATTTGGAAAGGGGATCAGAGTCCTGTCCAGGGAAGCAGCACGGAGCCCTCTCTCGATGGAGAGTATTCTGTGGCCAAAACCCACAGCTTGCTCTGAAGAAGACCCAGCCCAGGGATGCGTTATTAAAAAAAGTTAAAATCCTTAATAACTGGATTTGTAATATATAACAGTGAAGGCTCAGATTCCGAGAGCAGGGATCTGGCTGTGGTCTCCTTGTCAGGAAGCAGATCCAAAGCTGCAGCTTTTGGGCCAGACCCTGCCGAGGGCCAAGTGTCCCGCTGCAGGGCCGGCCCTGCCATAGGCTGAGGCGGGATGTGGGTCAGCAAGGCCAGGCAGGCGCAAATCCCGGGGATCTGTGGGCACAGGGACGGGCTAAGCCAGCAGGTTCGGAGGGCCTGAGGCCCCCAAGGATGAATGAAATGAGAGGTGGTCCAGGAAACCTCACCCCAGGGGCTCCCACCCCAGCCCTGGGGCCCATAGCCGAGCCACTTCCCGCGCACTTGCAGGCTAAGCCTCATGTCAAAGTCTTGGGTCCGATTGGGTTTTGAGAACCTGAGGGGACTGGGTGGAGGCAGGGTAGTCCTGTGGCTGCCGCGGCTCCTGCAGGAAGCTTGATGCCTCTGCAGGATTTTTCTGTCTTCTTTGCATTAGCCAAGCTCTTGCCTTATATTCCCCCATTCATCCCCCTCCAGGCTCCCAGCCTGATCCCTGTGAGAAGTGCTCCAGCCGTCCTGGAGAGCCGTGATAAGCCAGGAACTCAGATTCTGGGCCCCCGGCCATGGGAGGCCTTGAAAGCCTGGGAGCAGAGAGGGCAGATGAGTGGTTATCTGGCTGCAGGGGTGTGGGATGGGGCAGGAGGAGAGACCGGCTAGGAGGTTTTGGCGACTGAAGGGTGGTTAAAGGATGGCTTCTTCGGTGGGCAGTGGCTTCGGGTCAGCGCAGCCCAAGGCTGTGTGCGTGACAAACTGTCCGTAAATGAGATGAAATGCCATCTGTCCATGCTGAGGGCTCTCAAAGCAGATGAAGGACAGTAGGGATGGCTTCCTAGAAGAGGTGACACTGAGCTTGCTTCTGAAGCAGAGGTTGGCAGAGAGTGGGGACAGGGATCCAGGTGGCAGTGCCTTGGGTTGGGGGCACGTCACCACCTGGGGCCAGTTTGTTGGGCAAGATTTTCCCTCCCCCAGGCTTTATACCCATCTTGAGTGCCCCTTTCTGGGGGCTCTAGGCAGAGAAGAGGAACTGTTGCATCCTGTGGTTAGGCTTTGGTTCCATGAGGGAGAGGCAGGTCCATGGAGAGAGCATGGGTCGGATGAGGGGGTGGGTGGGGCTTCCCTCCGGGCTCCCCTGCCTGTCTCTCTGTGTTGCCTGCTGTTTTCCTCCCTTCCCACCCCTGCTCGCCTTCGCCTCTTGCCTCTTCCCGCTCGCTCTCCCTTCGAGTTTCCCTCTTCCTCTGTTTGCTCCTTGGCCCTGGCTCCCTCTCTCCCTCCTTCTCCCGCCTCTTCTGAGCCCTCTGTCTCGTTTCTTTTCCTTTTTGTCTGGAGAACAAAGGCAGTCCGTGCTGCCAAGGGGAATGAGTTCAAAGAAACTGCAATTTTAGATTTCCTGAGAACTGGGAGTGTGCACATGCACGTGTGAGTGTGTGCGAGTGTGTACACTCACAAGAACACACACACACATGCACGCACGGCGGCAGAAGAGGGGCTGGCTGACTCCTTAACTACCGGGGGCCCCAAGGATGTGGGCATGTGCAGAGGAAGACTCACTTGGGAGCCCCTGAGGCGGGAGCAGGGGCTGTGGTCCTGACCATGGAAGGGGGTGTGGTTGGAGTAGTGCCTGCGGCTAGGCTTCTCCTGTCCTTCTCTGCAGAGGGGTTGCCCTAGGAGAAGGGACTGCATGCACTGTGGCTGTTTTCACTGCGGGTTCAGGGGCCTAACCAGCTGTCACTCTTGCCCTTCCGAATCCAGGCGACAGCGTGTGGCTTTTAGTCTGAGATGTACACGAGGTACTCTCCTGCAATCCCAAATCCACTAGAAGGAAAAATTTGGTGTTTTGCAATCAGGAAAATAAGCCCAGTGGTCCCCCATCCCCCACCCCTCCCCCAAGGCCTTAATTTAAAACACTGTTTTTCCTCCGAAGTGTAATTAGAGCAACATGTTATTCCTAACGAGCTGGGTGGGGCAGGCAGACAATGGAACCCTCCCAGCCTGCCTGGCTGCCCCCGCCTGGAGCTCCCTGAGGAGCCAGGATCTGAATGTCTAGAGGGTTCCCTGACGGTACCCCGCTGGGCGATGTGGGGGTCTGTGGGCTACTGGTGGCAGGACTGATCTAGGTGGCTGGGTGGGCTTGCCAACACTCCCCCCTGCCCTGGGAATGAATGAATGTCTAGTGTGGTAGCCCCTAGGACTGGGGGAGGAAGCCCCATACATAGTTCAGGGCCTCAGCTCCTGTACAAGACAGCAGGATGGATAGACTAAAGGAGGCATCAGGATAGATTCTGCTTTGAGAGGAGAGAGAGCCTCATTTGTCCTTGGGTCCTTGTCTTGGAGGAGCGGCTTGGTAAACACCTTGCACCCCTGTAGAACCCCATCAGTGGAGCAGCCCCAGGTCTGCCCTGCATTTAGAGTGGGTGGGGAGGGTGATCAAGAAAGGGGTTGCTCAAATGTGGCATTATCTAATTAGGCTTACATCCTAAGGCTGCCCTTGAGGTCTGTGGTCCTCAGAGTCCTCTGTCACACATAGGACGGTGAGTCAGGATGTCCCGGTGGCACTTTCAGTCTACATCCACGCCCCTACCTGGCAATGTGGATATGCTTCTCCAGTCCTGATAAGGACCACTGCGGCCCACCCCTAGTGAGAATCATGTCCTGGATGGAGGGGGGTGGTGTATCTCAGGTTGGCTGGACCAGAAAAAACTGGAGAATCTCGGGCACAAGAGCTGGCCATCTGGCCAAGGCCACGGGACCTACATGTGAGATGTCAGAGGCCTGTTAGGACCTTGGGAAACTTGGACACAGGGTCACTTAGGCAGAATTCCAAGAAGTCAGACAGTAGGCTTCTAAGAAGTTTCTGGAAGTGGTGGGGGAGATTTTCTGGAGGGTGGAGAGCTTGAACGAGGCCCTGAAAGATGTGTTAGTTTCAGGAAGAGGGTAAGGGAAGCCCATTCAAACAGAGGGAGCCAGGAACAGGCACAGGGGAGAGAGGGCTTGGCGAGGACTCAGGATCAGGCCGCGGCAGACAAAAGTGTTGGGAAGGAGGACACAGTATGTTGGAGCCGCTTCTTTATCCACTCCTCTACCCATCCCGTCATCCCTCTGCCACCCTTCCTTCCCTTCAATTATACGTTCATAATCCATTATTTATTGGATGGAAGGTTCAGCGGCAGTACCTGTGTGTAGAATTGCTGGTTTCACTGGGGACACAGACAAATGAGCACATAGAGATGGCACAAGGTTTTGTTTCTTTCAATGGGAGTGAGTCAAGTTGCTGTGGGAACCACGGGGGTGCTTAACTTAAGGTCAGGGGGATCAGGAAAGATTAAAATGGAGACCTGCAGTCCAAGTAGGAGGTAGCCAGGTGAAGTGGGAAGAAGGCCTTTCAGACAGAGGGACCCATGAGCTTCAAGCCTCACAAGTAAAGAGCGCGTGGTTTCTCCTGCAACCTGCAAATGTTCAGAAGGGCAGGCGCGAGCATGTTTGGGGAGTTGGCTTTTCACTGTCTGGGGTCCCAAGAGGGAAAGGTATCTGGTGAGAGGTGAGACCCGGGAAGTCAGAAGGAGCTAGAAGGTGAGGGGTCTTGGAGACCACATCAAAGAGTTTGGACTTCATCCTGAGTAGGTGGGGGAACCTCTGAGGGCTCTTAAACAGAGTGACATTCTTAGATAGTGCCCCGTCTGGCTGCAGAGCACAGCATGCATTTGTTGTGGGGAGCACATGTGCAAAACCAGAGGCAAGGAGACCACTTAGGAGGATGCCGATGAATCCAGACAAGAGAGGGCGGTGGCCCGAGCCGAAGAAAGAAGACAGGTGGATGGACATGTGAGAGATGTAGGGGACAGAATCGCCCAGGCCAGACGATCAATCAGACATGGTGATAAGGGGGAGGAGAGCTGAGGGTGGCATGGAACTTTTTGGCTTGGTTGTCGAGGTAGATGGTGGGGTGGGTTTCTGAGGTGCTGTTTGAAAAGAGCAGGTTTTGAGGGGGAAGTTAGAGAACCCAGTTTTGGACAAGTTCATTGTGAGAGGCTAGTAGGACACATGGATGAACTGAATGGTAAGAGGTTGGAACCATGGGTCTGGAGTTCAGGAGAGATGTTTAGGAGCAGAAAGCCTACGAGAAGGCCAGGCAGAAGAGGAGACTCAAAAAGCAGAGAGGGTAGAGAAGGTGGCAGGTCAGTGTGGAGCCAGAGAGATGGTGTTAAGAAAGAGGCCGAGGTCAGCTGGTTAGAAGCTGCTGAGGGAGTGAGAGACATAGGAGCTGGTGAGTGGCTTCTGGGTTGGATTACAAGCAGGTTGTAGTTGCGTTTGGAGAGAGACATTTCCAGGAGCGGATGAAGGGAGCAGAGCTGAGTGCACTGGGCAGGGGGCCGTGTGGAAACAAGGGAGAGGATAGATGGAGCAGTCCTTTTCGGGAAGAGGGAGGGAGGCTGCTGGAGAGGGCACAGAGAGCAGGGCAGGGGTGGATCCGAGAGACTGTCTTTAAATGGGGAAGGAAAAGATCCAGCAGATAGCGTGGAAAATTGGGGAGGACTGCATGAGACTGGGTCAGGGAGTCAGCGTTGAGGCATAGAAGCACAGCGACAACTCCACGGGTACAGACAGGCAATGTGGTCTGCACAGTGGGCAGGGGGACAAAGGACCATGGTGGCCGTTTGCAGGCTGGGTGGAAGGGGGGAGAGCTGCAGAGGCAGGGGTCCTGGGGAGAGGCAAGAAATGACAGGGGCCAAGGATGTCCTGGGACCCCTGGGAACAGTGAGGTGGACAGAGTTGGCCTGGGGATGAGAATGGTGGCCTCGTGCCAAGGAAGCTGCGTCACGGATGCATCTCTAACCACTGTCTCTGCTTGTGTCTCCCTGCTGCCTCCTCTGGGCCTGGCGCTCCACAGCTGTGTGCACCTGCCTTCTTCCTCCAGGGTCTCCTCCAAACGGTACTGGAGTCTATCCTTCTCAAGGGTCTTGTTCCCTGCCCTCTTCTGTAAACAGGTCCCTCAACATGGGGAGCCTGGCCCTCAGCATGTAGAGAGGAACATCTTCAGCTCCAAGCTCAAGGAAGCCTGGAAGGAAAGATGAAACATGGAAATGAGGGATAAAAAAGGATCTAAGGGATGCTGCCCAGAGTTTGGGGGCCAGGAGAGGAATGTTCTGGGGGGAAGGGAAATATAGGAATGAGTTTTCCTGGGTGATTTCTGGAGAATGTTGCAACTATGTGAGAAAGGCTTATCTTTCTCCCTCTCCACCCCGGGGATCTTGGGGCTGGTTGCCCCCCCCCCTTCTTTTTGCCCTTTTGCATCTTGGGCTTTGGGCCCCGGGCCCGCGTTGGACTGGATATCAGCCTCAAGCAGGCCACAAACCGGCCACAAGCAGGTCTTCAGGCCTCACCCTTCTTTTAAATGGGGTAGCCCTTGATCTGCAGCCACTGCAGCTGGTGGCCTGGGAGTGCCAAGAGCGGGCACCCAGCCAGGTGTCCTCACAGCAGCCAGGCCATTGTGGTGGCTGTCCAGGCCCTGCTGCCACCCTCCAGGGGCACCATTCATGTGGACTGTGATGTGCACAGCAGCCCCTGGAGTTGTGCCCTGTGGCAGCCCTGCGTGTCACCACCTCCCCCCACCCCCCGCCCCCCCTGATGGCATCTGTCTCTCAGCCAGTCTAGCAATGTACATGTTTCCTACATGATGTCACCTGCATTGTGGGTCTGGAGGAAAATGAGGAACTCCTCCACTTTGTGCCCTGGTGATGTAGGGTATTTATGAAGCCAGTGTTGTCCTGAGAGATACTTCCGGTGGCTCAGTTCTCTTCAAGTCACTTTGGGAGAGCAATAACAATGCTAATGGTAAAAGCGATGGCATCGACAGCAATCCAGTAATTATTATGGTCACTACTGTTTATTAAGCACCCTTTATGTGTCAGACACTTTATATTTGTTCTCTTATTGAATTCTCAGAGCAACTTTGTAAGGGCATTATAAACCCAGATCTTCACATGAGGATATGAATCACTGAGGTTGAGTAATTTGCCTAAGAACAAACAGCTAGGAAGTGACAGGGCTGGAACTAGAACCAAGGTCTGGTCTGGTTCTAGAAATGAGATTCTTATCACTACAGGCCAGGAAAGCATCGCATCATTAGTGTGTCATTGGGCAGGAGTAACAGCTGGAGCTGGTTGTGAAGTGATGAGATGGAAGGAAGCTGGTGTGTTTCTCTGCTCCAGCTGCTCCCACTATGTACACCAGAGCATCTGTAGATGGATACACCATCCTTTGACAACCTATTATTATTTTTTTTAAGCTGAGCCATCCTGCTACCTGTTGGCAGCTCAGCGGCTGCTCAGCTCAGGCCGGGAATCAAACTGCTGTTGCTCAGAGCTCAAACTCTTGAACCAGCTCTTAACCAACTGAGCCACTCGGCCAGCCCACTAGATACACCATCCTTTGAGAAACACAGAGCAAGTCACTTGGAGAATAAATTCAATGGTTCAATTGTTTATTCAGTGAGATTACGTGAGGCAAGCTCTTTAAAGTGTCCGGCATAGCCCTTTTAATTATAATGAACATTTCCTGAAGGTTAGGGCTTCCATGTACAGATGTGCAGGTTGTGCACTGCACAAGGGCGCTGTGTCTAAGGGTGGTGCAATTTCCAGCGCAGACATCACATATTTGTATTTATTATAACAATTTTCCAGTAGGTGGCAGTAAAGCGTCTTCTTCTAATAAACTAGTAAAATAGGATGATTTTTCTGACATGGAAGTAAAGAGCTTTAAGGGGCATCTTTCTCTAATTGTCACAAAGGTGCCATGTGGGCTAGTATTCCTACTATTGAGAGTTTACACGAGTCAGGCACTCTTCTAGATGTTGTATTAACTTCTTCAAGCCTCCCACTAACCTTTAGTGGTTGATAACTTTTAATCACCGTTTTATAGATGAAAAAAATTGAGCCATAGAGAGGTGACATAAGTTCCTTAACAGAGTCAGGATTCATATCCAGAGTCTGTGTTCCAACCACGGTGACACGTGGTAGGGCCTGCCTAATCCACAGTAGCACCTGCTTTCCTTGCCCCGTCTGCTTCTCCATGTAAATCTTCGTAATCATTGGAGATTCTTGCCAGGTCTTTTTGACGAACCCTTAGTAGGCCAAAGTTGACCCATGCTGTGCTTATCTCTGGGGTGTGGTGGTGAGGGAGCCTCACCAGTGGCGCCGTTTGGCGCTGTAGACGATGGCCATTTATATCTCTTTCTCCTACCGGTGAATACTCTTTCTGGCCCCCAGTGCACGTGCTCTGTCCTCAGGGTGGACAGGTGTGAGAGGTGGGCATTTGGGGCTGACAGGTGTCTGGGTGTGGGTTTGGGTGTGGGTATAGAAATGGAACACCAGGGTGGATGGTAAGTCAGGAGGGTCTGAGCCAAGGGGCAGGAGAACCAGGCCAGTGGGAGGGCACGCAGCTCTCTCTGGGGCTGAGAGGGGGTGAAGTGGATGTGTCAGGATGGAGTGGGCGGTGCATGTGTGTGCATACGTGCGCATGTGTGTCAGAGACGGGGTGACCCTGAGCAGCTCATTGGTGCATCAGAGCCTGCATTGTGGGAGGAGGGGCGATCTGGGGTTCATTTGAAACAGGGTAACCTGACTCCTGGGACAAGGCACTCAGGTTGTGATCCTGGAGAAGGTGGTGTTTGAAAACACTGACTTAGCTCTCATTTCTGCCTGCCCGTTTGCCCACTTGTGTGTCCTTGCCTCTCTGTTTCTCTCTCTCTCTGTACACGTCCTTCTTTTCTGCCCTCCCTGTCCTCCTTCCTTGTCTCTCTGTCTTGGTCTTTCTCCCCACCTTTGTCTCTGTTCTACCATCCGTCCCCTGTAGTCAGAGGACACAGACCTCCCCTACCCACCACCCCAGAGGGAGGCCAACATCTACATGGTTCCCCAGAACATCAAGCCAGTTCTCCAGCGTACTGCCATCGAGGTGAGTCCAGCCCCAGGGTGGGGGTCTGAGGGCAGCCTGGCCCTTCCCCTTTACAGCCCAGCCTTTCCTGGGCCCTGCTCACTGTGTGTCCCCAGATTCTGGCATGGGGCCTGCGGAACATGAAGAGTTTCCAGCTGGCCAGCATCTCCTCCCCCAGCCTTGTGGTGGAGTGCGGGGGCCAGATGGTGCAGTCCTGTGTCATCCGGAATCTCCGGAAGAACCCCAACTTTGACATCTGCACCCTCTTCATGGAAGTGGTGAGCTCGACCTACCTGCTGTCTTGTTCCCTTCCAGGGTCCCGGTGGCTAGAATTTCCTCGGGACCCCAAGCAGCCTGAGGGTCTGCTTTGACTCTTTGTGGGATCCTACGTGGGTCACAACATCTCTCTCACCTCACTTGTCTGTGAAAATGGGGAGGAAGAGTTGAAGCCTGTGAGTAGCACACATGGGGCCAGCTGGCTTCCTCCTCCCCAGATCCCCAGTCCACAGAAGTTCCAAGGACGCATCCATGGCTGTTTCCCCCATTCAGAGCAGGTCTCAATGCCCCGAAGCTCCCCTCAGGGGCCTGCCGGGGCTCTGACCCTCTGCGATTTCTCCAGGCCTTTCCTGAGCCAGGCCTCCCTGCTGGGGCACCCACCGAGGGGTTCACTTCCGAGGCCCTCACGCCCTCAGTCCTCTTCAGTTCCTGGGGTTGCCTGGGCTGAGTGGCCAGAGGAGGGCAAGTCTGAGGAAAGGAACATGGTTTGCAAGATGAAAGCACTATAGAAATTCCAGGCCCAGTGGCTGTCAACAGGAGCCTCCTCTTGGCTGAGCCAAACCCGCCACCGAAGGAGAGCATATAAATTATTTCAAGTTGTGTTCAAAGTGCTTTTGGGGCTGGGGGTGGGGTAGGGTGGGGAGGAGAATCTTGGTCTGTAAGCCAACTCTTGAGTATCCACTTGGGGGGGACTGTCTGCAAGAAATGTTGAGTCCCGGGCCAACTTCTTCCCTTTTCCCCTCCCAGCCAGTGAGGGTTCAGGGAAAGGAGACTGGCTTTCACTTTGGGCTGAGCTGGATGTGTTTGGAAGGTAAAGCTGTGGGGGAAAAGCCAGCCTCTGCGAACAGCGTTCAAGAGGCAGGAGGCAAAGGTGTGTAGCTTCTACTGCCCTGGCCAGCTCCTGGGCTCAGCCAACCATCACTGTGGAGTTAATGGCCTCTGGGGGTTGTTTGTGGGTTTATAGTCATTCTCTCTCATCTGTGGGCTTGTCCTGTGAAGACGGGACCCCCGCTCCCTCCTCTGATACCTCTCAGAGGTGGGTTCAGCCCGCTGCTCAGAGCTTCCCTTTTCCTCTGCCCAGATGCTGCCCAGGGAGGAGCTCTACTGTCCCCCTATCGTGGTCAAGGTCATTGATAACCGCCAGTTTGGCCGCCGGCCTGTGGTGGGCCAATGTACCATCCGTTCCCTGGAGAGCTTCCTGTGTGACCCCTACTCAGAGGAGAGTCCATCCCCACAGGGCGGCCCAGGTAGGGGGAGGGGCTGTTGATGGGGAGGGCTGGGGCAGAGGGATGTGTCCCAAAGGCCTCCTTTTACTGGGACCTGAATGAGGGGTGGTTTCTGCTCAGCTGACGAGAAGGGCGGGGTTTGCCTTCTTCAGGGTACCGCCTGGCTCTGGTCTGGGTACATGTGCCCATGGGGGCTGAGAGGCGAGAGCTGAAGTGGGAGGTGGTTCAGGAAGAGTTGAGGGACAGAGAGATTCAGGGATTTAATGGGATGAGGAGAGAGGAGGGAAATGCGAGAGGAAGACAGACTTGAGACAGGGAATGTGAAGGAAGGTGGGAGAGACAGAAACAGGAGAGGGAAGAAATGGGTGGGGGGAAGAGAAAGACACAGATTGAGAAGTGTGGCGAAACTGAGGGGTTTTGTCTCATTGCCCCCTGGCTGAGTCTTGTGGCTGAGGAGGGGCGAGCCCCCAGAGGCAGCCCCCTCTCAGGCCTGGACACCCTGTCCCCTACAGATGATGTGAGCTTACTCAGTTCTGGGGAAGACGTGCTCATTGACATCGACGACAAGGAGCCTCTTATCCCCATCCAGGTAGGAGGCTGGGCCCCAGGGGAGAGACTCTGGTTCCCACCAGGAGCTCGCCTAGATCGCCCCCTCCCCCATCTCTCCCACTCCTCCTCCCCTCGCTTCCTCATCACATGGTGTCTACAAGATGTCTCCCTCTGGACCCTGTATAGGTGGAGGGACCTAGATGGAGCTTTCAGTCTGGTTGGGAGTCGGGTGGAAGGGTTGGGCGGAAGCTGTGTGTGGTCCTCTGGGTGAGACACAATCATTTTTCCCAAATCATGTGAGAAAAGTGGCCCCTCTACCTTGAGAGCCATGTTGAGGGCTCTCCCCTTGAGGTCACCCAGGAAATCTGGGTGGGAAGAGCAAATGAGAGAGAAGGCAGAACAAAGAGGTGGTGACTGGATACTCTGGGGGTGCTCCAGTCCCATCGCCTCGCTTCAGACAGGACCCTCTGGACTTGTGCTTGGTGCCACTTGGAGGCAGCTCAAAAGGAGGGGTCTGTGTCTAAGCCAATAGCCTCTCTCATTACATTCCTCCACCTCCAGGAAAAAGGAAGGGAGACGGGCAGGAGAGGGGCCTTCTTTCAAGGGTTTTCCACTCTGCAGCATGTAAGAGGTGTCCCTTTGTTATGTACTTGGTCGGCAACCTACGGCCAGCTGGTGACTCAGACACCCATGTCAAACAGCATGGCAGGAGGTCTGTGGCATCATCTCTTACTGAGGGGGGAGGACTCTCCTCACCTAGGGTCCTGGGGTGGCTCTGTGTCCTGTCAGGCTGAGACCAACCAGTCCTTCCTACAGTGGGGATGGAGAAAGGCCCCATGGTGAAAGGCACCAGCCTTTCACTGGCCATCTGTTCTAGGTTGTCGCCTTCCTCTCGGCATCACACGATGCTGGTCACACCCCTGGCACCTGGGGCCCCCAGAGTTTCCTGGCTGCCTGGAGGCAGGGCCTCCTAGCTGATGTAGGTAGCAGTTATGTCCTCAAGCCCACGGCCTCTTTATTCACCCAGGGATAGTGTGGCACTTCAGAGGGCTTTGTTTTCTTTAAACTGTCAATCTAATATTAGCCCTGAGAGCAGAACAAACTTGGGTATTGGACTCAGGATCCTCAAAGCTGTCCCTAGAGATGTGTTTATAGGGACTTCCCGCTGACATTTCGGGCTAAGTTCTCTGATTTCATCTCTTATACCTTTGTGCCACTTCCAAGGGACTGTCTCTGGTGTTCAGCCCTTGCTGCTAGCAAAACAAGAGGTCTTGCTCTATAGTTTCACTGATGCTGAGAGTACTCAGAAGTCCTGAACTCTCAGTTTCCCCCGTGTCCATGGCTCTCCAGGGCTCCGCCCCACCACCCTTTATGTTGGAGACACCTCTGGCAACTGCTGGTTATTCTTTAAGACTTAACTTAGTTGTGGTCACCTGTGTCCAGGGTCCTTCTCTGGCTCCTCCCCTTTTCCCGCAAGTCCCGTCTATATTTTGTCACTGCACTTGCCTCAGGTCCTTCTTGTGTCTGTAAATGGCAGCATCTTTCCTAGACTAGGTTTAGAGCAGTGACTGGGTCCATTCCTCTCCGTGTCCTTAATGCCCATCACTGGGCCTGGCTTAGAAGGAGGTGTTCAGTGACGTCTGCTTGAGTGGGTGGATGGATGGACAGATGGATGGGTAGGTGGATGGATGCATGACCTGCCTACTCTCTGGAAGGGGTCTAAGAAGGAGCTTCTCTTGACTGAGGAAACCCAAGTGGAAATTTCAGATGGTCCTACACAGGATTCAGCTATACTCAATGTTAGTGACTCTGTGGGCATTTGGAGCTGAATTAGGCAGAGAATGAGCCCCAAACTTCAGTTTGCACGATCCTGGCTCCTGTTTTCCACTCCTTCAGTGGGCTGCCTGAGTCTATGCAGGGAGGTTTGCCCAGCAGGCTTTCTGTTCTGTGTGTGCTGCCCTCAAAATGTCTACAGATGCAGAGGGGGAGGGACTATTTTGGTTCCTGCTGGCTACCAGCACGGCCAGAGGCAGACGGTGAGGAGGCCTAGTCTGGATGTCCTCCTGGTGTTGACATGAGTGAACCGGGGCTGGGGTCTGAGCCAGAGCAGGGTCTGCGCTCTTTGTGGGAGCATACGACCACTCTGACTAGAGCTGCCAGCCAGGCAGAGGGCGGGGAGCTGGGACCTGCGTTTTTGGATGCGTGCCCACATGGGGACAGGCTCACAGGGTCTCAAAGGTGGGCCAGGAGACGGAGGACATGAGACTCTGATGGAGGAGGCTTGGCCCTCACTGAGCTCCCTGTCAGATGGAGGAGACATAGCCCTCTTCTTAAGGAGTCTGGAGGCCAGCAGGAAGCCCTGCCCTGATGGAGTCTGATGGAGGCTTTGGGAAAAACCGATTTTGTATGGTGTTTTTCTCTGAGATCCCCTGGTCTGATTTGGCTGGCCCAGGAGGTCTTACTCACGGCATCTTTCCTGCACATCCCCTGACACTTGGGAGGCCCAGGCATTCCAAGGCTGATCCACTAGGCCGTGGGTTCCAGTTCCAAATGGTGTGCCAGATTATTCATCCCGTCCCCACTCCCTCAGTCCACATAGAATGGAGGGCCCTGGCCTCTGGGGATGGGAGGGACAAGAAGTCTGGCAGAATTGGGATCTCGCCTGGCTCCTGTTTGTTCAACCCATGTTTCTCGGCAGCCTGGTTCATTCTCACAGTGATGCTGTGCTCGCCAGGTCCTGGCTATGGACCCAGCGGAGGGCTCCTCCCCAGCTTCAAATACGCTCCTGCCAGATCTGGCTTCTGTCTCGGTCCCTCCTGTCGCCTTCGTCAGTTGCACCTTCTCTGCTGATGAGCCTCCTCACCATCATGCACCCGTTAGGAAATGTCACCTCAGACTTTCTTGATGTTCGGGTCGGTGGGCTGATACAGCAGAGCGTTCCTCAGGATTCTACAAGTGTTTTCTCTCAAGCGTGGTCAATTCTAGAGATAATACAAAATGTATGCATAAGGCAGGTCTGTCCCCTTGGCCTTCCAAGGCTCATAGGTCAGCGCCTATTTCTGGGGATGAGGACGGTCCATCGTGGGTGGGTGCCTGGCCTCTTGAAGTCTTCTCTGTGGTGGTGAGCTGGGATGAGGTGGGCTCATGCATATTAACTCCACAGTTTATTTTTAGTCTGTGCAGCTGTCCTTTGTGTAGATTATAGACCCATAGCCTGGGGATTGGGGTAGAGTGTGTGTGTGTGTGTGTGTGTGTGTGTGTGTGTGTGTGTGTGTGTGATGTATACACATGAGTGTGCATGAGAGGTGGGAGGGGGCTGGGAGCAGGTGTGTGTGCAAGCTCCCGAGGGTGTGTCTAGTCTCAGTGGTGGTGTTGCAGGCATCATGGCCTTGATCTTGAACTTTCTGAGGGCAGGCCTGGCTATCTCCTCAGAGAAGGGACACAGAGGTATTTCATTCTATTTAGTACTCTGCCTTAAAAAAAGGGATATGTTCAGTTTTCTCTGATTATAAATATGTGTATTATATAAAATTTGAAAAAATAGAAAAATAGAACAAATAGGTATTGCCTATAACCAAGAATGCACTCTAAATGAACTGCTACCAACACATCCTTCTCTATCCTTGCCTTTCCCCTGGGCCTCTCTTTCTGTCTCCAATTATGTCTCTATTTCTATCTTTAAAACAAAATTGGGGTCTTCGTTTACTAGTCTGTTTTTTCATTAAGCTAGTTCTTGGAGTTCTGACTATGAAAATGGGAAGAGAAATAGTGTGCAGGAACACACACACAGAGCATGCCCCCCGTTTACTGAAAAGGGCCTTGAAGCTCAAAGCAGAGCTGGCACTCCCTGCCACCCCACACATCACCTTTCTAAACACTAGATGCCCATAGAGTCACCCGGTCATGGGTGACTCTTGCCATCATTCTTTGAGACTGTTTTTAAATCTCCAGAGAAGAAGAATTTCTGGGTGTGGGGAATATGTGTGTGTCGAGGGGGATGAAGACAAGAACACTGGGGAAATTTTCACCCTGGTTGGGAGACAGATGAGATCTCAAATGAGATGCTCAGAGTGAGGTCAAAGTGCCTCCCTTGGCCCTGCGGGGTCAGTGTGGCCTATGTAATCAGGAAGGCTTCTCCCAAGGGGTGGGGCGAGAGGAAGACCTCAAAAGCTGGGTGGGGTTGGAATAGCAGAGGGGAGAGGAAGGCTTGGCAAAGGCGTGGTAGTGGGACTGTGTGTGTGTGTGTGTGTGTGTGTGTGTGAGAGAGAGAGAGAGAGAGAGAGAGAGAGAGAGAGAGAGAGGGAGATGGACCTGGGGGATTATGAAGGAAACACAGGCTAGCATGGAGGAGCCTTCCCAAGGCGTGCAGACCTGTTCCCCATGCCCATGAGGGTGGGGTGGGTGGGGTACTGGGGCTGGCTGCTCCCCGGCTTCCCAGCTCAAGCTAATTTTGAGCCAGCTGCTCCGGTTATAGTCTTTGGGACGCTGTGAAGGTGGGAACGTGCTCCCAGAACCGGAGCGACAAATTATGCTTGAGTCCCAAAGGGGAACGTGTAATTTCGGAAGCTGGACCAGATCTTTGGAGCACTATGTTTAGCTTTATTTTTTTCTCTCTTGCTCTGGTGAACTGCCGGTTTCCCTCTCACCTTTCTAAAAACGAACTGTATTAAAAATAACAGTAAGGCTTCTGTGAGGTTCAGAATGGGAACAAGGCGGGCAGAGCTGCTGCCTGGCTGGGCCAGTCTCGGGGCAGCTGGGAGTTTCACATGAAGTTCATCCGGTCTGTTCCGGGGGTCACACCACACCCACCAACGTGTGACCAGACCCCCAGAGCTGTCCAGCAGCCTGGCTGGGTGCCCACTGACCCTTCTGCCTTCCTGCCTGGCGCTGGCTTGGACCAGCCCTGAGGGCTAGTTTAAAGGAGGCAAGGGTTCCCTCAGTGATTCCTTCACAGAGCAGGGATGCCTCTGTAGTGCCCATCTCCTCTCCAGCTCCCAGCAGGCTTCATTGCCCATGTGTTCCTGAGCCCTTCCTGACCCCCAGGTGAGTGTGTCTCCCTAGCCCTTCCTGCCCAGAAAGGGAGGATGGCTTGGCCTCCTGTAGACTCTCCAGAGGCCCCTGCTCAGCTCAAAGGAAGACCTGGTCCAGCTGGTCTCCCACCCCTCCAGCCCTATGTCCGTCGCCCCAGTGCCTGCCTTCCTGGACCATTTGCTCTTTCTTGGATGCGCTGTGCTTCTTTGTTCCTGCACCTCTTTGTACTTGGCCAGCCCCTCTGCCTAGAAGGCATCCCATGGCCTTCTCCCCCTGACTGGTACCCATCCACCCAGAGCCCCATCTCCAGGACTATTGTAATGGTTCCTGAAAAAGTTACCTGCCTCTAGTCCTGACTCCTGGGAACCTCTGGACCCTGCCGCCCAGGGATTCATCCTGTAAAGCCCAGGGATTCATCTTTATCCAGAAGATGGCAGGCAAGGATCTGATGCCAGAAAAGGATGCAGAAAGCTTGCTGTAGTATAAGGGTGCATGTTGGAATTTAAGACTCTTAAAACCCCTTCTTATACAAGATTTTGGGGCAGCCATATGATGCCTTGGTTCTTGTCCTGGAGGAGAGAAGACGTAGCTTAGGAACCATGCCCAAGCAGGGGTTGATGTGACTCAGCTGTTAGAAAAAACTTCCAGGGATAATGGGGGAACTTGGAGTATGCCTGAGATGGGACATTTAAAAGGGTGGGAGGGCATGTGAAAGTGACATTGAGTCAGTAGTGTCAAGGCAGTGAGAAAGTGGGCAAGATACAGGCGTTGGCCAAGCCCCTTCCACGTGCCTCACCTGTGCTAGGCGCGTGTGGCCTTCATCTCGTCCATACCCTCATCACTGTTGCCCTGTGAAGTGGGCTTTGTGCTGATTCTCCAGATGGGGCTGCTGCTGACTCAGTTCACAGGGCTTGCCCAAGGTCATGTGGGTGGTAAAGCAATGGGGCCAGGATTTGGAGCCAGGCTCGGTCAGCTCCAAAGCACGTTTCTTCCACAACTTTTGCAGCCTCCCTGAAGGGAGAGCTGAGGGTGCCTGGTTGGTGAGCAACACTTCCTTGGGGCTGTCCAGCCTTTCCTGAAGTGGTTTGTCTAATCCCGTTGCTAACCAGCATGTTTAATTTGTAGCTTGCAGACGGTCTGTCGGGCTTGGCCCTCACTAACATGGCGTCTTCTCCATCCAGTCCTCATGTATGTATTGTTTATTTGTGGGCTTCTTGATTTCCCTAGGGGGGCTGAGGGTGGGGCTAGGGAGTAAGGAAGAGAACAAAAGAGGGGAGAGTGGGAGAGGAAGAAAGGAAGTATTTCCTGAACCCCAACAGAAAATGGTTACCTGCCCTGTGCTGTGATGAAGGGATAGGGAGAAAGCTAAGGGAAGAGTCTCAGTAACAGACATCCCTGAGTTATCTTGATGCATGCTGGGATTTTCCTTAATCCTGTATTTCTGCATGAGGGCTTGAGGTGGGGGGAAGGGGGGTAGTGAGGGGTGGGTGGTTGGGCTTGCATGGACTGGTGGCAACAGGGAAGTCTCTAGGTTAGACCCTGACTGCTGACATATGGGACACGAGAAGCCTCTGTGGGCAATGGCAGGTTGACTTTGTCTGTCCCGGAGGTATGAAGGGTGTGTGTGGCTAAGGAACCTGGCTGTCCCCAGCAGATTCTGAGAGGTCTCCCAGGGCCATGGTCTGCTCCTGCAGCTCCAAGCAGGCCTACTTCTGTCCGCCTGCAATGATTTCCTATGTGTCACCTTTATGGGTCGTGAGTCCCTCGAGGAAGAGGACTTTGGTATCAGGCCTTCAACATGCACTCATGAAGTCTCAAGCTGAGGGCCACGGGAAACTCCTGACCTGTAGGGGAGGCATAAGGGATAGGACCTGTCTGAAGTTCAATTCTACTCATGATACCAGGGGGAGGCATTGCTGTATTGGGTTTTATGGACTTTTAGGAGAAGGCAGTCTATATTTAAAATTTTTTTTGGATTTACCCATTGTAGAAAATATAGAAAACACAAAAAAGTGTCAGGCAGAAGGTTAAAACCACCTGTATTCGTACTAGTTGGCAATAAGCCCTGTTAAGATTATGATATGCCTACATTTTTAGATATCTTTTAGGCACATGTGCATACTTTTTATTTATTTTTTGCAAAATTGGAATCATAGTGTACTTTTGTATAATTTGCATTTTATTTTAATTAAAAGTATATTGTGAATATTTTTCCATATCTTTATATTCTTTTAAATATGGCTGCATGTTATTCCATTATATGGACATTCATCAAGTTTTAACTATGGCCCTATCATTGGACATTTAGTTTCTTAATTTTTAGGATTGCCTTATTTTATGTACCTTAAAAGAGTCATTTCAAATTTACTTTATACAGGTCCAGCCCATTTTTTGTTAAGTTTATTCCTAGGTATTTTATAGCGTTTGTTGCTATCTAAATGGAATATCGTTTTTCCTTTTGACTTTGTCTAACTGGTTATTGCTAGAATTTAGGAAGACAACATTTTTATATATTTACTTTGAAATAGACTCTTTTAAAGTTCTTTTTTTAGCTCTGACAATTGTTCACTGATTCTATTGGGTTTTCTAGGTCGGTAAGATTGTTTTCTTCAAATAATAATAAATATGTCACTTTTTTCCTAATAGTTATACCTTATTCCTGTTTCCAAAATAACATTGGATAATTGAGATAGTAGTGAACACACTTACATAGTTACTGATTCTAATGAGAAGGCTTCTACCATTTTTCTATGAATCATAATGATTGGTAGTTTCAGATAGATATTCCTAGTTTTGTCAAGATTGTATCCTTTACTATTAGTGTATTAATAACTTAAAAAATTAGGTATAGGGGTTTAATTTTATCCTATGTCATTTGGCATTTATCAAGATGATCAATTTGTTTTCCATTGTTCTGTTAATATAATATGTAATTATCCTGCATTCCTGGGGTAAACCCAAACCCGTCAATTGTTCATGGTATTATAGTTACTACAATTGAAGTCTTATCCAGTCAGTCAAGAAAGGTAGTTGGTTGGCTAATTGAAAAAGTTGATTAAATAGGGACTCATTATAAGTCATATATGGGTACCATAAACATGTTATTTTAAACCACGTCTGTGTGTCTTCATTTGTCAATCACTTGACATGTGCCAAGGCCTCTTTGAGTTTGGATCTGCCATTTGAGTGTCACCTCCTCCTTCTGGTATGAACCACATCCAAAATGTATTACCTATGATTTCTCCCTTTAGGTTTATTAAAGTTTGATGAGATATTATTGATACCTGCAAAAAAATCTGTGTGGAGCCCTTTTAAAGTTTAAGATCCCCTCCTCACACTTTCTTTGTTATCTCATTTGTCCTTGACTTTCATCATTAAAAAGAAATCAACAGCATTAAATTAGTTTTCATAGATAAAATGCCCTTTCTTTTTAAATTCAAATTTTACATATTTTTGTAATATTTACATATTGATCTAATTACCATATTAGTATAACTGGCATAAACAGACAGGTTTGAGAACAAACACATTAACTCTTGGTCAACATACAGCTCATCTGCTGGGAGCTACAGTGAACATGCTAAATTAGCTGCAGGTTTTCAGCTGGCTCTGGACCATAGTCAGATTGTTAATAGAAAGACTGGATATAGTGCTTGTTAATCTTGGTTAAGGGAAAGTTTGTAAGTAGAACTTCTAGAATATATGATTGAGTTAGATTTGCTATTACTTATTTAGGATTTTTGCATCTCTGTTACTAAGGATTACTTTTAGATTGTCTTTGCTAGGTTTTGATATAAGTGTTATAAGTTTCATACAAATTTTTTGTGGTGTACTCTCATTTTCTGTGCTCTTGAACAGTCTCTACGGCATGAGAATTATTATTTCTTAAAACTTTAAAAATACACTTGTGCCACTCTTTATGTACATGAATTATGCAAGTTGGAAATTGCATGATATAAATATTTCAATAATCTTACTTATGCACAAGATGTGTAATAATATGAATCAACCTAAATTAAGAAATGATTAACAGTTATGTAATTTAAAAGATGGTGGCCAGGTGAATTATATTTACAGGTTAGCTGGTAAATAGGATACCCATTATCTTTTCTTGAAAATAGTGCTATATTATGTGAGTTTTGAATTAGAAAATATTTTCAGGAATGCATATCTTGTGTGATTGTGTAAGATGTATCTACCCTGTACTCTTTTGTAAAACTGGGCCCAGCATCTTTTGGGGAGGGGGTTCTTTGATCACTTTCTATTGTTTCAGCCAATTTGGTGGCTTAGATGTCCCCAGATAGTGCCTATTACATTAGTACATATTTTTGCAATAAAAGAAAATGCTTCAGTATCTGTTCTGTTTTTATCCTCACTCTTAATTTTATAGATTTGTGTGATTTCTCTTTATTAGGCTTAATAGCATTTCACCTATTTTATAGTTGTTTTTCATCCAAAGAATCAGCTCTTTAAAAATTCTATTAGGTTACTTTTTTTTATTTCTAGACTCAAGTCGTTTTTAAGCTCTCTTCCTCTGAAATTCCTATTATGTATATTTTGGATATCTTGGGCTATAATTTCATCTCTCTCTCTCTCTCTCTCTCTCTCTCTCTCTCTCTCTCTCTCTCTCTTTCTCTCTCTCTCTCTCT
>NW_017731464.1:1392454-1453416 GCF_001890085.2 Hipposideros armiger | reverse complement strand
GTGTGTGTGTGTGTGTGTGTGTATGTAAAGTGTGAGGTAGAGATTAGATTTCTTTTTCTTTTTCTCCACATAGATAACCAGTGAATTCATATCATTACAGAATTACCTGTCCTTTCTCATTGATCTATAATGATAGTTGTGTCATGTATCAGGTTTCCATTAAAGTTTGTGGGCTCTATTCTGTTCCACTGCTGTGTTTGTCTTTCCTTGTACTAATACTCTACTGTCTTATTTATGATAACTTTTTAATAAGTCTTAACTTCTGGTAAAGGAAGTATTCCACCTTGTTCATTTTCAGGAGTGTTATTGCTGTTCTTGTCCTTTGCTTTTCTACCTCAGTTTTAGAATCAGCTTGTTAACTTCTTTAAAAAAACAAAAAAACTGTTGTGATTTGTGGTTGAGCTACAGTGAATTTCTGGATCAATTTGAGGCGAATTAACATTTTCACAATATTGTCTTTTAACCATGAACATGATATATCTCTCCATTTATTTAGGTCATCTTTAATGTCTTTCAATAAAAACTTTTACAATTTTTTCCCAAAAGTGTGGTACTGCTTTTACTAGATTTACTTTTAGCTATTTTATGCTTTATTGTTATTTTTTAGTTGGACTTTTTAAGGTACATTTCCTATTTTTTTTTTTTGCTTGTATATAAATGAAATTAATTCTCACATGCTGGTGTTATATCCAGAAACTTTGTGAAACTCTCTTGTTAATTCTACTGATTTGAGCATTCTTCTGGGTTTTCTGTGTATGCAATCATATAATTTATGATTAATTATAGTTTCGATTCTTCTGTGCACTTTTTAATTCTTTTTCTTTTTTATTATTTCTTTTTTTTGTCTTAGTGTACTGGCTAGGACATTCAGTTTAATATTCTATGTAATTGATAATAGAGACTATTCTTATCTGCTCCTAATTTAAAAGTTAATATTTTTATTTTTTACCAATGGGTGTGAAATTTATCAAGTAAACAATACTAGTTAGCAAGAGTTTTTATTATGAATGATGTTAAATTTTATTGAATATTCTTTATGTATCTGTTGAGGTGATCATACGATTTTCCTCCTTTAATTTGCTAATGTGGTGAGTTACATTAATAGACTTTTATAATGCTGGGACAACTTTGCATTTCTGAAACAACATATCCTGGCCATGGCCCATTATATATTTTTTTGTTCATTGCTGGATTTAGTTTGCTAACATTTAGTTCAGGATTTTTTTTGCATCAATTTTTATGAGTTGGTAATGACCTGAAGTTTCTTTTTCTTATATTGTTCTCTTAGGATTTGGTATTTAGATAATACTAACTTAAAAATACTTAGGGGCATATTTGCTCTTTTTCTAGTTTCTGAAAGAATGACAAAAGATTGACATTATCTGTTGCCTGAATATTTGGTAAATTCATTTGTAAAACTGCCTACATCTAGTATTCTTCTTGGGGTTATTTTAAACTGCTGATGCAATTTTAAAAAATGTTTATAGAACCTTTGAGATTTTCTGTCTCTATGTGAGTCACTTTTAGTGATTTATACTTTATAAGAGTTCATTCATTTTTTCCTAAAAATTATTGACACATTTTACTATAATAACTTCTTTTTCAGAAAATTTTCTCCTCAATCTAGTTATGTCTCCTTTCATTCCTAAGGTTATATTTTATTATTCACGCCAGAAATTGTTAGATTTTTTTTTTTTTAGTCTTTGCAAAGAGCCAGTTTTTAGCTCTATTCATCTTCTATTGCATCCTTGTTTTCTAGTTTATTAATTTCTTTTTAAAGATTATTTTTCCCCCTCTATTTTTGGGGTGTTTATTATATTTTTAACCTCGCAAGTGCTATGCTTTGTTCATCGCTTTTCAAACTTTCCTATTTTCTAATGTAAATAATTTAGGCTATAAAATTACCTCTAAGTACTGCTTTATGCATCCTGCAGGTTTTGATAAATGGTATTTTTGTTACTTTGCAGCTCTGAGTATTTTCTGATTTCTATTGTATTTCTTTTTGACATCTGACTTATTTAAAAATATGTTTTAGAAATTCCTAACTTATGTTTTAAGTTATCTTTTTGTTATTAGTTTCTAGCTTAATGGTACTATGGTTCAAAGAATGTAGTCTATGTTTAATGTTTCTTGACACTTGCTTTATGGTCTAGTACAAGGTCAGTTTTTATAACTGTCCTGTGTGTACTTGAAAAGAGTGTGTATTCTACAAATGTGTTTTACATATAATATGTCCATTTAAATCAGACTTGTTAATTATGTAAGTCAAATTATTTTTCTTCAGATTTTTGTATGTGCGTGGTTTGTAAGTTAGAGAGGTATATGAAAATACTTTGCTTTGTTGTAAATTTTGATGGTTTCTCCTTATGATTCTGCCTACCTTTCCTTTATATATTTGATGCTATGTTCTTAGGCACAAACAAGTTTAGAATACTTATAGCTTCCTAGAGAAGTGAATCTTTTAACAATATATAGTGAACTCCTACTCCTCTGCCTTTTAAAATTTCTACTAATGGGTTTTGCCTTAAGGTCTGTTTTGTCTCATCCTGATATAACTACACCAGCTTTCTTTTAGTTAACATTTTCCTAGTATAACTTTTTCTATCTTTTTACTTTCAACTTTCCTGCGACTTTATGTTTTAGGGGTCTCTCCTGTGAACAGAAAATAGTTCTGTTTTTTTTAAATGAATTCTTATAATATTTTAATCTTAACTAGAGAGTTGGAAAGTCCAATATATTAATTGTGTTTATTTATATATTTGAATTTATTTCTGCTATCTTATTTTGTGTCTCTTTTAGTCTTTCCCTTTTCTTTTTTCCTCTTTTATTTTATTTTTTATTGAGCGATCCCCCCATCCCCTTTTTATTCCTTCTTTCCATTTAGGTTTCAAAACTATATATTATTTCTATTCCTTTAGTGGCTAGTATAGAAACTTTAACATGCCTATTCAACTTAGCAAAACCTTGATTTAATTGATATTTATAGCATCCTCCAGAATATTACAAGGAATTTAGAATGCTTGAACTCCAATCACCTACCAATTTACAAACTTTGTTTACTATTTTAGTTCTACCATTATAAACTACACTGTAATAGCATTATCCTTTAATAAATTTTTCTTTTAGCTATACCTACAGTTATTATTTATTTTCATATATTAGACTTCCTCCTTGGGTCATTTTCTTTCTTCCTGAAGCACAGCCTATAGAAACACCTATAATTAGCGTCAGTTCATTGTAAAATTTCTCACTTTGTAATTATTGTTTGAAAATATTTTTATTTCACCCTTATTTTGGAAATAATACTTTCATTGACACTTATTTTCTGTCAGCACTTTGAAAATATTATTTCACTATCTTTTGACTTCCATTGTGCTGTTGTCTTCCTAAATATGAGGACTGTTGTGTTTTTTTAAAATTAGTTCTGGATAGTTTTCAATCTTTATCTCTTCAAATATTATATATTTCCCATTCTCTCTATCATTTCCTTCTGAAACTCTGCTTAGATCTACATTGGACTATCCCTATTCTCTATGTCAGTTTAACTTTCATATTACTTGTTTCTGGCTAATTTCTGAAGATATATCTTCTAGCTCACTAAGCCTTTAGTTGTTTCGAATGGCTTTTAACCCCATCTATTGAGTTTCTAGTCTTTATCTTTAAAAGTTCTTTTTTCCCCCAAATCTGCTTGTTTATTTTTTAAAGTCTTGTTTCTTTGCTATATTTTTAATGCCTTTTATGTTTTTAAACATTTTTTCCCCCTTAAAGTCCTATTTCTGATAATTCTGCTTTCTGTTGCCCTAACAGGTCTGATCTACAGTTGGTGCTTCTAGCAGACTCTTGCTCATGGTGTCTTGTTCCTTGTGTTTCACTATTTTCAATTTTGAACTCCTGTTCCTTGAAACTTTATCTGAGAGTCCTTTGAGGTCTGATGAAAGTCACAGTCTTTCAGAGAGAATATATGTTTACTTTTACCAGATGCTTGAAAACACTACAAACCTAGATTCACTTAAAGCAAAATGTTCAGCTTGGGCTTTTTGGGCTCCATGGTTAGTTTGCATTTTGGCTCCTTTTTGCTTTCTCATTTGCCCCCAAAGATTTTTTTTTTAAATGTTCCCATCAGCTCAGTCATTCATTTAAAAAGGATTTTAAATATACCTGTTAAATTAGGTGTTATTACTTGGAGGGGTTCCCTGGTCCTTTAGAGTGTTATTTTGCTGAAAATCCGTGTCTTTATTATAGTTTTAAATTTGACAGCCATAGTTGTCTTCATGCAGGTGATAATTTCCTTCAGGACTGCAAACTCTAACTTCTTGTCTTGAGACTTCTCCTATGAGCATAAATTAGTCAATTCATTTTCTTCCTTTTTTTTTTACTCAGTTCTTTAACACACCACTTGTCTTAGTCTTCATACTGTTTCCCTTGCTTTGAACCTTTTTGTCTATCTTTGCAGAGGGAAGTCCTTGCTTGTCAAGTACTGGGAGCTCAGATGGCTTCTGCATCAGTGCATGGGCTCCTTCAAATCTCAAACTCAGATACGAGGAAGAAGGAAACAGTGTAAGGCTGCTATGTGTTTACCTGGCCAGTTAGGAGTCCAGCACGGTGGAGAAGTAAGAAGGAAAGCGGGATCCGAGGCTTTTCTACTGGGCTGAAGAGTTGTTTGCTGTTCGTTGGTGGCTGTCAGGTGTTAGCTAGCTGGATCAGGGCCACAGTCCTTGCTTATCGACTCCGCTATAGGAGTCTTTTAAGCAAAGGAGAGCAGACCTACCCACCAGTCCCAGCAGGCGGGGTTACTTTAGGGGAGTTTCCAAAGCCTCGGCTGGGTGGATCCTCACCTGGTGGGTTCAGACACCTGATGGGTCAATTTTTTCAGGACTGGATACATATTACTCAAGTCTCTAAACCGAGGTTGCTGGTTTTTGAGATTACAGTGAGAAATACTTCTGCCTAGGGATGTGGCCTGGATGGTGGCCCAGCCTCTATAGGCTCAGCAATTGGGAAGCCATGCTGCGATTGGAAATGAGTGAGGAATTAGAATGAGGAGAGGTAATTCTGTGACTTGAAATTCAGTGGCAGCTGACCAACATGGATGAACACATCCATCTCTAAATTTAGGGACAGTTTCAGTCCCTAATCCCATGCCCCTGATGGTGCTGACATGAACGACTGTCAGCAGTCAACCTTCACTCCCCTTTTTCTCTATTTCCAGCGCTGACCAATTCCTTTTTTTCGCAGACATGGTCTTTTTTCTAGATGTATGTATGCAATCTACCCAATTAGGCTTAAGGCTTAGTGGAGGAGCCACTCTCCTGCGAGGTGATTTTGCCTGTCCATGCATTGATTTCATGGGCTAATTCTCAGAGGACAGCCCTATTTCCCTTATTTCCAAGCTTTTTGGGGGAACGCCTCATTGCAGCTCATGAGTACTGACAACAATTTATCCAAAGACTTAGAAGCAAAGGTTTTCTGAGCAAAGGAATCAATTACAGGGTGTGGCTCCCAAGTGAGGAAGCATTTCCAGAAGGCATCCGAGGCAGTTTGTCTCTGAACTCACGGTCCTACCTCTGAGCTTGAGAGTTTGAGGGGGGAGTTATTTTAACTGTAATTACATCAGTGGTTTTACCTGTACTTTTGTCTCTATCAGATGTGCTCATTAGGGAGATACTCATCTCCTTCAAGTAGGTTTCCTAAGGACATGTGTTTGGCAATATCGGTTTAGCGAGAATTACTGTATACGCTTGAAAGTAACAAAACTGTACTTCTTTAAAAATATCTCCGGTTCAGATGTGCTGCCAGTGCAGCCTGGCCTCCCCCCACTCCCATTAGTTCTGATTAGGGAGGTTTGATGCCTGTCACTGCGTGTAATCTGGACCTTCCTTTGTGAGTCATTCCTTCTCTCATTTTCTCAGAGCAAATACAAATCGCCCATCAAATGACAAGTGAAGGCACAGGGAAGGCAAGGGGAGGGAAATCAGAGCCGAAATCTGTTAGCTATTTGGAGTAATTGGTTATTTGCTGTGTTTGCTGGTTGGGAAGCAGAGCACATACTTTACGGTCTCTCCTGTTACGGGGGCTGGAGTCACCCGCCGATATTGGATCCTGGTTGCTGGAGCCCTTGGCTCCGGGCGCCTTTCCCCTGCTTGGCATTCCTGTGGTCTCCTCGGGGGTGCACCCCTCCTCCCTCGATGCACACTGCAGGGGGGACAGCCCAGGGTGAAACTTGTCTGGCAAACTCCAGGGCCTCATCAGGGAGGAGGAGGCCCCAGCCCCCACCAGCCATCCCTCCATGCCTCCCCCTCCACCCCGCCAAACTCCCCTCTTCCCTAGAGGTCTTTCCCCTGGTCCATGAGGGACCTGCTTTCCCATCCAGAGACAAAAAGTTTCTTCTCTTCCCAGAGGAAACTTGTCAGCTCTCCTTGGAAATCTACAGAACAAGAAGTTCTCTCTGAGGTCTGATTTAATGCCTTTGTAGCCCCATCGGTCCTGTCACCGTCCTGTCCTCTCCTGCCCCCAAGCCTGAGTCAAAACAGTGCTTGGAACTTGGTGCAGCACTTGTTTCTGAGTCCAAGCTCCCCTGAGGATGCTCAGTAAAGCTTATTCATCTACCCAGTGTCTCTAACACCTTGCTTACGTTCACCGAGGCCCCGGGAAACCAGACTGACTTCGCAGCAAGTTCAAAGTACGAAATATTTGGAAAGTAATGCGATTTTTGTATATGAAAATGCACACAGTAACTAGAAAGTGGGTTGACTTTGGCACATAGTAGGCACCCCCAAAATATTTTTAAAATTGAATTTAAGATAGCTAAGATTAGTGTCTGTAGTTTGATGAATGCTTCTGCAGTTCTGGGAAGGCCTTCAAAAATAGCTTTTCTGTGAAGTAGATTGTTGGAGCGCTTGTTAAGCAAAACTATCTACATAAGCAGAATGAAGGTAAGGTAGGCTTTGGCCCAGGCCCTACTGGACTCATCACAGATCCTGAATTAGTGATGTTGCTTTCTTCATAGGTTTGATGACTGATGGGATCTCCTTTCATTCTACCTACTGGATGGATTCCTCTGGGCTTTCTGCATGGGTGTATGTGGACATGCTGTCCTCAGAGGACCAAGTTATGGGCTTACGTATCCACCTTAGGCTCCTGAGTTGGGAAAGGGCTAGGAAGCTGGGATTCCCCCAGGTCTCCACCCTATTTGGGTGCCCCATCTGGAGCAGACCAATAGTCAGATTTCAGGTCCTGACCCTTCTCTGCTCACCATCTGCTCGACTTTGCTAGATTTTGGGCACATTTATTCACTGAGCCTTTTGGAAGCAATTCAGCATTTTGGTTAAAGGTCTTCGCTTCCCTCCCACCTCTGCTGGGCCAGCTTGAAGTCGGAGTAAGCAGAGTAATGATCCCCCTTCAACAGACACGGGGGCAGGACTGCAGAAAGTGTCAACAAGAGGTTGAAAGCCCAGTGTTCCACTTGTGGAAATAATTAAGTGATTTTTGTTATGAGTGTGTAGAGTTCTGCTGAATCAACATGGTAGCTGGCTGTGGGCATATGTTTGTGTGGTTTTGGGGGGCATGAAAGGTTTAGCATGCATGGGGTAGGGTAGGTTTGAAATCGGGGTGTCTGCATGTCTGGGGGTTTGTCTGGTCTACATGAAGGCATGTGTACTTGTATGTTACATCTGTGTTTGTATTAGCGGGTTCATGAGCAAATAGGCTCAGTTTCTTAAACCTCAGGACATTAATGAGAGAATTAGAGGAATCATTGTATCATTATTCCAGTTATGCAAATGTCATATCATGGGTCAGCAGTATTGGGGATCAAACTGATGACACTGGCGCTATCAACAAGAGTGCTTATTGTGGTAAACTTTACAGGTCACAGAACATCTTTGCAGACATCAATGCAGAGCCTCACAATAACTCCAATGTTGGGTTGTTATGTCATTATTGTCTTGATGACAATGATTTATGTTAAGAGAGAAATGACTTTCAACATAATCTAGATGTCTACCTCTGGGTTGACATAGGCCATGAGGCCTGTTTAAAATTATTTTAAAAATAATGGACTTTTACATGTGAGTGTATAGTTCTATACAGTGACACAGGGTTTAACATTATAACTTTGGTGATGAATAAAATTGACCAGGAACTTTTCTCTTTGATTCAAGTGGTCATCGCGGGAAGAGAACACAAGTGATACGATCCCTCCTATCCCTCACTTTCCTCACTTTACAGAAAGGCAGCCTTAGATTATTGTTGTCAGTTTTGCTGCCCATATTCATGAAATGTGTTAGGCCCACTAAATGAAAATGGGAGATTAAATGTTCGGAATGTGCTGTGCTGATTTGGGTCTTCGGAGGGATTAGGGTGCCCATTAGGCTGGATCAAGCCTGCAGAAGCATGTCTTTGTTACATGGCTCTTGTTGCTCAGGAACTGAATGCTATTAGCTGAAATTGGAGAGGCTGCCAGTCCGTGCCTTGATCAGACTTTCTTGCTTGGCTGGCTTGAACGAGGAGGGACCTTGAACCTTGGACATGGGGAAATGAAGTTTTAATGGTCAGACTTCTTGCCAAAGCCCGAGATGACACCTCAACAATCAAGCCTGTTGCATTGGTTTCTTGTCCTTGCCCGGGTCCAAGACTGGATGCTCAACTCTTGCAAAATGAGGTCAAGAACACACGTGGAATTAGAGAACGTCTCTGACCAGTTCCCTTTTGGAGCTTTGGGCTATGGGGTTCCACTAACATCAGAGAGGTGGTTGGCTTTGGCACGTCTGGTTTAAGACGTGGGAGGGCTGTCCTGTTTCTGTGGGGCTTGTTCTTATGGGTGTGCTAGCCTATTCTTGGACTTCCTGAGGAAGAGTAGGAAGAATGGGCTTGCAGTAACTTCATCTGAAGCCAGATTAGTGAACGAGCAGGAATGATATTTTCAAGTCACATCTGTGAGTGTGTTAAAAATATAATTTTATTTTTCTGTAATTCAACTTAATCTCTCTGTGGAGCTCACGTTTTTCCTGATGGCAGAAAAGTCCTGGTATTCTTCAACAGTGTAGATTTAAGCTTAGTCAGTTTTGGACTTTTCCTCCTTGTCCTCGCCCCTGGGAGGCAGCTGAATTCTGGGTTGGGTTTCCATAATGTCATGACCTTTGTGGAGAGGGACCCCTGGTCACTAGCATGTGTTCTCCTTGGATCTGTCGGTCCACTGGTTTCTGAGCACACAAACCACATAGTCAACAGCTTGTTATCTTGGCCACAAGACCCTTTCAGGCTCTCTGGCTCTCTCTTTGGCCTCACTTTCACGCCCTTCTAAGCAGCATGGTACAATTTGTCAGCTGTTTCATGACACTCTGGGGTCTACGGGGAATGACGAGGGTTTCCTTAGACTCCCTCCTCACAACACCCTGCAGCTATCTTCTGCAGTGTCCCATGCCCTAATTCCTCTGGTGACTTCTGGGTGGCTGCTGCTTACCAAACCCCCAACATTATGGGGGAGTCTCTTCCATATATAACTTAGGAGCTAACCCCAGGGAGGCAGAGTGTGGGGTATCATATCAGAAATCATCACAAATCTCTAGTTCTTTCTTCTTCTACCCCTCTAGCCCCCTCTACACTTTCGTCTCCTTTGTATAGGGTGGGAAAACTGGCTGGACAAAACATCCTTTTAAACCTATATATTTTTTTAAATGGCATGGCGTCTGCCTTTGGAAATTTAAAAGCCAAGGATCACCCATCCTCCTGCTGTTTAGGCATTCACATATCTATCAAATATTTATTGGACTGCAAATATGTGCCAGGCAATGTTCTAAGTACTGGGGACATAGTGTTAAAAAAGATAAAGATCTCTGCCCTCATGGCGAGGGAGACACAGCAGACAAATAAACACCTAAGTAAAATATATGGAACACCAGATGGTGATAATTGCTAAGGAGAAAAAGCAATTTTTCTTTTTATTCCAGAATAAGAATTGCTGGGAGGGAGTCATGATTTAAAATATGGTCAATAAGGAGGGTAAAAGAGATTACATTTGAGTTCAGACTTGAAGGAGGTGAAGAAGTCACCCATGGACCTGTCCTGGGAATAGGGTTTCTGCCATGGGAAGAGCATTTGGGTGCTGAGAATGTTCAAGGACCAGGAAGGCCACTGGGGCTGGAGTGAGGAAGAGAGTGGTGGACGTGAGATTCAGGGTGGTGTGAGGGGCTCATTGTGAGAGACTTTAGCTTGTTGCTGCTGTAAGGGCTTTAGCTTTTCTTGGAATGAGTTGGCAAATCATTGGAGGGATTTGTGCAGAGAGGTGACTTGTTTTGACGTGTGTGGCTATTATGTTGAGAATAGATTTAGGGGCAAAAGTGAAAACAGGGAGGCCAATTAAAGGAGTGGTGCAATAATCCAGGTGATGGAGAACCAAGGTGGTAGTGATAGGGGACAAGTGATCTGATTCTGAATATGTACTGAAGATGGTGCCAACAGGATTTCTTGATGGATTGAACGTGGGCATGAGGAAGAGGAGTCCAAGGTGGCTGCAATGTTTTTGTCTTGAGCATCTGGAAGGAAGGAGTTGTCATCTACTTCCATGAGGAAGACTATGGAAGAAGCAGGTGGGTGGGGGATGGTCAGGAATTAGAATCTGGACATGGTGCATTTGAGAAGCTTATTAGATGTCCAGTGGGAGATGCGACATAGGCAGCTGGAGTTCAGAGGAGTCATTCAGGTTGGAGAGAGCTCAGTGTGGGATTCATCAATGTGTATGTTATTTAGACATAAGACTTGAGGAGAGCCCCTAAGGGAGTGAGAGTGGATGGGGAGGAGACGAGGTCTGAGCACAGAGCCCCAGGACACTCAGGTGGTCAGAGGGTGGGTGACAGGAGGAATCAGCAAAGACTGAGAGGGCATGGCCAGTGAGGCTGGAGGAACACCACCATGGGGACCTGCAAGGCAAGGGAGGATATTTCAAGGACAGAGGAGTGACCGCCTGTATCAAATACTGCTACTAGATTGATTCTGGAGGCCTGAGCCATTGTGACCTTGACAAGCATGTCTTGGTAGAGCAGAGAGAAGGGAAAAACACGAATTAGAGACAAGTATAGATAATTCTTTCGAGGTAAGTTTTTCTGTGAAAGGAAGAAAGAATGAGGTGGGGGCCAAAAGGGAAAGTGTGGCCAGACATAGTTTTTTTTAAGTGATGGGGAGCTGGTGTCACATGTTTGAATGCTGATGGCAATGATCCAGGGCGGGAAGTCTGATGACACAGCAGAGGGAGAGGAGAATCATGGAGTGGTGTCCTTGAGTAGACCAGAGGGCATGGGACCCAGGACACGAGTGCAGGGGTTGGCTGTGTGTTGGGGTGCAAGTACAGCACCCATGGTAACAGGCAGGAAGGTAGGATGTCCATCCACTAATCTACTGTTTGTCTCAATAGCTTTGCCTACTCTGGACATTTCATGTAAATGGAATCATACACTATGTGGTCTCTTGTGATTAACTTCTTTCATTTAGCATAATGTTTTCAAGTTCATCCATGTTGTACCACACATCAGTTCTTCATTGCTTTTTATGATCAAATAATATGCCATTGTATGGATATATCACATTTTCTTTATCCATCTGTCAGTTGATGGACATTTGGGTTCTTTCTACTTTTTGGCTGTTTTGAATAGTACTGTTATGTACAGTCTTGTACAGTTTTTGTGTGGGCATAAGTTTTCATTTCTCTTGGATATAAAACTGGGAGTGGAATTGCTCAGTTGTATGGTAACTTTCTGTTTAACTGTTTGAGGACCTGCTAGGCTGTTTTCCAAAGTGACTACACCATTTTACATTCTCACCAGCAGTGTATGAGAATTCAAATATCATTGAGTCACTTAGGCATTCTGGAATATTCCAGCTTGACCATATCAGAGCTACTGCAGCAATCTGTTTGTATGTCATTTAGGATCTTTACATCTTTATTCAGGAATAAGATTAGTCTCTCTGTCTCTCTCTCACTCTCTCTCTCTCTCTCTCTCTCATCTTTGTCAGGCTTCACAAAATGAATGGGGAAACTTCATCTTTTTTTCTATGCTGTGGAACAAAGAATGATTTATTCTTTGAAAGACAGAACTTTCCCCCAAAGAAACCTTCTTGGCCTTGTGTCTTTCTTTGGAGGTAGTTTTTTGAGATCTCGTCCACTTTCAGGGTTACTGATCTCCCCATGTTTTCATTACTTTTGAGTCAATTTTAGCAATTTATATTTTTCTAGAAAAAAAATCCACTTCATCTAGATTTTCCGAGGTTTTGTCATTGATTTGTGTGTAGTAAATCTCTTAATGTTTTTATTCCTGTAATTTCTTTTTATTTGATCTTTCTCATTCCTATGGTGTACCCACTTTTCAACATTAGATTTGATAAATGTTTAGTTTATTGGTCTTTTGAAAGTTTGCTCTGGGGTTTAAGTATCAATTGTAATATCCTTCTTCTTTTTAATATATTAATTTCTACTTGTCATTTTCAAATTTTGGTCTTCCTAATTCCTCTTTCTTGAGTTATCAGATTATTTATTTTCATTCTTTTTGTATAAAAGCAAAAACTTTTTAAGATTGATTTTTCCTTTGAGTGCAGACTTGGCTGCTACCCACAAATTTTGGGGTATAGCCCTCTAACTGTTGGTATTTTCTAAGTATCAGTGATTTTAGTTTTGGTTTTCCCTTTGAGCTAGGAGGGTTTTAAGAGTATGCTTTACATTTTTAGAAGGTTGGGATTTTTAATTTTCAAATTTTTCACTAGTTTCTAATTTTATTGCATTATGGTCAGAGAATATGACTAATAATAGGTTTATTTTTTGGAATTTATTGAGATTTGCTTTGTGGCTTTTAATTTTTTCTAAGTGCTCCAATGGTGCTGGACCAGAAGGTATATTTTCTGTTTTTAGGTTACATAATGTTTGTCTATTTAATTGACAATGTTAATAGTACTGTAAGAACTTTCCCACAGCTGTTGTGTTCCTGTCATGTCTTTGTACAAAACACGCTGGTTGTTGCTTATTTATGTCTGACTCTTGGCTTGAGTGATACACTCAAATCTTTAAGTATCTGTACCGGGGGAAAAAAAATAAAGAGCTCAGAGGAATTAAACAGCGAAACGGAATTCCATTCTAACCATTTCTAACTATGTGCATGTATTTGCCTGTGTGTTAATATGTGTATTTTGGGGAGGTATACGTGCGTTTCAGCATATATATCCCTCAGGCATGTCCATGTAAATCCAGTCTTCCATGTGTTGGTGATTGTTTGAGTTCGATATGTATGCCTGTGTATGTTTATTGGTCCATCGTATCTCCTCCTTTAAATTGAATATAAAACATTGGGCCTGGGGTCTGTCTTGTCCTGTGCTGAGTTTTCTAGAGTGGTTATAAGTCAGAAAGGTCTGCTACCTTGTGTCTTCACCCACCTGAACCTCTTTTTCTCTCTCCTGGCTGCAGAAGACCCTCCTGGTAAGTTGATCAGACAATGAATCTCTGCAGACTCAGCCTGGCTCTGACACCTGCTCTCTGTGCTTTGTGTCTGGGGACCACATTCTGGCCACCCAGAAGTGTTAGGGCCACACATCCAAGATGGGTGAGACTCTGAGAACCTAATTCCACCCTTTCTTCACTGTACCCGTTCAGGTTTTCTTGGCCTGCCTCCAGCGTATGCCTACCTTTAATAATCTGGAGCTCAAAGGACTAGGCATTGGTTTCAAGGGAGCCACCAACATTTCCAGAAACACAATGGTGGGCATTCGATTCATTGTTTAGAATGAAAGCAGGCTCCTGGGAGATCTAACTCACCCACTCGTATAGAGAAGAAAAGAGTCCCAGATGGGCTCTTCTTATACCTTGTCCTTAGCCCTTCCCACTGAACTGGGTGAGCTTTAATGGTACTAACAGGCACAGACCAAGCGCCCAGCCTTGGGCAGGTTTTGGGGGAGGCCTGGGGAAGAGTGACCATCCCACTTCAGAGAGCTTGCTGACTCCTTGGGGACAGGACGCACCCATAGTGCACAACTGGAGGAGCATTTTAGACATAAGCGCTCAGAGGGCCTGTGGACCCAGCAGGTGCAGGAGGAGTTAAAAGGTGGGGAGGCCAGTGTGTGCCAGAACAGCTCTGTCCATCTTTTCCTACAAAAATGAGGAAGAAGAGGAAGGGAGGGCTGAGAATGTGCTGTCACAAACTTCCTTTCTTCTCACCTAATTTCTTCCGTGTAGCACAGTGTCTTTTGAATAATGGGCACTTAGTCAGCATTTGTTGATTTTCAGGGATTTGGCCTTGATTTGACCTTGGGAGAAGCAAAGTTCTGATTTCCGATGCTTTATTTCTTTTTTTTTTTTTTGCTGGATGGCAGGGAGGCTTGTTGGGGTCTGAGTTTTCCTGGGTCTACTGCATTTTATGAATAAATTACACATTATTGACATTTTCCCCAAAGAGTTATCCTATGAACTGTGAGATGTTAGCCTCAGCATGTGCCTGGAATGTAGTGGGGGTAATGCAATGATTACACGCACTTTACAGAAAGAAAGAGGAAAACCCAAGAGCTTAATAGAATTACACAATGAATGGGGACAGGGCCCTGGCTAGAGCCTCTGCCTCTGGATACCAAGCAGGTGTTCAAACTTTTTTTCCAGTCTGTGCAGTCTTGGTCCCTGGAGAGGCAGGTGTAGTACCAGTTCTCTGCTCCCAACAGGGGAGCTTTGAAGTCCAGGCTGGCCTGTCTGCCTTGCTACGTGTCTAGTCCAGAAGAACCTTGCTTGGCACATTCTGTTTCTGAAGTGATTGGTGTCTTTCTACCCACTCAGGATGAGGAATTCATCGATTGGTGGAGCAAATTCTTTGCCTCGATCGGGGAGAGGGAAATGTGCGGCTCCTACTTGGAGAAGGACTTTGACACTCTGAAGGTGAGGCCTCTTCAAATGTTCTCTTCAGCCTAGCAGTCCCTGGGGACATACGATGGGCAGTGGGAGACACAACAGAAAGAGAATGAACACACACACACACACACACACATGCGCGCGTGCACGCACATACACGCACGCACACACACGCGCACGCGTGCGCAGGTTTGTCTCCTCATTTGGTGCCTGAGGGCTGAAGAATCCTGATGAACTCATTGAGTGAGAAAGGTCACCTACTGATTTAGAGCAAGAAGTCAGTGTGGGCTGGGATAACCAAGAAAGTATTTTGGGAAGAATGCTAAAAAGTACTGAAGTATTTATGGGTGAAACTATGCTTAGGATTTGTTTTAAAATGCTCAAAAAGGAAAAAGTAAGGGGGAGGATAGATGGTGTGTGTGGCCCTCTGATAGATTTTCAAAGTATTAAAAATTACTGAAATTGTAAAATATTGAAAATTGTTAAAGCTTAGAGATGGGCACTTAGGGATTTGTTATACTATTCTGAATCTTTTGAAGTTATTCAAACTTTTCTATAACAAAAATTTGTATTAAAGTAAAAAGGAAAGTCAGCTTGAGACTGTAACCCTGATTTCCCCACCCCTACAATTGAGACAGAAATTAACTAGCAAATATAAAAACTAGGTAAGCCCTGTTTCTGTGAAAAAAAAAAAGAAAAGGAAAGAAGCCCCCCAAAACAATAAAAAAGCAAAACCAGAGTTAAATCAGACAAATTCTAGTATTTTGAGGAAATTCCACAAATACAATTATAGTTTTTTTAAGGTAGGGTACTTTAAATACAGATAACCAAAGGTGACTCAAAATTACTCCCTAAAGGAGTTGTGTCGTGTCCAGGAAAGGGTTGCCAGATAAAATTCAGGGTACTCAGTTACACTGGAATTTCAGATAAGCAGTGAATATTTTAGTATAAGTATGCTATAAATATTGCAGGAGGCATACTTACCTAACAATGATCTGTTATTTATTTGAAATTCAGATTTAACTGAGTGTCGTGTATTTTCATTTGCTATATCTGGCTGCCTTACTTAGAGAAGAGTACAAAGGCTGTCAGCCACACTGGAGTGGCCCAAGAAGCACCCTAAAAGGGACTTGATGAATGAGATTTGGGGCTGGTTGGAGGAGTGGGTGGCCTGGGCTTTCAGGTAATCCTGCTGAAAGCCCTTCATGCACACTCTGGAGGTTGTCTCTAATAAGTTAGAGGCTTCCAGGTGAATTTTGTCAGGACACCCGGATGCACAGAGGTGGTGCCTCAGGCAGCAGCAGTGGCTTAGAAGGCACAGGCCTTCTCAGCAACAAGGTCTTGGTTGACTTGGTAGTTGGGTGTGTGGGGTTGGGCAAAGAGGCAGAACTATCTGTGTACCAGGATGAAGGCCCAACACATTAGGTCTGGAAAGTGGCACTGTAGCCTTGCCAAAAAAATGAGAAAAAAACAAGTAAGTAAGAATGAGGACTTCTGCCAGGATGGCCCATGGTCCTGGCCCCCTTGCTGCTCCCTCAGATTCCAGATACTGAATTGGCACCCAGCTCTTCAGCTTGACCTCTCTGAGAAGATCTCTGACAGTATCCAAGTGAAAATGGGCTGTCCAAGACAAAATGCACTCAACCTGTTTCTGGGGGAAAAAACCAGACCTGGAAGGAACTCTGGTCCTGTAAGGATAAGGAAATAGAAGAAAACCACCACCAATAACATGAGTCTTTGAAAAATAGCTTATAGCATTATGGAGAGAATGGAGTGGGTATAGACAAAAACATATTTTTGGTCATCATTAGCATAGGGGGAAAAAAACCTTATAGTCTTAATAGCAAAAGGTAGAAAACCACAGATACAGCAGAGAAGCATAAAAACATTGCAGAAATCATAGAAAAACTTAATAGAAAAAGAATAAGACATGTTAATTTTCCTAGTAAGTAAAAATGGATGAAATGCCTCTATTAAGCGACAAGGACTCTTAGACTATATTAAAAGTCATAATTCATTATACTGTCTTTCAAAGACATGCCTAAAACAATACAACTTAGAATGGTTAAAAATAAATATTTTGTTAAACAAAATCAGTGCAAGCAAAAGAGAATTTGAAGTAAAAAGTAAAGGAAACAAAATGGAGTGTTTTACATAAATAAAATATATACATCTCAATAAAAAAACCTCCCAAACATTTTGTATAGAGCAATAAAGCCTAGAAATGCCTAAAGCAAAAATTATAGGAATATATAAACTAATAGCTCACACAAGTAAAAGCATGAGATGACAGAAATTAAAGTTTTAGTGGGGATTTTAATGCATCTCTCTCCTAGACAGATGAAGAAGGAAATAAATAAATAAGGAAATGAAAGATATGAATAACAAGGTAAATGTTTGTTAAGCAAAATGAAAAGTAGCTTTAAAATAAAGAATAAAAAATAATAGAGAATACATTTTTCTTAATGCTCAGAAAATACTTACAAAATGTGGTAATATATTAGCTTAGTAATAAGTAACCAAAAATAGAAGTCATTCAAGACAGAGTAAATTTAATAAAATGAGAAATTAACAACAAACATTTAAACAAAAAGACCAATCACTTGGAAATTTAAAAAGTATTTTATTAGGACTTCCACTATGAACATGGCTGCATAAGTCAGCATTTTCCCCCTTTTCTTCTGGAAATCATTCAAACCCTCAAACTCCATTTTCAGTAAAAGTTGGAAATAAATCAAACCCGCAAACTTCAAAATACATGTCCAAAGGCAACCGAGATCGGGTAGAAGCCACCCGGCAATAAATTAAGAGACGATGTATGGGGATGATGAAAGGTCATAGTGGTGGCAGATCTCAGGAAACCCCATACTCCCTAATAAAAGAATGTTAATAGTAATTTAAGATAGATTATAGGTACATGGGGGGCTTATTATCTATTCTCTTTACTTTTATGTATGCTTAAAAAATGTCATAATAAATAGTTTAAAAATATAGTACCTGAAATTGAGGTTTCACCATAAAATATAAAAGTGATATCCTTTGTTCACAACAATAGACATGGGAATTTTGAAGAGAGGTTTCAGCTGGTGACAAAAGCCTCTTAGACCTGGTTTGGTTCAGAGAAGAAGAGAAGGTGGAACTACACAAGAATCACACAGATAGGCCATGTTTGCAGGAAGCTGTCTGCCTCTGTGGTGGGAACAAAGGAAATAATTGGTCTAGGAAAATCCAATGCATTCAGTGACAAGTAATAATAAAAGAAATAATAATCACAGCGTTAATTAAAAAATACTATGAAATAAAGAAGATATTCATCGTAACTTAGCCAAAAGAAGAGGATATATATACTCACCAGAAAAATTTTGCCAAGGAGCAGATGAGATGAAATATTTTGCTGTAAACATTTTAGAAATGGACAGTCAGAAAGCAAAGCAGAAGTAAAAGAACTGAAGGGATAATGAGATGAGAAGAGATGAAATATGAGCTGGTAGGATTCAGGAAAGGAGGAGAAGGAAACATGAAATTGGAAGGAGGCCAGGGCAGAATGGCCACATTGGAAAACACAGTAAGGGGCATAGAGGACAGAAATGATAAAAATAAGCTAAACAAAATGGAAATAAAAAGAAAGAATTACCAAAAAAAAAAGGAAAGAGAATATGACAGATATAGAAGTCAGAGAAAGGAGATCCAACATTTACATAACTGGAGTTTCTGAGGAAGACAACCAAAACAATGAAATAGAACAAATAAACAGTAGTTTAATAAAACTTCACTGAAATTAAAGAATGTTTGAATACATATATTACAAGGTCCACTGTGTGTCAGGAAAAATGGACTCAGATTGGTCAATCCTGAGCCATATCCTAGTATATGTTATTGGACTTCAGAGATAAAGGTTGTTTTGGGGTAGTCATACCTCTTTCCTTCCAAAAATATTGTCATATAAAATAGGAAATAAATCAAGGTGGCTTACATTTCTTCACAACAATATTTAATACTGAAAGACAGTAGACTACCATCTATGGATCATCAAGGAAAGAAAGGGCAACCAAGGATTTATATTAAGACAAGCACAAAGATTACAGACACCCAGGCATGCATATTCAGGAATAGGTAATACAGTTCCTATGAGCCTGTCTTAAGGAACTCCTAGGGAATGAACTTCATCCAATTAGGAGATAACTGGGAAAACCACAACAAAAGGACTGGTTATGATGATATTTTACCTGAGACCTAAAATGAAAACAAGTGGAAGGGTTAGGGTAACAGGACAGAATATAAATATTATATATACTGAAAATGTAGAAATGATGAAATGAACAAAAATTAGATGGAGAAGGAAAAAATATGATGAGATATAAAGTAAGGACATTGATTGCCATATTATAGAATAAAGAGTTGACAGGTATTATTTAAAATTGGCAAATCAAATAGTAGGAGTATAAGCAAATTATAAGCAAACAGTACAGAGGTAAATATTAAAGAAGATAGTATTGTCTAAAACTGGGTGATGGAGAGGGAGAGGGAAGATAAATTTGATTAATTTATCATTGCTATAGCAGGGAATTCCTAAACACTGTTCCTAAAGATATAGAGGAATAAGAGTATTATTAGTATATATAAATTTATAATAATATTAGAATATAAACTCAGGTCATTCTAGATATCAGAAGAACACACACACACACACACACACACACAAACAGATCATGCAGGCAAAGATTTTAAAAAATCTATGAAACTAGAAAACTATAAATATATAGCTATAGTATAAATGTAAAAGCAGACTAAACATATGTCATATCAATACATATCATATCAATTAATTATTAATAAAAAATTTAAATCTCAAAGCAAAATATAACTCTAAATTAAAGAGATTCATAAAGGCTGAAAATAAAAGATGGGAAAAATGTGTGCCTGGAAAATGCAAGTGAAAAGAAAGCAGAAATCACAAGCTTCATGTTAGATGAGATCGTATTCAGGTCCCCAGAATTAAATGAGACAAAGAATGACACTTAATAATGCTAAATGGTGCAATTCCAAGAGATGACAGCTTTGAGAGTATGTGCTAAATAATACAACATCAATATTTACAAAACAGAAATTACAGGAGCTACAAGAAGAAATGGAAACACACTGGTAGGTAAGGGAGATTTTAGTTCTCTTCTCTTAGTTCATGTTAGGTCAAGGGGATGAAAATGTGAGAGGATATAGGAAACCAGCATAATTATTAACTTGATTGAACTCTGTAGCCTGAAAATAGAGACTACACCGATGGCACAGTTACAAAAATTGACCATGTAACAAACCATGAAGAGAACCTTAAACAAATTTCAAAAAGTGGCAATACCACTGACAATTTTTTTTATTATAATACCATAAAATTAGAATTTAATAATAAGATCAAAAGCCCCAAAAGTCTCTTCTATCTGGAAAATTAAAAAACAACAACAAAACCAACCTTTTTTTTTTTTTAATTCTTGGTGAAAGAGCAAACACAAACCAAAATTGCAGAATATTTGGAGAACAATGATAAAATGCTACATATTAGACTTTACTGGTTATAGCTAAAGCAGCATTCAGAGAAAGTTATAGCCTTAAAATCTTAAGTTAATTAAAAATAAAAAAAAAGAAAACTAATGAAGCATCTAGCCGTGGGATCAAATAATAAAAATACAACTGTGATTATGGAATGCCGAGACATTAAAATGTTATACAGCAAAAACAAATGGGGCAGTGCCAAGTAGCAATCGGAGGCAATTCATAGCAGTTAGAGGGAGCAAAGTAAATAAAGCTTCAACTGAAGAAGCTAGAATAAAAAAACAACAACCTTAGAACCGTAGACAGAAGAAAATAATAAAGATAAAAGCAGGAATAAGGAACTAGAACAGAAAAAATGGTAAAATTGACAAATCAAAGAACTGGTCCTTTGATTGAAATGAATCAACTATATAAATAGAGCAAGCAAAAATTCAACATGATACATGGTAAATGTTAACCAAATAATTAGTTGTTATTTTTTGAAAATCAGAATGTAAGACAATAATAGTATTTTCTACTTTTTAATAATGAACCTATATCACTTGCAAAAATAATTCTTTCTTGGAGGAGATAGAACTTGAGCTAGACCTAAATGAGAAATAATATTTAGCAATGTGAGAAAGAAGCTTACCTGAAGTACCTTGTCTGTCAGTTTCAGATATAACCAACTTAGCATGCATAGTAAGTTGTTGCATTACAATAAATCACAATTTATTAGGTATATTTTATCACTTGTGATAAAAAACTACCGCTTTGTTTAAACCTAAGCAATTCTAAAACACTGCTCTAACAAATAAAAATCATTGGCTGTTTGGGAGGAATGAAATAAATAGAGTTCCATATTTATGAAATAAATAAAGTGTTGCTCAAAAGACATACTCAGTCTGGTGTTTGATATCACTGCCATTTGGACATCCTGGACAGTGAGCATTTTTGCTTGACATGCTGACCTATGAATTTTCCAGAGTTCTATCTTGATCTTCAAATCAAAAGTCAGTTAATTTTTTCATTTATTTGTTTGACTGTGATCTTATTCTCTTAAAAAAAATGCACCACCTATGTATATAATGACTCTCAGATCCCTAGAATACTGGATTAACCAGAAAACCCTATTCTCTAGTGGCACTGAACAATGTCTCTCTCTCTTCCTCCCTACTCCTGGTTTCCCCACCTCCTGCTTTGTTCTCTCTCTTTAATCTCCACTATTTGCATCCTTTTTTTTTTTTTTTAAATTCCTGCCTTTGTTCTTTCCCTCTCCTGCCTCTCTTCTTTCTTGGCCCCTCTCTATCTCCAACTCCCTTTGCCTTTGCTCCTCTAATTTGCTTGTGCCTTCCCCCCTCATTTTTTTCTCCTTTCTCTCTTTTCCTTCACTCTAACACTATCATGTTACCTCTTCCTTTGCTGTCCCCCTTCTTTCTCCCTTTCCCTTGTCACCTTCTCTCCTCTCTGCTTGTGGCAGGTCTATGACACGCAACTGGAGAATGTGGAGGCCTTTGAGGGCCTGTCTGATTTTTGTAACACCTTCAAGCTCTACCGGGGCAAGACGCAGGAGGAGATGGAGGACCCATCTGTCATTGGGGAATTTAAGGTAAACCCTTGAGGACATGTCCCTAACCCAGGGAGGCCTAAGGCTGGGTGGCAGCAGTAAGTGAAGGGACAGGGGCAGGGGTACTGTAGTAATATCGATAATGACAGTGGTGCTGATGCTGGTGACGGTGTGGGTGATGGAGGTGGTGACATTGCACATGATGCTGCTGATGCAGAATTTGATGGTGGTGATGGGATGGCACTGGGCTTGGTGATCTCAGTGGTGATGACTCTGGCAGAGATGAGGTTAATGGTCATGGTGGTGATTGTGTTGGTGACAATGATGATAAAAATGAAAGCTGACTTCTCTTTCTTTTCAGGGTCTCTTCAAAATTTATCCCCTCCCAGAAGACCCAGCCATCCCCATGCCCCCAAGACAGTTCCACCAGCTGGCCGCCCAGGGGCCCCAGGAATGCCTTGTCCGCGTCTACATCATTCGAGCATTTGGCCTGCAGCCCAAGGACCCCAATGGGAAGGTACCATTCCTAGAACTCTCACTTCCCCTAGACTAGCAGGCCGAGGTACAAATGGGCTGTAGAACCTGGACACAATGCCACCCTAGGAAGTTTACAGGAAGCTGGGGAGACCAGACAAACATACAAAACTGAGAAGTGACTGGATGGACGTCTATCAAGGGCCTAGTGCTCTAGGAGTTCAGGAAAGGCTGAAGTCAGTACAAGACATTGGAATAATGAGGAAGGCTTCCTGGAAGGAATAGCATTCTTAAAGACCAGTGGAGTTTTGATATGTTGGGAGGGAGATGAAAAAATAATGTTTTAGGAGGGGTTAAAAACTGGCAAAAGTTTGCAAGAAGACTGCTTAGTGTACATTTAGCACAAGGATAAGGCCTAAGGCTAGACGACATTGAAGATATAGACTGGGACTGGACTTTGTAGGGCTTTCAGTGTGGGGCTTGGGGGAAGGAGACAAAGCAGGCGAACAGGATCAGTAACCCTGCCATGCCAGGGTGGAGCCTGAGACAAAAAGAAAAATCAGTAATACTGATCCTGTCTTTATTGAAACTTTTGATATTTAGTTCACCAGAGACTGTTGGTGTTGGTTTTAGTTTTTTAAATATTGCATTACAGTGTTGTTTATCTTACTTACTGAGTTTTCTTGGCCCTCCCTGAAACTTTGTGCCTGGAGCAAGTACCTCATCACCTCACTCTAGTCCTGGCCTTGAGTGGATTATGAGAACTTGAAGGAGGGCAGGAGTCTGGAGTTATGGGAACGTGGTGGGGGAGGGGCAGGGTACAGTTGGGACAGGAGAGGAAAAGGAAAGAGGAGAGGCAAGAGTTCAGAGGGACGAGGCTAGGGTCCTCTCGTGTCCCCTTAGATGAAGTTGTGGGTAGAGACCTGGTATCCTATCCCTGGAGCCCCACTTTTCAAGGTGAGACATCCTAGCTGCCCTTGCCTTCCTGGGTGGTCACAGAGAAGAATGGAGCCATCCCCAGGCTAGGCACCACCAGTGACCTCCAAGATATGGATGTGGCCACCAGTTCATGAACTTCAAGACTCCCTGATGCCAAGACTGACCCTGAGCACCCTCCGGCCCCAGCTGCTCCTGGAGGCTAGTTGAGGGGATGCTGTCGCTTGCGGGAGGCATCCAGGAAAGGCAGCCTGGGCTGGGCTGGGCTGACAAAGTCTGGCCATCTCTCCCCTTTTCCACCTGCTGAAGCAGAGGTCACAGAGAGGACCCCAGCCACATGGGCCATACCAACTGGTACGTTACTGAGGGTATCAGCCAGGGCCCACCCACCTTCTCCCAATGGGGAAGTGGATTGGAAATGTGGAGGACTCACGTATCCCGTGTCCACTGCTGGACTGTGGCTAGAAGCCCACATTAGGGCCAGGCGGTGTGGTGTGGTATGCAGAATGGGGCCTCTGGCCTGGCAGGATGACAGAATGGCAGCTCCCTGATGGCTGGCCACCTAGCCCCATCCGGAGGCGGGGGCTGAAGATACCTCAGAGACGTGTTGGGGAAATGATTTCACTTAGGTCTCTCTGTCTCCTTCTTCAGTGTGATCCTTACATCAAGATCTCCATAGGGAAGAAGTCGGTGAGCGACCAGGATTCCTACATCCCCTGTACGCTGGAACCTGTGTTTGGAAAGTAAGTTTGGGGCAACCTGGGTCTTGGGGTGGAGAGGTGCTGGTCTGGATAAACCACAGGCTAGTGGGGGAGATGTGGCTGCCACTGGGAAGTCCCTGGCTCCTGGAGCGAAGCTGTATTTGCTAAATCCTGCATGTCTGGGTTGGGGAGCGTAACCTTGCCTAATTCTTCATTATGCACTAAAGGTTGGAGCTCTTAGTTAAACACATAAAAATTACCTCAAGATCAGAAATCTGAATGGAAACCCAGAGCATGCATTTGCTAATTATTCTCTTTTTTTTTAGATTAACTTTTCCTTTGGAATAATTTTACATTTACAGAAACATTACAAAGACAGTACAATTTCTGTACACCCTTCACCTAATTTCCCCCACAGCTAACATCTAACCAAAGCACGGTAAATTTGTCAAAACTAAAAAATACTGATATTGGTACATTACTATATACTAAACTCTCGACTTTATCAGGATTTTGTCAGTTATCCCACTGATGTCCGTTTACTGTTCCAGGGTCTAATCCAGGATCCCACATTGCATTTAGTGATTATTCTCTTTTTTTAAAAAAGATTTTTATTGGGGAATTGGGGGGATGGGAACAGTGCTGGGGAATTGGGGGAAGGGGAACAGACAAGTTGCTGTCCTTTTGTTCTTCAGTCTAGTTGTGGAGGACGTTGCTTCACTGGCCCAAGTTGGCACCATCATTGCGCTCTTCCCGGGTGAGGCAGATCAGTCGCCGGCTTCTGGACGGCCGCTCACTGCGGCTGCTGGCCGCTCACGCTGGCTGCTGGCCGCTCACGCTGGCTGCTGGCTACACACGGTAGCCCATGGCAACCCAGTGCCACAGGGGCTGCAGCCTACGCCGTCGCCGGCAACTCACGGCAGCCCAGCTCCAGGTTGAGCCGTCGTCCAGCATCTTAGCTGCGGAGGGCAGTGTCACTGGCCCTCATATGTGGGATCCGAACCGGGGCCCTCTGGCATCCCAAGCCAGTTCTTAACCATCGCGCCACTCGGCCAGCCCCGTGATTATTCTCTTTCATGGCTGCACGTTCGTCCGCAGTGGATAGATAGAGGAAGGGTGTGGACTCAAGACAGTGTAATGCTTCTTCACCTCTCAGAGCACGGAAAAGAAGGAGCCAAGTCCATTGTGTGGGCATAGCTCCCAGGCATCCTGACTCGCTTACTCTTTGGATGCGAGCTTAATGAGGCCAGAGAAGGGAGAATCACAGAGGGAAGTTGGCGGCTACTTCTCGAGCACTTAGGAGGAGAAGTGTGTGGTGTTCTGATGTTGTCAAGTGACACACTGAATTTATAAACTGTGGTCATTCAGTCCTGCAGCGAGGACCCAATCAGCCTGTAGAAATGTCGCTTTTGAAGGTGAAGCAGTCTTGGCTGTAATGAGCCACCACCGAGCTGGAATTGGAGGGAAGGGCTGCAGGACAGATGGCGGGCAGGAGCTCTATTTGGTGTGTCCCTGTGGCGGCCATGGGGGTACAGGCTTATGGTGACGGCAGCAGATTGGGCTTATCCGCAGTGGGGGCGTGGAGATCAGGGCCCAGGGCCAGGTAGGGGAGCAAGTGCAGAAACACACCCCTCCCCCCTTTGTTTTACCAAGCTGGTCTGCCTGGGGTTTTCAGCCTCCCTCAGGTCGTAGCAGAAACTCTTTCTTTCAAACAAGCACAACTCAAGGGATATAATCAAAACACAGCTTTGTTTTTGTCTGCCAGGATCCTGTAAACATTTATTCTGTGGGGGTTACCTTCCTCATTCCCTGAGTGGAAACTGTGGTAGGCAGGCAGGCAGGCAATTTTTTCTGCTCATGTTTAGACAATCCACTTTGTCATAAACCCACAGTCTCAAGTTGGTAACCAGCAGGCTCATTCATGTGTAATTACGAACACCCCGAATGGCTGGAGGGCAGTTGTCCCCGTCTCCCAGCTGGTCCACTTTGGGTATAGCTGTGCATAGCACGTGGATGTGTGTGTCGGGGGAAGGTTTTGTCGTCTTCCTCTCCCTGTCTAGTGTCTCTCCCCTCCCCTCTCTGGCAAACCACTGAAGTTCCTGACTCGTGCAGGGCCAGGACTAGCGGGACGTATTAGAGGAGAGAGCCCATTTTCTATTCTCACTGCCTCTGTCATCGGGGCACCCTCTTAAAGCTGATTTATTTTCTTATGGGTGCTTTCCAGAGAGCCTCTCTGAGTCCTCCCACTGCAGCTCCTGGGATGCGGCGTTTACTATGTCCCTTTAGCTTGTGACCTCCATCCCCTAGTCCTCAGGTCGGCCTCTCCACAGCCTCTCACTGTTGGAGCCCCAGGTCCCATGGGGCAGGATTCAGAGCGGCTACAGTCTGGCCTTGTGGTGGCCCAACCAGGATGGAAGAAATGTAGCTCCTCCCAAAAGGAGTCCCTCCCTCCTCCCCTCTGCCACAAGGTGCTTTCACTTCCTTGTGTGTGAGTCAGATGCCAGGCTTTCATCTCCCACTTGCAGGGAAATAGTGGGGGGAGGGCCAACACCTCCACATTTGACCCCCATGGAGGGTGAGGGATCTCAGAGCACAGCAGGAATTCTCTCAAAGAAATTTCTTCACAAACTCTCTCTCCATCCCACTCCAGAAGTAGTCCTGAAAGTGGGTCCCACGCCATCCCCTTGGTGAATCCCAGAGCTTTGGCACCTTGCTCTGGAGTTTCACATCTCTGTCTCCTGGTGTCCTGGTGGAAATTTCAGTTTTAACATGCTATTCCAATTCATTCCTTAATTCTGTGGTCCAGACCTCCCCCGCACCCCCCCCCCACTCCACGCATGCCCAGTACCAGTAGAGTGCTATGGGTGGTAAGCAGTAAGAACTACAGGAGACCCAAGGAGAGTGGACTGCAGGGCCAGTCCTGGGAGAAGAAGAGGCCAGAGATGGTTTTCAAGCTCTTCCTCTCCCTTTGCCACCCCCTTGAGTTCCTACTGTGTCTGGTGATGTCAGGGAGCCAGCATTGTTCTGACATCTGCCCCCATCCCTACAGGATGTTCGAGCTGACCTGCACCCTGCCTCTGGAGAAGGACCTGAAGATCACTCTCTATGACTATGACCTCCTCTCCAAGGACGAAAAGATTGGGGAGACGGTCATTGACCTGGAGAACAGGCTGCTGTCCAAGTTTGGGGCTCGCTGTGGGCTCCCACAGACCTACTGTGTGTAGGTGCACGGGGGCTGGCTGCTCCTCTGACAACAATCCCACCCTCTGAACACTGAGCACTTGCTGTGTGCCCGCTCTGGGCTAAGCACTTCACAGGTGTTCTCTCACTTAGTCCATTTGGGGTTGTGTCCCGACTCCACAGATAAGGAAACTGAGGCCCGGACATGTTATGGCTTGTAAGTGGTAGGATTAGTATTTGAGCCTGTTTGTCTGGCTCTAAGAATCTCACTCTTCATCATGTTGTTATAATCCAGTTTTCCGTGAGGCACCACTAGGGCCTGTAGAGGGAAAGAGAGGGAAGGAGGGAGAAGAGAGAGGAGACAGACGGTGGGACACACGGGCCCCAGCTGGACCCTGAGGGGATTTATATCAAGTGAACTCATGTATAGGCTGCCTCCACCCACCTCCTACCAACTTGGATCTTATTTGGGTTGAGTCTCTAAACCTGGAAATTGGAAACATCTAAGTCCCAATACTGTGTATATGTATTTAAACAAGTCCTGTTCTCTCTGGGCCTCAGTTTCTCCATCTGTAAAATGGAAATCCCCAGTCATGATGAATGACCACATAGGGGTCCCACTGTAAAAGTGAAGGGTGGGTGATGCTGTGCGTGTGAGGACACTGATCATGGCATGCCCCGCTGCCCTTCTTAGTGTCCTGGAGTGTCTCATTTTGTCTTGTGTTGGGCCTCAGCTCTGGACCGAACCAGTGGAGGGACCAGCTCCGCCCCTCCCAGCTCCTCCACCGCTTCTGCCAGCGGCACAGAGTGAAGGCCCCTGTGTACAGGACAGACCGTGTGGTGTTTCAGGATAAAGAATACGCTATTGAAGAAATAGGTGAGCTGTCACATGACCTTGAAACCATCGTGGGTTCTCCCTCCATCTATCTCTTCCTTTCTTGTTGTCTCTCTCCTGTCATAAAGAGGCCAAGTGGATACAACCCACCTTAGCAGGGTATAGCCTGGGACCCTCTAGGACAGCATAGATGGGCTTGGTACATTGGGGACCAGTACTTATTTCTGATACCGCTGTAAAAATAAGAGGTCAAGGTGGGGCCAGGGTCAGAGCTCAGACCAAGGCCAGCTTGGGGCCCATCTGAGGGCCAGATGAGAGGTGAGTCTGAGGCGATGGTCAGGGTCACAGTTAAAATCAGTCTGCTTCTGGCTTTGCGTGGTCAGACTTTGATCAGAGTTTGGGGTACAGTCCACCTGTGAGAAACAGTTTTCTACTTGAGTTGCACTAGCCTGCCAACTTGCCCTTGAGGGTACCTTCTGAGCCCTCACTCACAGCTCCTGCACCTAAAGCATTCATTCACAGGGCCAGCAGGAAGCCCTGCAGCCCCCACCTTGCCCATGGGTGTGCCAACGTCCATGCCTGAGAACCCTGCACACGCTCTCCACGTGTCTGAGATGCCCACAGGCCTGCATTGCCCCCCCGCCCCGGAGCAGCTCAGACTCCCCGGTAGTGTTTATAAGTCCAGCTGGCCCCTCACTTTATGCTGGTTTCAGAGACGTTTGATGTCAGAGCTGGTGCTTAGGTTATAATAGGGGAACGATGGCTTTGACTCCCTCATCCCAAACCTCCTCCTTCGCTTTCTGTTTTTCTAACTCTCCCAGGTCATGGCTGAGCCAGCTCCTCTCCATTAGGCCCTGACCCCACAGCCCCGTTCTCTTTTCTTATAGAACATGCACCTGTTTTAGGGGTGCTCTCACTTCCTTCTGCTAGTCTGTGAGCAGCTTTCGCACAGGGACCAGAGCTCATGGTCATAAATTTATAGGAAAGGAAATCCAGAAGGCTAGAGCTGGTGAGGTCTGACAGCAGCATGTTTTTGCAGATGAGGCTGTTGAGGCCACGAGTGGTTAATGACCTGTCCAAAGTCACCCAGACAGTGAGGCCCCATGGTCCTTCTGTGATGCCTTGCCACTTCCTTACTGGCACCTATTAAAGTGGGCAGGACAGGTTTGATGGATGAACGTGTGTGCGCACGCGCGTGCGTGCGCATGGGGCTTGCTTGCACAGGAGACTCTTTGAACATGGACACACCTGAGTATACATACCTGTGTGTGTATGTGTGTGTAGACAGGTAGGCCCTCCTTCCCAGCCAAGGTCTCTGTCATGCGAATTCCAAGTTCATGTTGCTGGCTGGTTGGCCAGGCTTGTCAGGGTCAGAACTGCCGCTGTGTCCTCACCCCATCCAGCACCAGTCACTGACTCACACCCTGGCAGGTGGGAGCTGTACCTGGGAAGCATGTGTGTGTGTGTGTGTGTGTGTGTGTGTGTGTGTGTGTGTGTGTGTTCAGTCATGTGCCTTTCCTAAATGAGTGTGTGGTCTCAGCGGCCTTGCCGACCAGCTGGGTGACTGCTCTATGCTTCATTTCTGTCACCTGTAGAATGGGGATAATAGCATTTACCTTCTAGGGTTATTATTGCGGATTAAGCCGGTTAATATCTATGAGGAAAAGTGCCTAGTTCCTGCTTTATAAGTGTTTGATGTTATCGCTATTGTTTCAGTTACTGCTCCTAATAGAATAGCTTGCATGAACCAGAAAAGAGCACTAAGCCTGACCGGGGAGTAGAAGTTGCCGAGGCTCCGAGTTGGGAGGGCTTTGGCGGGCGGGCAGGATTTGAATTGGTGGAAAAGACGAAGAAGAGCTTTACAGAAGAGGCCTGGTAGAAATGATGGCACTGGGGAATCTGGATTTTAAGCCTGGAGCCTGTGGGCAGCATAGTGTTCTCTACAGAGAGTGAGACATGAGGATCAGAAGCATGTCTGGGCTGGGGTGAGGCTGCGGGAGTCAGGGGTGCCCCAAGGGCCCCTGGTTGCTTCACCATTGCTTGCTCACTCAGCCCCAGCAACTTTTTTGTCTTCTCTTTGGGGCAGAAGCTGGCAGGGTCCCGAACCCACACCTGGGCCCAGTGGAGGAGCGCCTGGCTTTGCACGTCCTCCAGCAGCAAGGCCTGGTCCCCGAGCACGTGGAGTCTCGGCCCCTCTACAGCCCCTTGCAGCCGGACATCGAGCAGGTAGGATGTCGAGCCCCAGGCTCCTGAGTCCCCAACCCCAAGCTAACCCTACTTCAAGGACACCGTGGACATCCCTGAGGCACCAGCAAGGATCACAGGATTTGGCCAATCCCTCCCTGATGGTGTTTTTCCACAGTCTGGGTGGTCACCACTGTTGGCCTTCCAGGGACCTCTTGGGCCTGGCCTCCTCTGGCTACCCGCAGCCCTCAGGGCCTGGGGGATGAGCCCCAGCTGCGTCCTCCCTCCCCATGTAGGCCGACCTCTGACTTCCCGTGAGTCATTCCGAAGCTTCACTGTTTCAGTCTGGACTCAGGGTGCCCTCCCCTATCATCAGCCAGTGACGTCTCAGATGGCTGGCCCTGTGCTAGGCTGCAGTGAGGAGTCAGACCGGGCCACTGGCACCCTGTGACAGACTGGCAGAGCAGCCACATAGAGTAGTCATCAGGAAGTCCAAGGGTACCCTCCCACGCAGAGGGAGGGTGAGCAGAGGGACTGCAGGTCCAGGGCGGTGAGCTCAGGGCTGGGTGTTGGAGGAGGAGAGGGAGAGAAAAGGTTACAGGCAGAGAAGGGCCGAGACAGCTGTGAAGGTGCCTTTGAGGACATGCAGAGGACACCATCTCTGCTGTTTGGAACTGAGTTCTTTCCCGGTGGTGTGGCCACCAGCTCCCCAGGGGGGCACAGCAGGTGTTGAAATGTCACCTGTTGCATTTCTAGCTCTGTGACTCTGCAGAACTTACTTCAATCTCTGTTCCTTCTTCTGTAAGACGGGGACAGAAATGGCACCTGGCTTGCAGAGAGATAGGGAGCTGAAGGCTGGCTGTAGAGTGGTTTCCTGTCATGGAAATCCTTTGAGCCCCTCTGTGATGTAACATGCTCTCCGACACCCCAGGACTTTGCGTATGCCATTCCCTTGGCATGAAATGCCTTTCTCCCCTTTTCCATCTGGCAGACTGAGACTCAGCTCAATATCATCATCTCTGAGAAGGCCGCCCTGACCCTTGATTCCCAGGCACAGGCCCAAATCATCAGCCTGTGGGCCAGTGGGCTCACCTTTGCAGTTGCTGTGGTCCCATTTAGGGCACCTCCCTTATGGGGCCACGAGCCTCTCCATAGCAGGGCCTGGATTTTCTCCGTCATGTGCCCCAAGTGTCTGCCACAGAGCAGGTAGTTAGTAGATGCTGGTTGAATGAAAAGGGTGGTGAGAGAATAAAGTCATGTCTCCCCAGGGGAAGCTGCAGATGTGGATCGACCTGTTTCCAAAGGCCCTGGGGCAGCCTGGACCTCCCTTCAACATCACCCCACGGAAAGCAAAAAGGTGACTCACCCCAGCCATAGGCTCTGAGCTGAGTGGGGTGGTGGAATGGTCCCAGCAAGCTTGGGTGGGACAAGGAGGTTGCTCTTGGGGTAGGCTTTGGGTCACTCAAGCCACAGGGTACCTACCGCTCCTGTGTGGGCCTGGCCAAGTGTCCAGCCAGGCAAGCATCGGAGTCTTCTTGGGCGAGTTGGCTTCTTGGCTTCTCAGTCAAGGACCACCCATCCTTTGGGGGAAATCCATGTGATTTGAATCATTCATCTTCTCCACAGGTTTTTCCTGCGCTGTATAATCTGGAACACCAAGGATGTGATCCTGGACGACCTCAGCATCACGGGGGAGAAGATGAGCGACATTTATGTGAAAGGGTGGGAGTCATTCTCCTTCTCACCTATCCCAGCTCCACTGAGCCACCTCTTTTCCTTTTGGCATGGTACCCCATTGGGAAGGGGGGTCTTTGGTGTAGGAAAGGGGAGGACAAAAAAGCAAGGAGGTTCTTATGGGCATGGTCCCTGACTTTGGGGAGTTTTTTCCCCATTAGATTTCTTCTTCTACATTAATCTTCGGCTTTAACTTATAAGATTTGAAGATGTCCCTCAAGAGACAATTTAGAATGTTTAAAAATTGATGGCACGGGCCTGCTGAGTGGCTCAGTTGGTTAAGAGCTCGCTCAAGAGCGCGAGCTCTGAGCAACAGGGTCGCCGGTTTGATTCCCAGCTGGAGCTGAGTTGCCGTTGAGCTACTAACAGGTGGCAGGATGGCTCAGCTAAAACAAACAAACAAACAAAAAAACACAAAACCAAAAATTCATGGCACATTTGGCGCTCCATAGAGATTTCTTGGGAATTATTTTTGCTTTATCACTTACCAAGTTCATCTACCTTCTCAGTTCCTTACTTGCCTAAGTTGAGGATGCATATTGTAGTAGAAACCTTAATTAGGAATGTTCTCTGAAAATGTGTATGTCTAGTTGGATGGTTGGCTTTGAAGAACACAAGCAAAAGACGGACGTGCATTATCGGTCCCTGGGAGGCGAAGGCAACTTTAACTGGAGGTTCATTTTCCCCTTCGACTACCTGCCAGCTGAGCAAGTCTGCATCGTCTCCAAGAAGGTGAGTGTCGTTCCTGTCCCTAAAGGGGCTCGTTCCTGGGCTTTTTAATGTCAGTGTGCTCGTACTACCAGTTACTGTCAGGCCATTGTCGTACCCTCAACACTGCCTCACCACTGCTGCCACAATCACTGCCATCATTGTGTGATGACTATCACCATGGTGCCATCACTGCCAATGTCACCAACACCATTGCCCATCACTGCCAATGTCACTACCACCACCACTGTGTCCCACACTCATGCCATTACCACAGCTCCCACCACTGCTCCATTACCACCAAAGCTGCCGCCACCATCCCCACTGTTCCTCCCACTTCCACCATCATCGCCATCATTAGCATAGCCGCCACCCACAACCACCCGATACCAAGTGCCACAAGCATCATATGTAGCTAAGTCCAAATCCTAAAACTATTGCCTGTCTCCCAATCCTAGACAAACCAAGCAGCAGGAAGGGTCATGGAGTCAGAGTAGGAAGAACATGTGTAGGGAAACCCAGCATGGCCATCAGTTGGGCAGCGGGGCAGACCCTGTAGGGAGAGCTTCCTAAGAAGGCCTACCTGGCGTATGGATTGGGTTGTCCATAGGATTGCGTGTTGCTCAGCTAGGTCCCTCCTGCTACCTAGTTTCCCCCGTTTCTCTGTTTGGTGCCTGTGGTCACTGTCCAAAGTGGACAGTCACTAGGAGTGACTCTACCCTTCCAGGCCTGGAAGCCATTGTCCCTCTCTCTCTACCTCCATTCTCTCACTCCAGGCTGAAGGCACCTGGGGCGAGCTAGCTGGTCAGCATCAGCCAGAAGGAGGGGGGGATTCAGGGACCTCTGTTCTTTGTGTCTCAGCATCACCTAGTGTAGGTCTCTTCTGGTCCATAAATGCTTTACTCCTGAAACAGGCAGATCCTGAAGCAGGGGGCCCCCTTCCTGGTAGCACACCTGCTCTTAGGGAGCAGACCCAGGGCACAGTGAAGAGGGCGTGCAGGCAGGGAAGGCCTCCCGGCCAGGCTGTCTGGAGGCAGAGGGCACCTCTTTTGGGGCTTCTGATCCCCGTGTCCCACCCAGAAGCAATCCTACCTGTAGGTGCTCTCCTACCCGACAGAGTAAATGCCTCCCTGGTGTTTCGGTTCAGCTGGTCTGATTTCTTTCCAGAGGTGGCTCAAGGCTTCAACCTGTAAAGCTTCTCTTACTCCTTTTTCTTCCCCGAATGGTTGAGTGGCTTAGAGAAGGGGAATATATAATGTACTTCGGCTGCCTAGGTCTTCTTAATTCTCTTCGTTACATTTTTTCCGCATGGCCTCCTCCCGACCCAACACACAGGATCGTCTGCACTTTAGAGAAACCAGAATGTTGCGTGGAACATCCTGAAACCATCAAACAAAAGAAAATATGGGTTCAACAAGGTTAAATGAATTCTTTAAACAGGGATTGCTTCATAGGGCCTGCCAGAGAGCAGAATTTAGCAACGTCCTGTGTTCTGTGCCGTCAGGGAAAGCCAAGGCTATTTGTAGGTTTAATCTTATTTTCCTTTGCTCAGTGTGTTTGTCTATCACAAGATGTTTCCATAACAAAGCAAGTGCTGCATTTGTTGGGGAGGGCTCCGAGAAACAAGCACTGCCCTCTTTGCTGTGTACAGAGAGGGAGTGGGGGCTGGGAACGGGGACTGGAGGGCTGAGGCATCCTGCATGCCTACTCCGGTGCTCACCAAGTCCTACGAGGGGCTAGGTGTGGATGGGAAACAGAGGCTGAGAGACGGGGCTCGGTCTGCTCAAACGGGAGGTGGGACAACCCCTTCATTGTGACAGGTGGAGATGTAGGCAAGGAGTTACAGGAAGCAGAGACCCTGTTTTTTCCTACAAAGTAGGAGGAGAGATGCTCTGGTACTGTGGCAGGTGACTTGAGACAAATGAAAAAGGCTGGAAGTAGCTGTTATGCTGAGTAAAGGAGAGAGACTGGGAGAGAGAAAGAGAGAGAGAGAGAGAGAGAGAGAGAGAGAGCGAGAGCGAGAGCGAGAGCGAGAGAGAGAGAGAGAGAGAGAGAGAGAGAGAGAGAGAGAGAGAACAAGCTATAAATGGTGGTACAGAGAAGGGTTACCTGGAAGATCTGAGGGCTCAGTTGGAGTTTCTGGTTAAGAATTTGAGGTGGCTCCATTCTGGCAATGATGGGGTGTCATCTCTGAATGATAGGCACCGGCAAGGAAGAAGGAGAGAGTGGCCTGGCCCATAGGCCTGGACTAACCTTGGAAGGATGAGCGGCCTATGGGGACTCCAGGGTTGGAAGAAAGAAGCGGAGTCAGGGTCCAGAAGACGCACGCGGGATGGGAGGGCTGAGGGAACGGGAACTCCGGGTGGTGCCAGGCTCCCTGAGAGGGTGACTGCAGGGATGGGTAGAGGAGGCCAGAAGAGGTTAGAAACAGAATCTAGGGGGTTCTGAAGTCAACCAGGAGAGTGAGGGAGGCACCAACTTGACCCAGGCAGAGCCGGTGGGTCCCTCTGTGGGAGAAGGGACCCTGGAGGACAAGTGGAGCCAAGCCCACAGTGAGGCACCAATGAGCCAGTCTGGGGGTGGGTTCGTGCGGGGCCACTGCACAGCCTCTGGGCTCCACGGTCCTGCTGCAGAGCCAGCCCTCTGCCGAGGGGTTCGGGGCCTCTGGCAGGCAGGCCCTCCAGGGACCCCATTAACCAGACGAGACTGTCGTAAAGTACAAGGTCTCCTTTCATCCGGCTGCTTTGAACCACCGCTGGTTGCCCTGGCCGGCTCCCCACCTGGAGCCCAGCACACCCACCGGGGCTTGCCTGCGCGTCAGGCACCCACCCTGCAAATAAACAGCTAGTAAAAGGGCCCAGACCAGGAGCATAATGAGCGCCTGGGACCTGGGGGGCCATTCCCCAGGCTGGAGCCCCAGCCCAGCTGCTCCCACCAGGGGCCGTTTGAACCTCTGGCTCATTACTGAGCCCATAAACCAGGCCGGCCAGAGGAATGGAGGCTGCTGGCGGCCTGTGCAGGCGGGCCTGTGGTGCTGGCCATAAAAGCCACGCCAGAGGAGGGAGGCACCTGCAGGAGGGCTGGGGCCCGGAAAAGGGGGAGGCACCAGACAGGGCTGGGGGGCAAGGGGCCAGCTGGGGACCTGAGCCCCTTCACCAACTCAGGCAGCAGTCCAGGCCACGGCCGGGTACTTTGCAAGGTGGCCCTTCCTCACGGGGCATGGTCTTTGGTTTGGGGGCTCTGTGGGTCTGTGTTACCTGGGGTGGCTGTATGGCAGGGTGGCCCTGACTGGGCAGCAAGCCTGTGTGAACAGGGCACCCAGGGCTAGACAAACCCTGTGTCTTCAGCGGTGCGCTCCAACTCCCCAGGGAGTCTGTCGCTCCGAGACCCGGTCTAGGCCCCTGCTATGACCTGGCACCCATGGTCAGCAGGACGGTCAGAAGGTTTCCTGTCCTTGCCACCCTCTTAGGTAAAGCTACAACGGACAAAAGGTAAAGAGGACAGAGGACAGGAGTGAGCAGGAAAGCCCCAGGGACCGCCCCGTTGGTTGAGTGTGGCTGGACGCAGGGTAAACCCAGGCCTCGGCTTGCCCGGTCCCCACCCCTCGGCTGCTCCACACGGTGTCCGTGGGAAGGAGCCCAAGATGACACTGTTTCAGAACAATTGGTCTGAGGGTGGGGAGAGAAGGGGTTGTCGCATTTTCCGGCACCGGGGGCTTTTGATTTGCCCCAGGGCAAGCTCTTGGCGGTGGAGGTGGGTGGTTTGGCATGGTGAGGAGGAGCTGGGGTCATGCCCTCCAGTGTCAGCTCCTGACGTCTGTGTGTCAAGGGGGATCTTTCTGGTGACAGCCAGGGTGGGGTGAGGGACCTCAGGTTCCGAGTCAGCCCATCCTATTCTCATGGGCAGAGCAGGATTTAGAGGGGAGAGCGGGACTCTGGAACCTGACTCTCTGGGTATGAACCCTGGCTTGCCACTTCCCAGCGGTGGGACTCACAAGTTACTTGTTCTGGTTTCCTCAGCTCTAAGGATAGTATCTATCTCTATAGGTTGTTGGAAGGATAAATGACTTCATGGTGGTAAAGGGCTGGCACATAAGAAGTATAATGTTAATATTATTAGCTGTCAGATCTTGGACAAACTCTTAATTTCTCCAAGCCCCCATTTCATTATCTATAAAATGGGAGGGAGAACCTTGACTCAGAGAATTGGGAGGATTAAAGGAGCTGCTTATGTGAAGTGAGCCGGCATGGTACCCTCCTGGACCTTGAAAACTGTTTTTTATTTTTTCTGGGACCTTATCAACCTTCCTGCCAGGACTTGGCTCTGGCAAGTCCCTAAGGGCTGTCCCACCCCACTGCCTCCTCCAGGCAGCCTTCCAGGCTGGAAGGGACCGTGGCCTCTCTCTGATCTTGCTCCCCTGTTTCCTCCTCTGGGCCAGGATGCTTTCTGGAGGCTGGACAAGACCGAGAGCAAAATCCCAGCGCGAGTGGTATTCCAGATCTGGGACAACGACAGGTTCTCCTTTGATGACTTCCTGGGTGAGCACTGCTTCCGATCAGCACCTTTCTGCACGTTGGAGGCTGCCCCAGAACCCGCATTGTATGTGTGCTGGTCTTGGCTGCCTGGCAGGAGGTGCAGTCCCATTTTCTGCCTTCAGGAGCTCAGGGTCACTGGTCCTTGGGTAGAGTGAGGTCTGTGACACAGAGTAGTGCCAGAGTGATCAGAGTGGGGTGGGCCTGTCAGCAGAGGTGGCGTTGAACACTGGGCCATGTTGGATGGTAGGTAAGGAAAAGAGGAAAGCACAGGTTGAAGGCAGTGCCAACATATGCTGGCTGTCACTGGCTGTCTGGCCTCAGGCTTGACAGGGTACCCCCCACCCCACCCCACCCTGCAGTCTAGACACAGACTGAGCCCAGCAAGTGATGGGGGCAAGTCACTTTTGCCTTTGTACCCAAGTGATGACCAAATAAATGAACACGGCTCCATCCCCAAAGCCCCAGACAGGATTGTGATGGGGCAGGGGGGGAAGTGTGCTGAAACGGAAAAGTGTGCAGGGAGCTCTGGGCTGAAGAGGTGGTGGAGACAGTGCTCTCGCAGGGGTGAGATGTAGAGTAAGGAGGATGATGTTGTCTGGGGCCAGCAGGCTGGACTGTAAGAGCCCCATCACAACTATAAAAGTTAACCAGGAAAATGGGGTCCATTTATATGATGGGATATTATCCAGCCACAGAAAGAAGTGAAATACTGATGCATGCTACAACATGGATGAACCTTGAAAACATGCTAAGTGAAAGATGCCAGACACAAATGGACACATATTGAATGATTCTATTTATATGCAATATCCACAATAGGCCAATAGGAAGTAGGCTCATGGTTGCCAGGGTTGGGAGGAGGGGGCAATGGGAAGCGACAGCTAATGTGTGTGGTGTTTCTTTCGGGGGTGATGAATTTTGAATTAAAGTGACACATTTTATGTTGTACAGATTTTACCACAATGAAAACAATTAAAAATTGATGGGTGATGGATGTGGACAGTGGGTGAATGAATGGATTTGTGTATAGTAAGATAATATTTGAGTGGGTGGGAGGCTCTGTTGCGGTGAATCAACAAGGGTAGAGTAGTGCGCATAAGGATGAGTGAATAGATGGATAGGAAGCTGTATAGATGGGACAAGAGGCCATGGATGGGGAGCTGGCGTCTGAGAGATTGGACCCGTGGCTAAGCCCATGGATACGAGGTTGAGGAGGTGACAGTGAGGTTTTCTGGAACCTGCCCATCCCCAGGGTAGGCCTCAGCTGCCAGTGACTGAGAAACCCTCTGCCAAGGAACCTCTCTCTGCCTTAGGCTCCTTGCAGCTGGATCTCAACCGCATGCCCAAGCCGGCCAAGACGGCCGAGAAGTGCTCTTTGGACCTGCTGGATGACACTTTCCACCCGGAGTGGTTTGTGTCCCTTTTTGAACAGAAAACAGTGAAGGGCTGGTGGCCCTGTATGGCAGAGGAGGGTGAGAAGAAGATATTGGCGGTAAGTCTGCTTTCTCCAGCCCAGTGGAGGCACGGGAGGCGCTCTTCTGTGGAAATCACACAGTGGGCACAGACGTGTCCATCTCCCTCCCTATGTTTTCCAAGGTGCCTCCCCTCTGCCCTTCCAGTTCCTAGCATTCCTCTCCCTGAGGCTTGCATTCCAGGGAAGCCTATTTAAACTGAAAGGTGCCTTTATCTCCTTTGGACCCTGTGTGATCACAGTGCTCCTTGGCCTTCACAGTAATCTGTGTGCTGGGTTCCCCGTTAGCCTGGGCCTGCTGCAGAGAACAGGGGCCACGCCACTCCCATTTGAGCAGGACCCTATAAGGGACCATCTGGTACTGCTGTCCTTGCCCAGAGGCCTGCTCAGGGGTGTGACAGGGGACTGTGAACTGTCCTTCCTCTGCAGAGAAAGTAAATCTCTGACAGTGTGCTTCAAAATGGCAGGCAGCCAGCCGACCCCTAAAGTGGCCCTTGAAATAAAATATCCTTATTGTACAAAGAATTATAAAAATTAGCAAAAAATAACTAACACCTCAATAGAGCACAGGACATACATAGCTAATGTATAAAAGAAGTACACAGGAAACATTAAACACTAAAAAATGGTTTATTCCCCCTAGCAATTAAACAGAGGCATATTTTAAAAAGTGAAACATTTTTTGCCTATTAAATTAGAATTGAAAAAAATAAAAAAGGAATGCTCATTGCTGGTGAAGATGCAGAGACAGGCCCCTCACTTACTTCTGGGAGTGCTAATGGTTTTGCCATGTGGGGAAGCAATTTGGCAATATGCGGCAGGAGATTTAACAATATTTATGGTCTTGGCCTCTGTCATCCCCCTTCTGAAACCACTCCTAAAGAAATAACCAGCTAAAACTTTAAAATTAGGTTGTGGAGTGTTCATTGCAGCATTGTTTATAATATCAAAGAGTTGGAAACAACCTAAATGAACCAAAATAAGTAGTTTATGAAACAAATTATGATCTACCATCCACAGAATGTCTTATAGCCATTAGAAAGCAAACTTTAAAGAATATATAATTATATAGTGAAATAGAATATATTCCTAAGTGAAAGAAGCAAGCTACAGAACTATGTATGTACACAGTGTGGTATTTCAAATACTTGCAGAAGAAAACAGCTCCGATGCATAAAACTACTAGCAGTGCTCATCTCCACGTAGTTGAAGTATGGCTGACACTCTCCTTCCTTTGTACAGACATGCCTCGGAGGCCATTGGAATAAAGCAAATAATCCACTAATAAAGAGAGTTACACAAATTTTTTGGTTTCCCAGTACATGTAAAAGTTATATTTACACTGTATTGTAGTCTATTATAGTAAGTGGGCAATAGCGTTATGTCTATAAAACAACGTACATACCTTAATTAAAAATACTTTATTGCTAAAAATGCTAACCTCTGGAGCAAGTTGTACTCCTTTGGTTGGTGGAGGGTCTAACCTTCATTTTGTAAAAAAAGTTGTATCTGTGAAGTGCAATAAACAAAACTCAATAAAACAAGGTATGCCTGTATATTTCTGTAGTTTCTGAGTGTCCGACAAGGAACAGGTACTGCTTTTATGATCAGATTAACCCAATAGCATTAAACAAAGTGGCTCTTACATTTGTCCTGGCCTGGCTCCTCTACAGGCCCTGGGGCAGAACCTTTGTGCCCCTGACCTGGTCCCCTCTGTTCCCACAGGGCAAGCTGGAGATGACGTTGGAGATTGTAGCGGAGGGTGAGCATGAGGAGCGGCCTGCTGGCCAGGGCCGGGATGAGCCAAACATGAACCCCAAACTCGAGGACCCAAGGTCAGTGCCAGCCCCTGACTTCTGATGCCCAGGGGTCTGGGAGGTGTAGCCATAGTCCAGGAGGCCCATTGCATAGTCACACAGGGGTCACAAGGCCCACATGGCTCAGAGAGGGCCACACACGCAGTGTGTTAGGGGGCAGGTGACAGACGTCACTCCAGGAAACACTGGGCTCCTCAGCTAGTTCAAGACGCAGGCTGGGTAGCTGCTGGCTGTGCACCGGGCACGCTGTCATATGGCATGTGCGTGCTGTGTTATGACACCTTCCTCACGGGTTGTTAATATCACCCCCATTTTATGGATGAGGAAACAATCTCAGCAAAGTTGAATAAGGTCATTCCACTAGGAAAGTGGTGAAGCTGGAGTTCTTAGACCTGGCCTGTTTGGCTCTAGAGCCTGATCCAGGTCCTCCCCGTGACCAAGCCACCTTCTATGGCCCTCCTGTGGTGTCAGTGTGGCTTTCCAATGGTCTTTTGCCTTAATTTTCCCATCTGTAAAATGGGGAGGACCAGTCCCTGTCTTCCCTACCTCACAGGCCCCTAAGGGACACAGACCAAGCCAGTGGATATAGAAGCCTTGAAGGCAGTTACAAGGGGCTGAAAGACTGCTGTTGGTGGGGGCGGGAGGCATCAGGGCTCTGTTTGCTGGATTCCCTCTGGTGGCCTACTCAGCTCAAGTCAGACTTAGCATAGACAGCTCACTTTGTCACTGTGTTGTTCCGAGTGCCATGGGGGGCTGGCAGAGCAGGGAGAGGCATCCTTGCCCAAGGGTGTTAGGATCTGGGTGGAAAGACAAGAGGTGCCCAGGAGACCCAGCAATGTGTAGTTCAAATGGCTACTATCGAGACACAAAATCCTGCACGCTCTTTGAGCTGTGAGGCAGACCTGGAGGATGGTTTTGAGGTTTTTGGGTGTGAAGGAGAGAAACTCAGCTTTCTGGGTTCACTGCCTGCCATCCTTCCTTGACCACAGGCTAGCCATGTGCATCTAGGCAGGTGGCTTGGCTTACCTGGGGCTCAATCGGCCATAGCTCACCTAATGTGGCAGCCCCTTGAGGCTCTGCCTAGCTCCCAAGCTGCTAGTCTGTGATTAAATCCTGGGTTGGGGAGAGAGGATGGCAGAGAAGGTGTCCTGGACAGGGTAGCTGAGAACTGGGCCCTGAGGGTGTGTCGGGCTTGGTGGCTCCAAGAAGAAGAGGGGGGCAGCATGGGTGGGGCTTGGAGGAGAAGGATGCAGGTGTCAAGGGCTGAGTTTGGGGGCAGGGGCTGGGGGCCTGAGCCTGGAGGCTGACTGCAGAGCCTGGGCGGCTTGGGGAGCAGGACTTGGAGAAAGCCGCCATGACAGGAGAGCCCTGCTGACCTCTGGAATCTCCCTTCCAGGCGCCCTGACACCTCCTTCCTCTGGTTTACCTCCCCGTACAAGACTATGAAGTTCATCCTGTGGCGGAGGTTCCGGTGTGCCATCATCCTCTTCATCATTCTCTTCATCCTACTGCTGTTCTTGGGCATCTTCATCTACGCCTTCCCGGTGAGCAGGCCTGAGCGGGAGGCACAGGCCTTGTCTTGGAGAAGCCCCTGGTCTGATGTGGGAGGTACAGCTCTTCACCTCCAACAGCGCCTGGTCTCATGGAGAGTCTGTCCTGGTTCTGAAAGATCCCCAGTCTGATGTCCGTGGTCTGATGAGGGAGACATGACCCTTACTCTAGGGAGTCCTCAGTCCGGTAGGGAGACAGAGTCCCACCCTCAGGGCTCTTAGTCCAACAGTGAGAACTAAGCTCTTGCCCTCGATAGGGAGACACAGCTGTCCTCAGGAAGCCCCGGGACTATGTCATCCAAGGGTTGGTAGAAGGTGAACCCTGTTGGGCAGTAGTGGGTGGGGGAACCTTCCTGAAGGAGGGTGTGGAACTGGGTCTGGAAGGGAAGGGAAAGGAAGGTGTGGATGGCAGAACAGAGGAGAAGGCCCCTTTGTGAGGCTGGCACTTGCTGAGGTGGACCTGGGGCCAGGAGAGGGTCTCAGTGTCCATCTGAGGACCTTGATAGAGTGTGTCCTGCCTCCTGCAGCAGGGTAGGCATGGGGGAAGAGGCAGGTGGACAGGAGGTGACCCAGGAGCCTCTCACTTGGCACAGTGCACATTGGGGGTCCCTCTCACCTGGTAAGAGGCAGCTGCTACGCCCCCATCTCCATGGGGCCCCACCCAAGGGATGAGAACCTGGACCTTTAGTCTTTGTCTGGGCTTCCCTGGTCCTCACAGCTCATCAGGGGGACCCTGAAGACGCTCCAGCCCCCCGTGTCTCTGGGACTTCAGACCTTGAAGGGATCACAGTATATCCAGTATATCCAGGCTGATACCTGATTTTTCATGGTTTTTAAACTAAAAAACACCACTTTTTAATATGAAATTTTCAAACTGATATAGAAATGGAGAGCATGGCATAATCAATGTCATTGATTGATGTCACCCTGATTTGAATGGCAAAGAAACAGGCACCCAGAGAGGGGAGGAAACTGACTCAGGGCTATAGGGTGGTCTGTGCTCAAGTTCCAGCCCAGGGTTCTGGACACTGTGGGTCTCAGTTCCGGTCGGCACCAGGCCACTGGCCAAGTGCAGTGTGCCCCCAGTATGCTCTGGGAATCACTGACCTGTGAGCACATTGCTTTGTGAGTCCTCCAGGTGGAAGTGCTGGATGGAGTGCTCTCTCCCATTGTGACCAGCAAGCCCTTAGAGCAGCAGGTCCTGAAATGCAGTTCAACGTAATTTCCTTATAATGTTGATGAGATGCCTCTAGGAACTTAATTCTTTTTTATATCGATTAGCCTGTCGTCGGTTTCAGTAAATGTCGTTTCACTTAAGGTGGCAGAAACTATCGATGATGTTAGGTGAGGACGTATTGTATCAGCAGAGTGCCCCTCCTACGAGAAAGAAAGTTAAAACCACAAAGCCATCCCCTTCAGTCCTTAACATCATGGACTGTGGGGAACAGCAGAGGGGACTGTCTGATCTGGGCCATAGGTGACAAAGGAGGTTCTAGGTCCAGGATGGCTGATGTGTCTGGCTGGAGGCCGGGCCCTCTGAGCTGGCCGTGGTCACCACCTGGAGCGCCTGTCGAAATATGTTCTGAGGCACAGCAAGAAAGGTCATGGCTGATGGGCCAAATATGGCTGCAACAATTTGGGGGGCCCTCTCGAAGCAGAAAAAAATGAAATTACAAATACAAGCTTACATAGTGACCCATGGAAGGGCATGCACAAGAGTGCTGTCCTACAGTGTAAGCTGCCCTGGGGTAACCTGGGATCTGGCGCACCTCAGTGTTTTCCCCCATTGGGCAGGCCCAGGGTGCTAAGTCGAGGAGCTGAGGTCCCTCTTGCCCTGTGGCCCTCAGGCCCCCGTCCTTTCATTTTGAGTGTATCTGGCTGGCTTTATTCAGTTCAGGGGAAGAGTCTTTTAAGCCTCAAATGTGTGTCCAGGATACGGGGTGGGGGGGGTGGGTGTTGTGGGGATGGGGACAAGGTGATGAGGCTTGTGCCCATGGAGAGCTCAGTCCCTTGGGAGACACCTTGAAGCTAGTGAAGGAGGGAAAACATGAGTGCAATCAATTCATGAGGCTCAGGCCGGGGGACTTTTGGCAGAGCTGGTACAGACCCTTGCTCCTCAATGGGGTGGTCTGAGGAGCAGCAGCAGGGAGCTGGCTAGAAATGCCGAGTCCTGGGCCGGACCAGGGTCCGCTAAGAATCTGCATGTGGGCACATGAGGGTTCGAGAATCGCTGTTGTACAGGATGGAGCTCTGTACTTGGAGTCAGAAGATGCTGGCTGGGCTCTGGCTCTGCTGCTGACTTCCCGTGTGACCTTGGCAAAGCCCTCCCATCCTCATGAGGTCAGGGCTGGGCTAGGAAAGCTCTGACCTGCTATAATTAGTGCTGTGGTTAGGGGAGCTCTCTCATTTTCCCTGGAGAGGGGCTGCTCAGCAAGCCAGCCTCCTGAAGAGCCAAGGGGAGGGCACGGCCAGGTCCAGAGTGACATCACTACCGCCTTTCCATACCTCATTCCCGCCCATGGCCAGCTGGGCCCTGCCCTGGGAGGGACTCGGGCAGCAGTCCGGGTGTGCAGGGGCCTGGGGAAGGAGGCCCCGCTGCCTGGCTGAGAGAGGGAGAGAGGGTTTCCAGTCATTTTCAGCCCATGGTCCTTCCTGGTCCCTGGGGCAGCCGTAGCTCAGGCCCTGCGGGCAGGAGCAGGGGAACACTCTGACGGTAGCCCTGGTCACAGCCCTCCCTGTTTCCTGGGCCCCCAACAGTGGCATCCTCCTCCTTTGAGTTCTTCTGGAAATTGTCCTCTTCAAAATACCAGTCCTGCCTTTTCCCTCCCAGAGCTGGCCTGTGGGGGTCAGATCCCGTGGGAGGGGTCCAGGGCTAAGGGGGCAGCCTGGGCCTGAGGCTGCAGACGGTGTTGTTGGCAGGCCTTTGCTACAACCCGGGCAAATCCTGCTTCCTCCAGGCAAGTCGACACATCACCTGGTGGGTCCCAAGATGATCACCTGCCTTTTAGGCTTGGGGGAGCGGAGGGCCTGGTAGAAAGGGGCCCATGGCCAGGGCTGTTCCCCTCCAGTTGATCTAGTCTCCCAGCCTCTTAGAAATTCCCCTGGGAGGGGGACAAGGAGGGCAGCCTGTCTGATTCCTCCCAGCTCCCCCACAGCCAGCCGGGAGCAGGGCCAGTGTGGGGAGGCAGGAGGCAGGAGGCGATCTGGCGGAAGGCTTTGTTTCCAGAGTTGGCTTTCCCGGGCCGGCGCTAGGGAACATACTGTCCCAATTAGGAGCCCTGTGTTGTGTTGTATGTGTTTTCATGGCTTTGAGGGGGTGAGTGGGGAGGGGAGGTTCCTCTCAGTCCTCCAGCAGCCAGAGCCTAATCAGGGGTGACCCATCCCAGGTGCTGGCCTGCGTTGTGGGTCATTCCCGCACACCCTGCCCCCTAACTCCCTCTCTTTCTCTCTGCTTTCTGAACAGGAGCGAGGTGGCCAATGAGCCCTGGGTTCCCATGGTGGGGGTAGGAGGGTGGGGAGAATCATGGCTTTGCCTTCAGGCCACCTGTCTGATGGGAGAAGTCAGGGCAGGCCCTGGTGATCAGAGTCCTCTCGGCAGCTGGTTGGAACATGGGAGTGTGGCCTGGATTGATGGGGGAGAAGACAGAGCAGTTCAGGCAGCTGTGGTCCCTAGGAGGGTGGATGCCAGCGGAATTTCAGCAAAGTCCCGGCTTGTGTGGTTGGCAAGAGCACCAGGAGGGTGGAACGTTGAGCTGAGTGAGGTGCAGGGTGTAGGCAGGGGGTTGAGTGGAGGAGCCTCCTTGCCCTGCCCCGTCTTTCCCAGAAGCCATCACCACATGTCCCCGCCTCCTTCCTCCCTCCAGAATTATGCTGCCATGAAGCTGGTGAAGCCCTTCAGCTGAGGACTGTCCAGTGCAGGACTGGCTACTTCCTCTGCCCAGCTCAGCTGAGAGCCTCTAGACCTCCAAGCCTGACCGTCTTGCCAAGGTGGGCAGAGAGACAGATGGACCGGCACATCCTCCAACAGTTTGTAACATCGAGCCCTGGGATCACCTGCTTTCATCATTTCTTTCTCCCCCAGTCCAACCCTTTTTGGATCATCCCATGTCTATTTCAGTATAAAACCATTGGAACCACAAAGCTGTGTTGGTGTGTATTTCTCTAGTACCTGAATGGGGGTGTGACTGGGTAGAGCACGTGTCTCGGTGGGCAGGGTAGAAGTGGGGTGTGTGCCATCTGTGGCTCAGAACTCTGAGTGGAACTGTGAGTCCTTCAACAAGACTGCTTGGGAGTGGGGTAGGCTTTGAGGCTTGCTGTCTGGCCTGCCTAGAGATGTAGCGTGTTCTGCCTCTCCAGTACTTTCTACCTCCCCTTTCCCCTTCACTCAGACATCTCCTCTTCCTTTCCTCTGTGCTCTTTGCTTAGGGGGTAGTTACCTGTTCCTTCTGCTTTCTTTGACCACACCTGGGAAGAGGTTCTGCTTTATATAAGTGGAGCCCCGAGGAACGGGTAGCATCAGCAACTCTCCAGGCAGAGAGGGCTGCTGGTGCCTGAGTGTGGCCTTGTCGTCCACACTCAAGATTTCTTGCAGTTCCCTCCTTCTGCTTCCTCATGCTGCTGTCAAGATTTGGTCTGGACAGACACACCTTTTTTTTGTGGCCTGAAGCTTAGCATTAGCCATGGGTCTGACATCTCCTGCAGGAATCAAGCTTAATGTACAGGAGTAGTAGGAACATACTTAGAATAAAAGCAAAAAGCATGGAAACATCATGTTTCCAAAATAGCGGCCTCTGCCCGAGGGCCTGGAACTCTGGAGCACAGCGCTGGCCGCCTCCTCTCCTGTTACCCAGGAAGGCTTCTTCTATTTCCCGCTGTGAGCCCGCTTTCCTGGCCCAGGCCCCAAGGCTCCAGAGTGATCCTTCCAGACCTCTTGGCTCTTCACTTCACTCTGAAACTTAGACTGAGGCCCTGCCACGTCCCCACCTGATTGGCAGCACTGGGGTTGATTGGCACAGGGCTGATGACCTGAGCCCTCCTGCAAGAGGGAGCTACCCCTCGAATGCTGAGTGATTCTCTTTTCAGCAGAGGTCAGGCTGGAGGTGGCCCTCACTGTCCAGGTCTGTATGGGCTCTGAGACCTTGGGTGACTAGTCCTGAGACCCTGACACCTAAACCCCGGAGCCAGGTGGCCACACCTCACACAGAACACGCAGCAGGGACCAGGGTCTAAAGCTTCTAAGAAGGTCAGTCTGCTGTTCTGTGTTGCAGATAATAGAACACGTTACTCAAACTAATAAAGGGAGCTTAATAGCTTTATGGAAATGAAACATTCAGAGGGACCGGCTTCAGGCAAGGGCTGATCTAACTCTTCAACTAGGTCACCAAGAGCTTGTGTTCTTTCTCTACTCTGCCCTCGCCAGGTGGGAGGGGGTTCAGTCTACAGCTGGCTTTATTACTAGAGCTGGGGTCTGTCTACCAGGCAAAACTCAGGGGGTACGGGGAATGGATGGCAAGGAGACACCACATCCAGCAAACGTTTATTGAGACACTCAACATGGCAGCCCCAAAGCAGGCTCTGAGGATACAGCAGTGAGTTACATATGACTCCTAACCTCTCACAGCTCCTGCAAAGTGTGTCAGGAAGCCATAGTTATTTGTACCCTTATGTGGGTAGGGGTAGGGAGGGCAGGAGACTCTCAAGAAGGAATATCATCCGAGCAGAGCATTGGACGGGCCCAGTGGCTAAGAGGGGGAAAGGTGTGCCGAGCTACAGAGATAGAGGCCAAGTGTGGAGCTGTCAGAGAGCCGGGCAACTTCATGGCATAGCCGAGGGAGAGGGAGCCTGCAGGAAGGCATGCAGGGAGGTGAGAGGGAAGAGGGGTTGGAAGCACGAGGCCAGGTGCTGAAGGGCTTTTTGAGTGCAGTTGAGGAGTTAGAACTTCATCCTGGAGGCAAGGAAGAACAGTAGGACTTAAAGCTGGACTGGCCTTGATCAGAATCGTGGGTTTTGAAAAATCATTTTAGCTTAGTTCTTATCTTGAGAGACAGGAGTCCTCTGGGGGCACATGTGTGGGCTTCAGGTTATATAAGCCTTATGGCCTTTGAAGGGGTGTTGGTTCAGTGATCTCCCCCAATTCTCAACATGGTCTGTGATCACCAACGGTGAAGAACAATTGTTCAGGACACTGTGTGACCATCTGCAGAGGGCCATTCTAGAAAGCTGGTTCATTAGTTCTGCAGCCAACCAGGGAAGATCTGAAAGTCAGGGAAGAAGCCATTCATTCATTCATTCATTCATTCATTCATTCATTTCTTTTTTCATTTGTTAAAGATTTTATATATATATATATAAATATGGCTATCTGTGTACCAGATAGGGTGCTAAGGTCTGTAAGATACAATGTTGAGCAAGAGAAACAAGGATCCTGTCTTCTCAGAGCTCACAGTTGAGTAGAAAAGAGACAAACATAGATAGTTAATTACAATACACTGATGTATGAACACGGGTTACAAAATCAGAGCAGGAGGTGGAAAAGAAGACAGAGGTAAGAGAGTGTGAGAAGACTGGCCATAACCAGAAACTGGTTCAAAGATCTATAAGAATTTCCACATGGGCACAGAGCAGTGGTTCTCAACCAGGGGCAATTTTGCTCTCCAGGGCATATTTGACAGCATCTGGAGATGTTTGTGATTGTCATGATAGAGTATAGGGGATGAGGGTGCTACTGGCATCCAGGAGCTGCTAAGCATCCTTCAATGCACAGGACAGCCCCCCACCCCAACAAAGAATTATCCAGTTCAAAATGCTGGTAGTGATGCTGTTGCAAAAATCTGGCATAGAGATAGTGGATTTTAGAGATACTGACCAATTAGACTTGAAAAACCTGTAGGATTGACTGGTTAGGGCTGAAGGGAGTAGGGGTATGTGAGATGGGAGATACATTCCAAATGACTCCCAATTGTCTGGCTTTATGAGTGGTGGTACCATTCATGAAGTCAGTTTTGGACAAGAAGTTTTACGCAAGTTTAGGGCACAGTAAAAATACCCTTTCTACCCTCCACGTCTCCCTGCAGTTACGCCTGTCCCTTCCTGAAGTTCTAGAGAGCATTGTCTACACCTGCTGCCTCCATGTCGCCTCACCTCACACTCACTCCTCCTCCTACTGTGGTCTGACTTTATTCCTGTGGCAGACTTTGTGGGCCTCCTTCTCCAATAGCCATCCCCTCTCTTTTCCTTTTTGCTGAAAGAACCCTGATACTGTTCAGCTTTTTCTGTGGTGATTTGCTGAGAAAGGAGTCCCATCTCAGTCCTAGGGAGAGGTGTCTTGTTAGATCAAACCAATCACAGTGAAGTCATTACCCTTGCCAGTGATTGTTTTAGGAAGAGGCATGTGACTCATTTATGACCAATGAGATGTGAGGGGAAGGTGGTTGTTGTTATGCGACCAGAGGGGCAGCTGGGACAGTTTTTTTTTTAAGATTTTTATTAAAAATATGGCTAACATACAATATTGTATTAGTTTCGGGGTAGACTTATTCAACATTTATAGACCTAAAGAAGTGATCATCATGATAAGTCCAACAACCATCTGACACAGTACAATGCTATCACAATATCATTGACTATATTCCCTATGCTGTACATTACATCCCCAATGACTTATTTGTTTTATACCTAAAATTTGGATCTCTTATTCCCCTTTATCTTCCCCCCCTTTGTAAATGTATCAATTACAGTTGACATTCAATATTATTTTGCATTAATTTTAGGTATACAGAATAGTGGTTAGGCATTTATATAATTTAAGAAATGATCTCTCTGACTGGTCTAGTACCCACCTGGCACTATACATAGTTATTACCATATCATTGACTATATTCCCTATGCTTTACTTTACATGACCATGACTATTTTATAACTACCAATTTGTACTGTTTAATTCCTTCACCTTTTTCTCACTGCCCCCAATCCCCTACCATCTATCACCCCAACAAATCTAGTATCCATCTGACACCATACATAGTTATTACAGTATTATTGACTATATTCCTTATGCTATACCCTACATCCCCATGACTACTGTGTAACAACCAATTTGTACTTCTTAATCTTTTCCCCTTCTTTTACCCAGACCCCCAAACCCCCTCCCATCTGGCAATCATCAAAATGTTTTATGTATCTATGAGTTTGTTTCTGGTTTGTTTGTTAATTTTGTTCTTAGATCCCACATCTAAGCAAAATGACATTGCATTTGTCTTTCTCTGTCTGATATACTCTACTCAGCACAATACCCTCCAGGTCCATCCATGCTGCCACAGATGACAAGAACCCTTCCCTTCCATGGCTGAGCAATATTCCATTGTATATATGTACCACCTCCTCTTTATCCATTCTTCAATCAATGGACACCCAGGCTGCCTTCACATCTTGGCAATTGTAAACAGTACTGCAATGGACATATGGATGCACATGTCCCCTCAGTAGCATTTTGGGTTTCTTCAGATAAATACCCTGAAGTAGGATTACTGGGTCCTTCTTTGTCTCTTGTTATAGCCTTTGTTTTAAAGTGTATTTTGTCTGGCTAAGTATTGCTGCCCAGCATTTTTGTTTTTTTCATTTCCATTTTCATGAAATGGCTTTTTCCACCCCTTTATTTTCTGTCTCTGGGTGTCTTTCAATCTGAAGTGAATCTATTGCAGGCAGCATATGTAAGGGTTTTGTTTTCTTATCCATTCAGCCCTCTTATGTCTTTTGAGTAGAGAATTTAATCCATTTACATTGAAAGTAATTGTTGATAGATATGTAGCTATTGCCATTTTATTATGCATAATTTTGATTTTTTTTTCTGTCTTGAAGTCCCTCTAACATTCCTTGTAATACTGGTTTGGTGGTGACAAACTCCTTTAGCTTTTTCTTGTCTGGGAAGATCTTTATCTGTCCTTCAATTTTAAATGATAACTTTGCTGGGTAGAGTAGTCTTGGTTGTAGGTCATTGCTTTTCACCACGTTAAATATTTCTTGCCAATCACTTCTGGCCTGCAAAGTTTCTGTTGACAAATCAGCTGACAGTCTTATGGGAGCTCCCTGATAAGTTACTAGTTGCCTTTCTCATGCTGCTTTTAAGATTCTCTCATTATCTTTAACCTTTGCCATTTTAATTATAATGTGTCTAAGTGTGGGTCTGTTTGGGTTCATCCTGTTTGGGACTCTCTGTGCTTCCAGGACTTGTATGTCTATTTCCTCCACCAGGTTAGGAAAGTTTTCAGTCATTATTTTTTCAAACAGATTCTCAATTCTTTGTTTTCTCTCTTCTCCTTCTGGTACCCCTATGATGCAAATGTTGTTATGCGTGATGTTGTCCCAGAAGTCTCTTAAACTATCCTCAATTTTTTTTATTATTCTTTTTTCTGTTCTTATTGGGTGTTTTCTGCTACCTTGCTTGCCAAATCACTGATTTGATCCTCTGCTTCATCTGCTGGTGATTCCTTCTAGTGCTTTCTTCATTTCAGTTATTGTATTCTTCACTCCTGACTGGTTTGTTTTTATGGTTTATATGTCCTTTTTTATGCTTGCAATCTCTTTGTTGAAGTTCTCATTAAGTTCCTTGAGCATCATAATAACCATTGTTTTGAACTCTGTCTCTGTTAGGTTGTTTGAGTTCATTTCATTTAGTTTTTTTTCTGGATTTTTCTCCTGCTCTTTCATTTGGAATGCATTTCTTTGTTTTCTCATTTTGGCTGCCTCTCTGTGTTTGTATCTATGTATTAGGTAGATCTGCTATGTCTCCCAGTGTGGCCGAGAGGCCTTATGTAGTAGGTGCCCTGTGGGGTCCCCTGGCACAGTTCCCTGGTCACCTGTGCTGGGTGCTCCAGGAGTGTCCCTTGTGTAGGTTGTGTGTGCTCTGCTGTTATAGTTGAGCCTTGATTGCTATTGGCATGTCAGTGGGTGGGATGACCCTTAGGCTGACTGGCTGTGGGGTTTGGCCACATCCAAACTTTATGGGCTACTGTGTAGGAGGCTTACCCCGTTGAGTGGGATTTGCCCCAACTGGCTCTGGTGCATGTTGAGACCACCTTTTGAGTGTGCCATTTGTGGAGCTAATTGGGGGGTGCTGAAGCTAACCTCCAAATATGTTGGTTCTGGGGCCTCTTGGGAGAGGCTGTGGTACAGGCCCGAGTTAGCCACTGCCTGTGACTGGCTGGGGGCTACCTGATAGGAGCTACAAACAATCTGCAGTTGTTCGCTGCCTGTGCTAAACCTGGAGGCACGTGGGAGAGGCCACACTGCAAACTGAGGACAATTGCTCAGTTGTCTGGGCCTGGGGTAACTCTGCAAGAAGTCAGGACAACTGGAGGCCTGCTGCTACCTTCCATCTCCCTTAAGGTTCAGCCACTGATAAAACTTCATGAGGTACGTGAGTTTGTGAGGCAGGATCTCAGGGAGTCACTAGAGTGGGAAGAGTTGTGGTCATCAGGTTAACGTAATTTCTGGTTTGATGCCAGTGCTGAGCCTGGAGCTACTCAGCAAAACTCTCAGAGCACTCTGAGGCCAGTTGTCACTCGCTGGGGGCCAGCCAGAACCAGATAATTTTCCAAGAAAGAGTGCAATGCAGGTGGGGCTGGCTGCTGTCCGAGAAAGTGCCTCTGGCAGTAAGCAAGTTGAGTGGGGCAGGGTCCCAGTGAGTCAGCACAATGCAGCAGTGGAGCTCACCAGGCCAATCAGATTTAGATTTGGCCTGTGGGAGGAGGGCTTAACACAGGAAAGATGGTGCCCACCTGCTGGCTGCATAGGAAGAGGACCTTATGCAGGGAAAATGGTGACTGTGCTCCAGTCCTCACCCTGAAGCTACACACCTCAGTCTGCCCCCTGTATGTCTCCAAGGCCCCCCAAGTCCCATCCTTTCACTGTAGCCCAAGGTGAGTGCCTGAGACTGAATAAGTCTGTGTATGGGTCGTTTAAGAGGATGTCTGTGCTCCCGAAGCCTTTTGTCCTACCCGAATGGTTGGAATCTGCACTGTTTTTTACAGCCAGATGGTGTGGGGGCTTCTCTCCCTGGCATTAGTATTGTGGGCTGGGGAGCCTGGTGTGGGGGCCTCGGGTCCCTCGCTCCTCTGGGGGCAACCTTCACAGCTGAGATATTGCTCCTGATTCTGAACTGCCACAGGGAATTTTGGGGCCCATTCCACGTCTCCGTCCCTCCTACCAGTCTTGACATGGCTTCTTCTTTATATTTTTAGTTATAGGACTTCTGTTTAGCTAGACTTCAGATGGTTCTCCAGGTTGATTGTTCTATAATTTAGTTGTAATTTTAATGTGTTCATGGAAGGATGCAGGCATGGCATTTATCTAGTCCGCCATCTTGGGTCTCTCCTGTAAAGTTTCTCAGAAAGTTTTATCCCCAGTGACAAAGGACACACAAGGAGACACATCTTCATCTTCTGCCTTTTTATCTTGTGGGATAGTGTAATGACTGGAGCCATGGCTGCCATCTTGTGATCCTGAGGGGACAAGCCTGAGGAAGAATGCAAACACCTAGCGGACGGCAAGGACCTGGTTTTCCAGGAAGCTATTGGGAAAGAACCAACTCTGGAATGGTCCTACATCCAGATGTTTTGTTATGTAGGACCATAAATTCCTTATTGTTTAAGCCATCTTTAGTTGGGTAGTATGCTACCCACAGCTCAAAGCATCTTTTCTGGTAAATTTTGTTCTGCTCCCCTGAAGACTGATTTTACTGCAGTCGCCAATAACCAGGGCTGCAGTGTACAGGCACCACATCTAAGACATCATACATTTATTATTTATTATAACAATTTTCCCACAGATGGCAGTAAAGTGTTTTGTTCTAATAAAATCAGCGTGTTACAGTAGTTTTCTGATAGAAGTAAACTACCTTGAGAAAAGAGCACCTTTTTCTAATTCACACCAGGGCCCCATTTAGCCCTCTCATTGTTAAATCTGGGGACGCTTACCCTTCCCAACTCTTGCAGCAGCTGGCAGTGCTGAACGTTCTTTGCTTCTTGATACACTTTCAGTTACAAGGAGTTGCTCGATTTTCCACTTCTCTCCCCGGTGGTGTCCTTCTCTGTTCTTCTCATACTGCACACCCCCTCAGCAGCCTAACCCACTCCTATAGTTTTCATTACTTTCCGGAGGCTACTGATCCCAGAATACCTACCTCTATCCCTGTTTCTGCCCTTTGCTGCAGCCATGTTATCCAACTGCTTCCCCAGTGGGTATCTTCCCCAGGATGACTCACAGGTACCACAAACTCAAGAGACCTCCCACTCAACATCTCCATCCTCCACCCCATGAAAACAGTTTCTGCTCTGTTGTTCCCTCTGTACACCTAGTCACTAGAGCTAGGAAAGTGGGAGGCATCTTTGAGTCCTAACTCGTCCTAACCCCATATCCAAAACATCAGTAGATCTCAAAGATTCTGGCTCTTGAATCTCTCTGCATTAAGTGACTCCTCTTCCTAGTACCACCACCTCCACTTATAATCCAGCCCTCAGCAGGCCAGCATCATTGAAACCCAAGAGTCACTCCTTCAGCCTTCTTCTTCTCTCCTCCCCTATTCGTTGTTCACAAGCAGTCAAATCTGGACCCGGCCCTGGTTTCCCTGCATCCTCAGGGGGAAGGTGAACTCTACTGGCACATGGCCCCTCCAGAGGCCACTGCGTGCTTGCCTTTCCTGCTTCATCTGCTGCTTTCCCCTCTGCTAAGCTGAACCATTTGCAGGCCTGGCCTTGGCTCATCACTCAGGTCTCAGCTTGGCCCCTTCCTCTGGGGTGTTTCCTCTGACCTGCCCTGATGCTCGTCCACCATTGAAAGCTGGCAGGCTAGACTGTCCCCTCCTTCCCCTGCCCTTAGCCTGTGCCTCTGAGGCTTGAATCACATCCCCATCCTTAATGAGATGTCTGCTTTCTTCACTGAAGGGACTTTACTAAGTTTTTCATTGCACGTTCTCTTTAAACACCCAGGCCCTCAGAGCCATTTCAAATAGCACTTTTATATTCTGAAATTCAGTTAGTTCTCAACATTTGAGATCCATTCTTGCTGTAACATGAAAATCACTCTCATCTGTTAAAAAATGGTTCAGTAAAACTTGATAAGCCTTTTATATCCAGAAGATTCAGTCCCCTGCCTTTGTTTTCCCTACTGGGGTTTTGGAGAGAGAGATTCTGTGCACACACACATGTATAGCCCATTTTATTTTCCTTTTCCAGGGGTATGTGGACAGCCCAGGATGGGCTGACAAGGAGGTTGACAGACAGAAAGAGCTATAAGCACAGCCCTGGCCTGCCCCTGGGCCCATGCCCTCTTCCCCATTTCACTTCCATCCCCAGGGAACACAAATTTGCCTCAATCCTCCCTCTATGTGTTTCATAAATGTAGGATTATGGGATTTCCAGTGGAGCCAGGTGGGCATCCCCTGATTGAAACATGGGAACAGCCCAGGAAACGTTTCCTTCTCGTAGAAGAGAACAGGGTGAGCGTTCAGCTGGACACAGTCACTGGTCCTTAGATGGCGGCTGAGATACTGACATGACAAGTGGGATCTTTCCTCTCCCTCCTCTCCCCATTTGCTGTTGTTTCTTCCTCTGGGACAACTAGCTGTAGCTCCTTTTTCCTGTGGCTTGGCTTCACGTGGGTTTCATACTGTTTCTCTGCCTTTGTTTTGGTCTCGGTTTTTCATGGTGTGTGTGTGTGTGTGTGTGTGTGTGTTTAAAAGAGACAACAGATGAAACAGATGCAAAGAGAAACAGATTCATGGGGAGGGATGGAGACAGACAGACAGAGAGACAATGTAGTGGGGACAGGAAAGAGAGCAGAGCCTTACACATCATTCCTCCAGAGCTGGCTCCCTTCTGCCCTCCCCATTGGCTCCCAGACTTACTCGGTTAGAAACAGAATATGGGAGGAGACAGAGAGTAGCCCCCTACTGCGTATGTGTGGCTCCCCCAATCCAGTTGGGGAAGCCTCATGGCAGTTTTCCTCATAATCCAGTAGTTCCTTGTAGGCTCCTTCAGCAACCTGGCTCCATTTTCCTCCAGTCTTCAGGGCTGGCTTGTGTGTGTTTGAGGGTGGGGAGGATGGAGTTGGGGGACGGCGGTCAGTTCAGTTCCCAGACAGAGGGGCTGAGTGTTTGCCTCAGCCTGGCTGGTTCTTCATGTTTCCACCATCAGCCTGGGGCTAGAGTCTGGCCTCCCCATCTTCTTGCAGTCTCAGGGAACCCCTGTGGGGCCCTCTAACAGCCCACCTGTTGTGCACCCCCAGCCCACCCCAGCTTTCTGGGTCCTCTCTACTCCCCTTCTGGCTCAGGCCTACATGGGGAACTTCCCTTTATTGCTGGCTTTAGCAGAGATGTTCTGGGTCTTTTCAAAAGGAACTTGACTGAGAACCAAGGATGAAACAAAAGACCAAAAGACACAATGAAATCATTCACACTTACAATGGGTAATGCATTTAAAAAATACCTGCTGGTGTATTTTACCTCTTTGTAGTCTATTTTCCTTTCTTCTTTTTCCTGGAGCACTTTTACCAGGCAGGCTTACCACCAGGAGAGGAGATGGATATCAAAAGGATTAGGAAGACAGGAGGATAACACTGAACCCCTAGGAAAGCACCCCTCTGGGATCTCCCTGGAAGTGGAACTGCAGAGAGGCTAGCCCTGTGAGCACTCCTATTTGGAGTCCCAAACCCAGCAGAACACGGTATGGGAGCAGACCTTCGAGGCCCAATGGCTTCTTCAGTCTACATAAGGGTTCCCAGCCTGACAGACTCCTGGTCAACAGAGAGATTTTACTAGAACTCAGCTTTTAGAATCAGATACACAGTGGCACAAGCCCTGCCTTTGCCCCTTAGCTGTGTGACCTTGTGTGACCTTGTGGGCAAGTCACGTTACCTTTTCTTATCCGAAACACAGAATGATGGTGGTCTTTCCCTCACAGGGTGTTGTGAGGATTACATGAGATGATGCCCAGCATCTGACATAGTGTGAGTGCTCGATTTATTTTGAAAAGGCGCTCTGTGCTGACCTGCGTACTAGGGAGGAGGGAGGGCGCTAAAGAAGAAGATAGGGCAGGTGGGAAGTGGCTCCCCTTGCTGGTGGGTTCCTCCAGTGCAGGGAGGGATGGGGGGAGAGGACAGCCCAGGAAGGACTGCGCTTGCTGCTCTCTGCATGTGGAAAAGGAGTGACAGAAACCGTGCAGCCGCCCTGACACCCTGGCAGGGCTCACCACGCTACCCTGTCTCGCCCACTCCGTCCAGTCTTTCCTTTCACAGCAAGCAGCATGACCTAAGTTATTCCACATTTCTCTTTCAGGTGGGCTGGATGAGAGTTGCCTGTGGATGTGCACACTACAGACTCCCCCCGACCCCGCACCCCATACATACAACTGTCACATCTTGCCATGCTCAGACCCACCCAGAAAACACTGTGCTCTCTCAGACACAGTCACAAACGCAGGCACAGGCACAGCACAGGCACACGTGCACTCCCAGTGTGCACTCAGGGCACACATGCTGTGTGTGTGTGTTTCTCAATGTCGGCCAGAGTATGCTCTGGAAACCTAAGCAGAAGGGAGCGTGTGAATGTGGCCATCATCAGGGATAAATTAATCCCAGACACGTAAAAGGTTTTCTTTTTTCATTCTCAGCCCTACTGCAAATTCAATTATGACTCTCTGCCAGCTACTGAAATGAGGGGACAAGTCAGTATGTGGCTGAGCCTGGAAAAAGGGGCAGGGCAGGGGACCCTGCTTGGTCCACACCCTCTTTCCCCTTTCCTGCTGTCCAGGGTCCAGGAAAGAGTTGCCGTCATTCCTGGATTCCCTGCCGCCATTGAACCTTGGGGCAGCAGCAAGGTGCCATCCAAGAACGTGGAACTGGCGGAAATTGAGCTGCCCTCTGAGAGCTGAACTAGGAAATGACCACATGTGAGCGTAGGCTGGCAAGTGCTCCCCATGAGGCGACTGGGCCCAGGGACTGACAAGGCTTAATGGCGCACGTGTTCAACCATGTCTGGAGAGAAGCATGAGTTTCCACACCCAGCTTGACTCTGGCCAGGGAAGAGAGGCATGGCTAGTGGAACCCTCAGCAAGGCTTTCCATGTCCCATGACTCCTGGGGCCTGTAGCCATGAAATGTTGACTTGATCCTTCATGCTTTACACTCACAGGCAACCTTCTGATAGTGTTTTGGCTTCTGCAAGGGTCTGCCTACCGGGAGTGCGTGTGTAAATCATGCTGATACAAGCTATGCTTCCCCCGGACACACACTGGCAGTTTGGTTGATTGGCCGCTCTCTGAGGTCTGCTAAGGAGGGTCTGCCCCTTGCAGCTGGACCCGCCTCCTTCAGTGAGGGGCCTTAGCCAGCGAGCACGGGGGAGCCCTCTGGGTTAAGGACGCCCCTCGAGAAGCCTGCTGGGAGAAACGTGGCCAGCCTTTCCTTGGGCCTTCCCATCAGACTGAGGTATGGCCCTCAGTGACAGCTGCCTCCTCCTCCGCTCCTCCCAGATGAAAGTGGCAGGGAGGGGATTGAGTTGCTTTAAGGGGACAGCAGAGATGGAGGGAACTGGGCATGTTTCATTCCACAAGAATTCTGAAGAAGGTCAGGTGAGGCTGGTTTTGAAGGAGGGCGGATGAATTGGTGGAGATTGGATTTTGAGTGGGGATGTTATGAATAGGCAGGGAATTTGAGGCTGGGAGGGGTTAGGAATGGCCCTGGTGACTGGGAACAGAGAGCCTTGAAGGGGGCAGCTGAGAGGCCCCATGCGTGAAGAGGCCTGGGGCCTGGAGGGGCAGGCCTCAGGCTGGAGGTAGGGGCTCTGTCTGCCCTTCCCCCAGGGCCTCTGGGGCCTCTTACATAACCTAGGTCTGGCCAGGGAGAGCTGGGTTTTCATAGTCAGGCTCAGGCTGCCAGAAGAATGAGAAAAATGGGCCTGAGGGGAACTTTCACCACGGAGACTAGCAGGGAGGAGGCTAGGGAGGGATGGTGTGTGTGTGTGTGTGTGTGTGTGTGTGTGTGTGTGTGTGTGAGAGAGAGAGAGAGAGAGAGAGAGAGAGAGAGAGAGAGACTGAGCTGGCTGTGTCAGCCTCTGGCCAGCTAGTGCCAGCCCTGGAGGAGCCCCAGTGCCCACCTTCACCAAGGGGCTGTCTCAGGTGCCCGAGACTCATGTCCCCCCAGCCTAGCTTTTTGGGTGGGCACCCAGGATGAACCCACCCCCACCCAAAGCTCTCTTCTCTGGTTCCCAGTGAGGTAGGGGATCTCTGGGAGATGGCTGGGGGGAGCTGTGAGCTCCTGGGAAGCCCCAGGCCTTCCCCAGCCTCAGGAGTTGGCTCACTTCAGGGGTGAGGGTGAAGCATGAGGTTGGTCCTGCCTCCAGGCTAGTCAGAGAGGAAGTCCTTGGCTACTGAGTGCCAATGGTGTGTCAGACATCGTGCTAGGCACGTGGTAACCTTTAATCCTCTGCTGTGAGATGTTGCTATTTTGAGCCCCATTTTAGAGATGAGAATACTGAGACTTGGGAGAAGCCACACAGCTATTAATGAAAGCTAATAAACCCAGCCATATTGACTCAGAGTGCTTGCTTTTTCTACAACTCCCCCAATCGGCCCCACAGACCCAGTCACCCCCTTTCTCTCCCCTAGTTTCACAACTGCTGACCTGGTAGGTGTGGGAGTCAGCAAGCGGGGCAGGGGTGATTGTGGGTAGAGGTAACGTTGGAACTGTGAAGTTTTCAATTTGTTCATTAACAAATATTTATTGAACACCTTCCATGCCCAGGCTCTGTTCTAAGCACAGTCTTGCTCTTGTAAAAGCTCCAAGTCCAGGAGCCAGACGATAAACAGTTTTAGGTAGTAATACGTGAAATCAACGAGGAAAAGTAAAGTGGGAGCAGGGGAGATAAAATGACTATGAGTGGGGAGTAGCTTTATTCCACAGGGTTTGGGGAGAAGCCCTCTGAAATGATGACATAGAGCAAACCTGGCAGCATTGAACCACGCAAAACCTGGGGGAGGGTACTCCAGGCAGAGGGCACAGCCAGTGTAAAGGTCCCGAGGACGGAATGAGCTTGGCTTGCTGCCCGGGTCACATTGGTCACTGCCTGGGAGTTGGCCATCATCCCCTATGTGGCTCATCTTAAACTCCTCCTAGGCAGGGAAAGCGTCTCAGCAAGTGTCATCACAGTTCATTCCTATTGCTCCTTGTGCAGCCCTTGCCAGGACTGAGGGGAGCGCTCTCACCACTCTAGGCTAAGCTAGCCTGGCACAGAGACCCCCCAGCTGTCTTCTTTTCCATGGTCGCCCCTTGGGGAAATGCTTTCAGTGTTCACACTCCTCACTGCACACTCTAACCCCTGGCAGGATTCAGGAAACATGTCACTTCCAGATGGGCAAGGGTGCCTATTTATTTTATCTTTTAAAATAGCTTCATTGGCTTTTGTCTTATTATGAAAGTAATATGTGTTCATTATAGAAATTTGAGAAAAGGGCTTGCAAAAGGAAGAGCATAAAAGAGCCACTAATCCAATTACCCAGAAAGAACCACTGTTGGCCCTTGGGTATCTCTAGAATTTTCCATGTGAGTATGAAATATACATTAGTATTTTTAAAGAATATGATCTCACTGTACACCGTGGTTTGCAACCACTATACTGTGAATATCCATCCGCGTCGCTGAATGTCTGAATGAGGGTTTTATGGCTCCATAATTGTCTGTCATTTGGCTAAGCCACGGTTTATGATGGACTTTTAGGTAGTTTGTGACTTCCTCCTTCCATCCCTCCTTCTCTCCCTCCCTGCCTTCCTCCCTCCTTCCCTCCTTTCCTCCCTCTGTAACGTCCTCCCTCCCTCCCTCCCTCGTTCTTTCCTC
>NW_017731464.1:1367521-1392434 GCF_001890085.2 Hipposideros armiger | reverse complement strand
TTCCTTCCTTCCTTCCTTCCTTCCTTCCTTCCTTCCTTCCTTCCTTCCTTCCTTCCTTCCTTCCTCAGCACCTAGCCCACAGGGCTTTTCCCCAGTCACTCCAGGAGGCTGTTTTGAAGTGTCTCAGCAGTCCTTGAGATATGGGGCAGGGTGGTGGTAGTGGGGTGGTGGTTGGGGAGGTATCAGGTGAGGACCCCCGTAGGAGCGTAGGCGCAGTATGGATGAGAGAAGCTGTCTGAGTATCACCGATTGTGAAAAAGCTCCCTTGCCTCCGTCATGCAGCCACCCCTGATTTCTCCACCAGGGCAGGCTCAGAGTGCTTGCTCTCATGGGTTCTGTTTCCCTCAGAGCCCTCACCACCCCGCAGTGTATTATCACAGCAGTTATTTGGGTCAGCCTGAACTTGACTCCCAGCTCTCTGACTCTTCTCTCCACCATCAGCGAGGCCTGAGCAGCTCTGCTCCGCCCCTTCCCCCATCATGTGGAGTCATCATATTCCCTTTAGAGAGTTGCTGTGAGGTCCAGAGGTCAGGAATGTAGAATGTGGCACATGGTAGATGCTCAGTTTTAAAAATATTTCTTTTGTATTTTCTTCTCCCACCTTAGGCTAAATCTTTGAGGGATAGAAAATGCCTTCTCCATCTCTGTCCTTTCCAGATACCTCACGAGGTGCACAACACTTCATTGGGGTATGGGAAGAAAATACTTACAATATCAAAACTCTTATTGTTCCCTAATATATAATGTTTGGATTGATCCTGGACTCTACTTATGCCCCGTGACGGATGGGCACAGGTTTATATCATGTAAATAGATGTCCTCAGGGGAAGGAGTATTAGTGGCATCACCCTCGCTTACCAGCTTTTAGTTTATTAACTTTTGCTGTAAGCCTGGTTAAGAGGGTTTACAGATTACATTTTCTGGATTTAACTAAGGTGCCCCTCACAAAAATGAACACATAGCTTAGAAGGATTCCTACCGTGAAACACTCTGATTGAAGAGAAGCTAACAACGCAAACAGAAGAGAAGAGCAGATTAAAGAGAAGTTGACAAGGCCCAAGGAGAAATACCTGGCAGACCTGACACACACATCTCCTAGCCCAGCAAGGGCTCCACTGCCAAGTTGCATTAGGAAGGAAAAAAACAAGGATTTAATCAGACCTGACAAGAAGTCAGTGACACAAACTGAAATACGAAGAGCACTAGTTGAAATTCAGACTTACATCCATTACCTGCACCAGTGAACCTTATCTTAAACATAGAGTGTGCCTTGAGATATTAACTCACGGCAACCATACATGGATATAATTTATGGAGAGATAAGTAGACATATATTGGGAGTGCACGCTTAGACTTTCCACTGGTGGGGGTTTGCTCTCCAAGGGGTTGGAGACCGCTGCCTCCAGCATCAGGCCTGGCACTCAGCAGGGCTCAGGAAGCTTGTGTGGGGCTGACCTGCTCTTTGTGTGAGTGTGTGTTTGTATGAGGTTTTTATGACTACATAAGTGTTCCGCTCACCTCCCTCATTTGGAGCACTCTCCCCCCTCCCCCTCTAGCCCCCCCTTTCCTCTCATTTATCCCCTCCTGCCAGTGGGTGCCCCTGCCTGACCCTCATTAACTCAAAGTGTAAAACCCATTTGTCTACAGCCCCCTTGCCCGCCTCCTTCCCCAGCTGGGGGCTGGGGCCAGGCCCTTCTTTCTTCCCATCGGCTGTCTACGCTCAGACCTCTGTGGTTTATGAGCTAGATCCAAATCTATTAGGCCCCATAGAAGAGGCAGGATTTGCCAGGCGACAGCCTCAGGGCTGCTCAGAAGACCTACAAAGAGTGAGCAGTGCCCCTTGGGGAGCCCTGATCTGCCCCTCATTCCTCAGACGCTGGCAGGGCTGCCTAAGAAGGCGGGACAGGTTGTGCACTGCACATTTGTAAGGGCCCCACGTTCAGGACAATGATGTAGCTGGCACTCCCTCCCCAGGGTAGGACACAAGCAGTGCAGCCATCGTGTGCACATTCTCTTCAGCTCTCTCCTCTTCACCCCTGTCCCAGCCTCCAGGGAACCTTCTGCCCCAAGGACCTCTGCTCCCAACATGCCCACCTGGACGGGGTGACAGGGAGGAAGGAAGGGAAATTGGGTTTGGGATTAAACCAGTTAATAAATGTCAAGTGCTTAGAACTTTACAGAAGTGTTTGCTGTGACGCCAAGGAGGTGATGGATCAGGAAGGGTAGCCGAGGTTGAGGGCTGGTGGCCTTTGGGTGGCAGCACTGAAGTCCAGAGGCTTGGGGACTCACGTTAAATGAAGAGACACGCAGCCTGGTGTGGAAGTGCATGGCTCCCGGCGGCTATGCATGTCACCCCCAGGCCCCATTGGGGTCATCCTTGGGCAGAGGACCCGAATCCTCTGCTGGCTCAGTCTCCTCAGGGCAGCCCAGCAGGGCAGGCAGAGGTGAGCTGGGCGGGGGTGTCCCTCCTCCACCCCCATACTGGCAGGGCCCCAGAGGAATCCAGGAGTCAGAAGTGGATCCAGGGTTTGTGGCCGGAAGCCCAACCTGGCCCTGCGTAAGAAGGAGTTTGAGTTTTCATTACTCAGGGGGAGCCACAAATTGTCCTGACGAGCGTGGTTGGGTTTATGTAATGTAAACACCTCGGCACATGGCCTCCACCTTGCGGGTAGGACAGGTGGGGGCCTCATATGCTGGCTGCTGGAGGCAAGGGGTGGGACTAGCCAGCCTCACCCAGGAGCTGGGTAGGCGCCACCCAAGCAATGTGCCCGGCTGCTGCACAGTCCGAAATCAGTGCTTCACTCGCTGGCTTCAGCAACCACCTCTCCTGACTTCTTATGTAAAGGCCAACCCACCCTCCACTCTCAAATGAGGATACCTGAGCAGGTCCCCCTGTCCGGATAAGTGAGCTGAGACCCTTTCTTTGTCCTTCAACCCTCGCCAACATTGATGGCCCTGAGCATCCTCAGGGACCTGCGGGGAGGTGGGTGGTGGTCCTTAACTAGGAGCGGGAATGGGGTTGGGGACCGGGCTCTGTTCTAGGCTGACCTTGTCCCACAGCAAGGACTGGAGTGAGTGTCTGAGAGCAGAGCTGGGGACAGACATGGTGCCCTCCTGGGCCTCTTGCAGGGAGGCTCTCTCGCTGCTGTGCCCCAGGCTGGCCTGACCTGGCACTGCTCAGTGGGCTGCCTGGGTGGCCCTCTGCTGCCTAGGGCTGCCCCCCTGCCCCCTGCTTCCTCATGGTTGTCCCAGCCCAGGCCCTCACTGGCCCCTGTGGTGGCTGCTCTGGGACTCACTCAAAGCCACCGCTGACCTGCCTCCCGCCCGCCAGAGTAAAAATAGATGTTTCCATCGCGGCCACCTCCGCAGCCTCAACTTTCTCCCACTTGAGCCCATGCCAGTGGTTGCTCAGTGAGCAAAGCACGAACTACAGGGCTGAGCCTCATGTTGGGGCTCCACTGAGGAGCCTGGCTGCTCGTGAATGTCCCATTGTTCCCAGAGGTGACCCTGTGTGTCCCTACTCTAGGCCTGGGGCCCACCCTGCTCACCTCCAGGCCTCTCCCCATTCCTTTTGGCTTTGTGCCCATCTGGCCTCTCAGCTTCTTGCCCTCCTTCTTGTCAGATGAGGAAGCATAGCCCCTTCCTTACTGGGCCAGCTCCGCGGTCATGTGACCTGTGCGCAGGGCCCTGCACTGAGATGAGCCCTAGAGCTTGGTTCAGTGTTCTGCTGTCACTGCCTTGAAATTCTTAATAACTTTTGATCAAGGGGCCCTGCCTTGTAATTTTGTACTGGGCCTGCTCCATTAGGAGCCGCCAGTCTGATGGGGGAGACATAGGTCTGATGGGACAGGCCCACCTTTTCCCTTAGGGAGTCAGACCATAGATTGGAGGAAGGGGCATGGCAGCTCCTAGAACACAAACTGTCCAAGTGACAGACATGGTCTTTGCCCCTTGTGAGCCCCCAAGCCGATGTGGGAGATAATCTCTGTTCTCAAGGAGGCTCTGGTCTCCAATCTCTGAGCTTGGAGATCTCAGAGATTAATGGAGAAGGCACAGCCACTGCCCTTACTGAGCACATGTTCTGATGGGAGAGGCAGGGCCCTTGCCTTTAGTACGTCCACAAACAAATGATGGAGACACAGCCCCTGCTCTCAGAGACCCTTAGAACCAATGGCAAAGACCAGAAACCACATGGGTAGCAGGGTTTGGCCCCATCAGAGACCCAAGAGCATTTAGCTGGGCATGAAAGAGTCTGACCAAGAGCAGAACATGGGGCACCTGGGAAGAAACTGATTCCCATGGGAGCTGCCAAGGAGGAAGAGCTTGGGCCTGGCTGGGTCCTGGCAGGAGAGAAGGGGAGATGAAGGACAGGAAGGCAACTGTGCTGGTCCTATGAGGGTACAGGCTGGCTTGTGGAGGACTTGGAAGGACTCTTCTGAGGACTCCAGAGAGCACTGCAGAGCTCAATGTTCCTTAGGGCGGCAGCTGCAGCACAGCATGAACACTGGTGTTGTCCCTGCAGAACAGCCCAGGGCCCTGAGCTGAGTGCAGAGTGCAGGGGAGGCCAGGAGCATGGCAAACCCCAGAGGGCCAGCACCTCTGTCTGAGTCCCTGGAATCCACTGAATTTCCTCGGGGTGAATGGGAGTGAGGGATGCTCACTGGGGTCTTGTGGGAAGGGGATTGGGCTAAATGAGTTGGGAGTGATGGGTGCAGCTATCTCCCCAACATGATAGGGTCTGAGGGGCTATGGCTGAAAGATACACACAGGAACTGCTTAACGAGGGCACAGAGGGCAAACACAGCTGTGAGGGCCACGGAAGTTGGGGGACTTCTGGGAAGGGGGTTGAGGTGGGCCCTGTAGGTGGCAATCTGGGCGGGAGGAGAAGGGAAAGGGCTACTCCTGCCCCCAAAGAGGTTGGCACTTGATGCACCCAGCTTCAGGTGTGGACCGAGGAGTGAATCCTCGGCCTGGAGTTTTAGGAGGGAGACGTTCCCCAGGTGCCTGGGTTACCGGTGCAGGATGTGCCAGTGCCTGAGACCATCCGGAAGTTCTGCTTGGTATCTGATCACATTGCCTCCTCCTGCCTGACTTTCCATGGGTGCACATTCAAAGGGTCAGACAAGAACAAAGGGTGTGGAAGTGCTCCCCTGCTGCTCTTCTCGCTTCTCCCCCTGCTTTGAAACAGCCCCTTCCCACATCCCACCACCCAGCCATTGTGGGCCTGTAGAGACTCATGAGACATAGGCATTTTGGCGCCCACTCTCTGGGATATAATTAAAAATATATATTGGTCTCTGCCCTGGTTCCTAGCACAGAGCTCCTGAAACCCTTGGAAACTCCTAAGTGATAAGGGCACTAGGAGCATCTTTTGTTCTACTGAGGTGACTCTGCTTGGGCTCCTGGATAACTCCTGGATGGGGGCTGGTCACCAGAAAGATCAAGCCATGATTAGAAGCTTGGAATTTTCAGCCTCATCCCCCATCTTCCAGAGAGGGGAGGTGGGCTGGAAATAGAGTTAATAATCGATCATTGATTATTAATAATCAATATTACTAATAATATAATAGAGTTAATAATCGATATGTGAGGAAGCCTCCATAAAGTTCCCTAAAGTACAGCATTCGGAGAGCTTTCAGGTTGGAACATAGCCACGTATTGGGAGGGTAAAACACCCCAACTGCACGGGGACAGAAACGCCTGCACTCAGGACCCCCCAGACCTCGCCTTATGTATCTCCTCATGTGGTTGTTCATTTGTATTCTTTATTATCTTTTGAGAAACTGGTAAATACAAGCGTTTTCCTGAGTTCTGAAAGCCACTCTAGCAAATGAGTCAAGCTGAGGAGGGGGTGTTGGGAACCTCTGATTTGTAGCCAAATTGGACAGAAATTGTGGGTAACCTGGATAGCTACTACGTGCCACAGACAGCAAGAAAGCTGCCTACGCCTGCACAGCCAAGTAGGGGAGAGCAGCACACAGAGCTCCGTGCCCTGTCTTTTAGGCGGCCGGTTTGTAGAGTGTCATCATTCGCTCATTCAGTCAACAAGAATTTATTGAGAGTGTGCTGAGCGCAAGAGTCTGTACAAGTAGAAAGACAGACAGATGAGACAGATGCTGCTCTTGGGAAAGCAGACAGTTAGACCTAGACAAGCAAGTGTCCCTGTGCCCCTGCAGGGCTGTTTCTTGGTGGGGGATAGCGGGGAGGAGGGGCAGTCCTACTGGAGGGTGGGGGCTCCCTCGGAGGCTTCTGGGGAAGAGACTCCTGTCCCAGGGCTTGTGGGACAGGGAAGATGGGGTGAGGCAGGAATTGAGAGTGAGGGCTGAAGAGGCTTGGGTTGGAGGGACCACAGCATCCAGCTCTCTCCTGGACTGTCCTCCAGGGGCTGTGGGCCTGACCTCTGTTTGACCTCCCCTCTCACCTCTAGACGGTGGCCTCCCAGCCACCTCATTCACTTCCCCTTGCACCTCCCAAGGAAATGTCTCTCTCTTCACCAGGCTCCCACCTTCTCCTCGCCTCCCTGTCACCTTCACTCCAGAAAGAGCCTTCCCTTTCCCCACCTGCCTCTCTCCTCTCAGCCCCCAGCATCTGCTGGGGAAATTGGGCCATTTGAAGAATAAAGGAGAAGGCAGGAGGGAGGAAACTCCCGTCTCAGGGCCCAGTGCACAGCTGGGGTGAAAACCTGTTCCTCGTTAACACCCTGAGTCAGGGAGCAGAATGGGGGGTGTCGTGCCTCCTCAGTCCTCCCGCAGGGACTAGGAGGTGAAATGCATGCTGGGAGATGTTAGCTGGAGTTATTGGGAGCAGATGGGAAGAGATGGTGGGAGAGGCAGGGATGTGGGGGAGGAAGAGGGTCAGCCTAGAGGTGGGAGAGTGGTCAGATTATGTGTGGGAGGGGACTAGATAGACCCTCACCCAGACCACTGGGGTCCTGAGCCAGTTATCTGGAAACATCTCCTTCATGGGAAGTCCTCTGGTCCAGACACAGGGAAATCCAGATTTGGGGCATACAGAGGCCTTCAGGAAGGGCAGAGCCAAGAGTCGTGTCTGTCTGGGGGTGCATGTGTTCTATCAGGAGACCCAGTGTGTACACACTGGGGACTCATACCATCCTGTTTCTTTTGAATCCCTCTGAGGTCTGAGGTCCCTGTCTAAAGCATTAACAGGATTGGGGTGAGGGGTGGGAACATGTGTTAAGGTCGGACTGTGTACAAGGAAGCTGGGGTCTGCAAGACTAGAAATGGGAGGCTGGACACTGGGGAAGGAATGAGGCAGGTATTCAACAGAGGAGGAGGTCTCAAGGGCATTGTGTGGGCCAATGACCAGCATTCAGGGGGCTCATGGTGATGGTGACTGTGATGCTGGTGACTTTGGAGGCGGTGACAATACTGGCAGTGACAGTGTGATGGCGGTGATGGGGTAATGAGAGCAGAGACTGATGTCCTCAGCCTGGCTCTACTCTGATGCCCAATTTTATGAAGTATCAGGTTGACAGGCTTTGTCTTTAGCAGGACCTCACACCCTCATCTCCAGGCCTTGGAAACACCTTAGAATTAGCTGGGCCGGGTCCTGGTCTTTATCCCTAACCCCGTCCTCAGTCCTCGGCCCTCGGGCCTCAGCCCAGAGCGGAATCTCTGCAAAGAGCAGTGGAATGGTGTCGAAGCCCCCAACCACTTTAGAATCCAAGTGATTTAGGTCCTAGAGGAAGAGGCAGGGCTGGGAAGGGTGGGGTCAGGGCTCTGGTTGTGTCCCGCCCCCCCCCCTCCCGCCTCAGGCACTCATCCCTCTTAACCTAGGCCCAGGCAGGCCCCTGGCCTGCACTTCCTGCTCCACATGACTTGGGCCCAGATTCCTCCTCCAATGTTTTAATTAGATCCCGAGCTCATTAGCTGCCCAAATGCCTTCCAGACACCCTGCAGCTGCTCTGGCCCTCCCCACACCTGCCCGTCCAGCTGGGCCTCCCCCACACCTGGAAGACATCAAGGCCTCCAGCCAGGGCCCCGAACTCCAGCCCCTCCCTGTGGCCTCAAACAGAACAGCCGAACAGCCGGGACCAGGAGAGGAGAAGTACACCCTTCCCCTGAGAGACGGTGAGAGGCCACAGGAGGGGCTCCTGCAGGGAAGGCTGGGAAGTGAATTGTGGCCACAGCAGAGGAGACCAGGGGTCTGATGGCCCTGCTGCCTTAGCCAGAGGAGCCATGTTTCTGTTCTGCCACCTCACTATGCCAAGGCCATACCTCCAAAGCCTCCTTGAGCCAACTGCTCAGGGCACAATATTTGTGTTTCATATGTTCGGAGTGGCCTGAAAGGGTATGAGAGGGAGACAGATACTCAGAAAGGGGGCTGCAGGAAGTGGAGCTTTGATCTCAGCAGACTTTGCTGCAGAATTTGCCAACCCAAATCGTTGTTCAGTGAGTGGCAGAAAGAGGGTCACATCCAAGGTCATGAAAAATGGCCCAAGCTTGAACCCAGAGTTACCCCTTGCAGCAATCCCCCTTCCTGGTCTGCTGATTGACACCAAGCTCCAGGGGGCACCAGCCACATAGAATCAAATGAATTCATTTACTATTCACTTATATACACTTATGAAGAGATAGGCACTGTTTTGAGGGCTTTGCAAATATCAACTCATTTAATCTCACAATAACCTTATGAAATAGCTCCTATTATTTATCCCCATTTAACCGAGCAGTTGAACAGCTTGCTCAAGTTTACACAGGTTGTAAGAGGCTGGTGGCGACAGGATTCTAGTCCCTGTGGCCTGTGCTCTCAGTCCTTCTGCCCTGGTGCCTCTCTAGAATAAACCCCACCCAAGTGGGGAGCCCTGGAGTGGGTCAGTGGTGACCTTATTTAAACCTTCCTCCCAGGAACTAATAGGTGCTAGAATTGCTGCCACCCCAGGGGAGATGGGAGATGCTTGTCGTGTGGCCACAGACAGGCAAGTTAGTTCATTTTGCACAGTATGAAATGGGAAAACCATCCTTAGCTCCTAGAACTGCCTTGGACATTAAATGGAGATTGGTAGAGCCTCCCCATGCTTTCCCATCTCAATTCTGATCCCTGCCTGGAGGGACGAGAGTATCAGCTGCTGCTCAGCACCTCTGCTCCCCACCCCCTCAGGCCAACTCCTAGGATGGTTTTTTAAGGTGTAGAGCCCTTTCAATAAATGAATGGATGAGGACCCCCCTGTTCATAAAGCAGGTGAAAGCAGAGTTGAGCTGGTTAAAGTTGGATTTGAATGGGAGTGATCGTGAGGAGGCTGGGGCTGGCTACCAAGCTCCCAGCATTCCTCCATCCCTCAAGGCACCTGGAAGAAACTTAGGACTCCCCAGACCTTGGAGTCATTTTCCTGAAGGGGCCAGATGACAATGTTTTGGGGGGCCAGTTGGTGCCCTGGCTGATGTCCCTGCCAGTCTCTCTGAAGCCTGACTTAGGGCTCTCTCCCTCCCCTCATGTGATGAAAATTCTGAGCTGAATGAGTTGGTCTGGGAAGATACATGGAAATGAGAGCATTGAGCTAGGATTCATTTATATGTGGGGAGTAAAGAAGGGAAGCAGAGAGAGCCATCCTGTCCATCAGCCATCCCAGTTGTGTGTGTGTGTGTGTGTGTGTGTGTGTGTGTGTGTTTGTTTGTGTGTGTGTGTATTAGTACCTTAAGTAGTTTTCCCATCTGTCCTCCACCCCTCATTGTGTTTCCCCAACAGGAGTCTGGGAGGGGCTGGCTGCCAGGACCAGCTCTAAAGGTCAAGGTCTGGAAAATCCGACCAGTCCCCAGAGCTCTGCATCTCCACCCCAGGCAGCAAGATCATGGAAGCAGGCAAGGGAGCCAAATGACCAAGTTACGCTCACCATAGCCCTCCCATGTTCCACCTCTGAAGAATCATTCTGCTATTGGCCTAGACCCCGAGCCTCACATCCAGGCTCCTCCCCCAGCCGTCCCACACACCTAGGCTAACTCAGATTGTGTCATGCCGCTAGTGCTCAAAAACTCTATTGCCCAGCTGGGTTGGTATTGGTCCTCAGTCTAGTACTTAAGTTCCTGCCATCTAGTCTCTCCCGTTTAATCCCTAGTTACTTCCAACATGACCACTTTATGCCCCCTTCTAGAATCAACCTTCTCCGGAAAACCTGGGAATATATCAATTTTTCTTACTATACAGAGTTGTGTGTAGGGAGGGAGCCCCCTATTCATCATGATTGGGAATAGCATACCATGCACAGTAGACTGCAGCCTCTGGATAGTAAAACCTTGCCTTCTGATTCAATCAGAGCTGAGTTTGGATTCTGTGTGCCCAGTTCTGCCCAGCTGTGTGATTTTGGGCCACTCACTTTATACCCATGGACTTTAGTTTCCTAACCTCTAAAGTGGAACTTGCAATCCCCTTCCTATTTACATGAAAATTATGTCTCCTAGAAGATCAAGGATATGAAAAGCACAACTCGAACCCTGCATTCTTAAAGTGAGTTGCTTGGGGACTTATAGATAGGTGTATTAGTCTGCTCAGGCTGCCATACAGAATACCAGACTGGGTGGCTTAAAACACTGAAATTTATTTTCTCACAGTTCTGGCGGCTACAAGTGTGAGATCAAGGTGCTGTCAAGGTTGGCTTCTGGTGAGGCCTCTCTTCCTGGCTTGTAGACAACCGCCTTCACACTATGGCCTCACATGGCATTTTCTCTTTGCAAACATGTGGAGAGAAAGATAAAGCTCTGATATCTCTTCCTCTTCCTATGAGAATGTCAGCCCTTTTGGATTAGGGCCCCACCCTTCTGACCTTGTTTAACCTTAGTTGTCTCCTTAAAGGTCCAATCTCCAAATACAGTAACACTGAGGATTAGGGCTTCAGCATATGAATTTTAGAGGGACACAATTTAGTCCATCACCACAGGTTAAAAAAACCAAAACTTCCATGTTTGAATGAGTTTGGGACAAAGTGAGTTAAAACAAGCTATTTTATTAAAAAAACAAAAACAAAATAAAAGGGTTCTGGTCTTCAGGTATTCTGGCAGCCTTTCCCTGTAAACAAGGGTGATCCAAGGTGTGACTGGAGGAGATAACGTGCTGTGTTTTCCAAATACATTTGACCTTGGAATCATTTTTGGTTGACCTTGCTGAGCTAGTGCTTTCTGGTGCTCTATTTGGGACCTGCTGCCCTAATCAATAGCTGCATATTTTATTCTAACTTGAGTACCTATGGGCAAGGTCAGCACTACTGTTCCACCCAGAGAATGGAACAGTAACCAGGCAGCTATTCCTGGTTAATGCCACATCTCCGGTGAGTAATCCCAGTTTGTGACATGGTCAACCTTGCCTGTGAGAGTGCTGAGTGGAGTCCCCAAACCTACAAGTTTCTTCTTCTTTCTTTTTTTTTTTCCCTGTGAGGCCCAGCTAATGCTGAGTGGCAGCTGGACCCTCGCTTGACTCCCAGATCATAGCAGTTCAGCCAGGAGCCCTGGAGGCCAGCTCTTTGTCACCATGTGTTTGTTACATTTCAGTTGCAGCTTTGCCTGGAAGCTGAGTAACGGACAACTGTCCATGGGCTAACCCTTCATCTTCCCCCTTTGCCTTGCATGCATCATCCCCAAACCCCTTTGCTGCAATTGGTGCCGCTGTGGAGGTTGTGGTCTGGAAGCTTTTACTCCAAGATCTGAAGACCAGCAGCATCACATCACCTGGGAGCTTGTTAGAAATGCAGAGTCTCAGGTCCCATTGCAGACCTCTTGGACTAGAATTTGTAGTTAGCAAGCTCCCTGGTGATTTATAGGCAGGCTCATTAAGGTTTTAAAAGTACTAGTCTGGAGCAGCGATTTTTCAGAACCACAGGTTATAACCCATCGTGGATTATAAAAGCAATGCAATGAGTTGCAATCTGCATTAAAAAAAATAAGAGTAGTATTGAAAATATAGGATACACTGACTTAATAAGGGCACTTTTTGTTGTTGTTGTTGGAAACTGTGTGTTCCAGGTTGTGGCATAAAATGTGTGTCACTATCAAAAAAAGTTTTAAGACACCAGTACAGGGGAATGGCACACAAAGGATGGTGAGACAAGGGACTGGCTGTGGTGACCTCTGTCTGGCGCCACCTGTCCCCACCCCCCTTGGCCTCTCCCCAGCTGCTTTGGATGCCTAAGGGTTTCCCGTCACTGACCACGCACACCTTGTCACCACACCCTGTGGCCCAGTGCCTGGGTTTTGGGGTGTGGTAGGGGAGAGCTGGAACCAAAAAGAGTGACTTTTAAAATAGGTTCTTTTCCAGGTTTATTTTTCCCCGGCTTCTTCTCCCCCTTCCTTTTCCAGCTCCTTGTCCTGGTTCCTCCTTCTCCCTCTCCTGTTCCAAGCTGTAAGGCAAAGCCAACTCCAGCTCATCAGAGACAGAGCCTCTCTCCCTCCATGCTGTAGATTTCTCCTTCCCAAAGCCCCTCACCCCATGCTGAGGAGTCAAAATAGCCCAGTTGACTCGCCTGGAGATAAACCTGGGTGACTGCTAAAGGCATCAGAGCTACTGTAGAGTCAGTTGGGGCTTGTGGAGTTGAGCAGTTTGGGGAGAGGGCAGGAGGCCCCAAGGCAGAGGAGCTGGGGGTGCTGAGGGACTATCTGCACCCATTTCTCCTTTCACTCTCCGACCCTGGCTCAGCCCAAATAAGATGTCTGAAAATCTACCAGGGGCTGTTCCCTTTGGAACGCCATCACCATCACCATCATCATCATCATCTCCATCACTATTGTGGATTACATAAGGTGATCACATATCCCCATTTGCCTGGAATGTTGGGGTTCATACCTGTTGTCTGGGTATAATTATTAATAGGGCCTTGTTTTACTCTTAAGAGTGTTCCAATTTAGATTTTAAATTATCCTATAATCCTATATAAGAAAACTGAACTAAAGGAAACTTTTCCAAAGGTCATAAAGTTAATAAGCAGTTCAGCTGTGACTTGATCCAAATTATACGCCCCTCCCAGGATGCCTCATGTCTTCCCAGGATGCCTTATTTTCTGCTCTCCCTCCACCTGGTGTGAAGTGTAATGTGGATTGGTACGTGAGCCTGTGTGCTGGGGTCCTACGCTCCTTACAGGCCTTGAGAACCGTTAGAGGGACTTAGTTCACCATCTAACAATCTCTCCCTGCTGTATGGTGCAGCAGAACCGAAAGAAGTTTCTGAAGCCTCAAATTTCACTTCATGAGCAGACAGGGCTGAGATGAAAGTTGAAGCATTACCCAGGGGTGCGGGATCTTTTCTTAGAGAGTTATTTGGTTTCCTCCTCAGGCTTGCTCAGAATCCTGGCTGTGGACAAAATGAACTTTCTGAGCGTAGAAGACACGCAGGCTCCCTCTTCCTGTTCTCTGCAAGGGTGCGTGTGGAGGGTGGAGTGGGGCAGGTAGACCTGAGAATCAGTGGTGGGGTGAGGAAGTGGGGACTAGTGCTTTGCATGCTGAGGGGCCTGGGACCTGGGGGCAGGATTTTGGGATAGAAGGATGGCATTAGTTGCAGATGGTATGTGCTGGCAATAGCTGCCCCATGAACTTGGACTTGGTGTTGGGGTAATAACTTGGAGGCAGAAGGCCACCCCAAAGGATTCTGGTATCCTTATTCCTCCAGGTCACCCATGGGCACTGAACTGCTGACAGGTTCCTGGCTCTGTCAAGGCTACTGGCCACAGACTCAGGAGACCTGGGATCTTGTCCCACTGGATCCAAGCCCTGAAGCTTTGTTGGGAATCTGCCACATTCAGTCCAAGGACTATGCAGAAAACACAAATGGGGGGCGCCTCCCCCAAAGATCACACTGCTCTGGTCGGGGATGCAAGAGCAACCTATTCTCAAAAACACACACACCCTCGAAAGCACACATGTAGACACACCCAATCTGTAACACATTCACAATGTCCACATAACCATGCACACCCACACCCATACCAAATATACACACTCTCACTTCTAGATACCTCACACATACTCACTCATCCATATTCATGTACATGTGTACAGATACATGTGTACATGGGCACATATACATGTGTGCACATACACACAATCACACGTTCATACACACATGGTATATCCACACGTGTGACTACAAGTATACACAACACACCCTGCACATCAGGTACTCACATGTGCTGTGTCGCCCAGCCAGCCATGCAGGAGTAAGAAACGGCCCCCTGCCACGAGAGAGGGGAGGTCCAGAGCTCTGAGACAGGGGCTGTGTATATGGAGAGCACCCGGGTTCTCAGGGACTCGGGGCTCAAGAATACTGGAGAGGGAAGAGTGGGTGGTACTTGGAACATAAGTGCAGCACATGGGGTGGGGAGATAGCATGACCAAGGTACCTAAAACCAGGCCCCTACCCCATTGTCCTCACAGTGTCCCTACGAACAAACTTCTCCTTGCCCCTTCTGCCCCATATCCCTTCTCGTCTTGACTCATTGGAAGAGAAAGAACAGGTTACCTACAAAAAGAAACCCAAATCAGATCAACTCCAGATCTCTCCCTAGCAACAATGTGTGCACGAAGACAGCAAACTCTTATTTAAACAACTCCAGGTTGGTCTCCACTGAATTTTGGGGGGAAGTAAGGGGCAGATCCTGTGTCTTCTCCTGGGTTGGAAGGTTAGGGAGAAAAGCTCCCCAGTGACTCTCTTAGAGGACAGGTCCTGAGAGGATCACGTGGGTCAAAGATCTTTGAAAACCTAAGTGGAGCAGTTGGACAGGCCTCCTTGGGCAGGAGGGACTGGACATGGCAGGTTTAGAGTAAGCAGAAAAGAGAGGAAGGCCTGCCTGGTGGGCAACTCCTGGGCAAGGGTCCAGAGGCCAAGCAAGCTGGTGTGCTTGGCAACTGCTTGGCCCTTTCAGTGTTTCTGGAAGGTGCTTCTGAGCTGTCTTGCCTGGGAGCAGCATTCAGGACCTGCTTGGTGCAGCAGGCCCTGGGTTTGCCCAGGACAGACCCTCTTCCTCCTGGCACACACGGCTGTCACTCAAAGTGTAGCCAGATTGGTGTACCTGTGGGCCCATGAGGCTGTGCTATGGTTTGGTAGATTCCACTAATCCATTCAGAGGTTGGAGGTCAGTCTGTGGACAGGGTCAGGATTGGTTTTGTAGCCAGAGTCAGGGTTAATCTTTGAACAGGGTCAGTTTTGTGGCTAGTGTCAGAGGTTGGTCTTGGCCAGGGTTGGAATCAGTCTGAGTCAGTGTTAGGGTCAGTCTGTGGCCACAGTTGTGGTCAGTCTGAGGTCACATTGATGTGACCAGAATTAGGGCTGAATGTGACTGGGAAGCAGTTTATCCTCAGTGTAACTGATGTGGACTTGCAGTGAGGTCTGGGACCTCAGTAGGCCTCGGCTGATGAAAGGTTTCTTGGCCCCTCCTCCAATGGAGAAACATGCAATGTCTCGACATTAGTAGCTCTTAGTTTGGAACTCCTTGGTGAGGCCTGGGGTGGGTGGCAGATCTGCCAGTCCATGTGCTCCGCAATTGGGAGGCCTCGGTTCCTCATTGGGAGGACTCCCACACATGACCGCAGTCTGCAGGGTCTTATGGGGACCATGGCAGATGGCGGCCCTGACTCTGGAGCTTGGCATCTGGGAGCCAGGCTTTGACACGGAATGTGGCCCATGGCAAGGGCTCTTCAGATGTGACACGGCTGGTCATGGGCTGTGTGCGGGCCTTCAGCAAGGTTGGGTGACAACCTTCATCCCTTCCAGACCCATTCCTCATCCCCTAAAACAACCAGTGACCACACTCAGTGCTGCTCCTCTGCCCAAAGACAGGGGCAACCAAACAGTTAATTTGCCCTGAGCTCATGCTTCTTTCAACATGTTGTCATGGAAACTGCCCATTCCAGAAGGAGAGGCAGGGAAAAGAAGGGACTGCCAAGGCTGGGAAAGGGCCAGCCACCTTTGCTTTGGGTCAGCCCAGCGTCAGAACAAGGTTGTAGAGAGCAGGGTGACCTGACTGGAGGGCTGGAATCCTGGGATGCTCATATGCACATCACTCCACTGGTATCCCTTGAGACCCGCTGTGCTCTAGGCCCTGGCCTGGGCTGTTCAGAGAATTCAGTGGTGAACCAGGTTCTCGTCCTCAAGTCTTTACATAGAGAGCTAGAGAAATGAATCCATCAACTGTATGTGGGCCAACGGCAAATGCTAGAATTGCTGCCATGCATGCTCAGTGGTTCTCAACCCAGGCTGTACATTAGGATCACCTGAAGAGCTTCTGAAAAATAGGGATGTCTGCACTCTACTTCAGATCAGTTGTGATGCAAATCTATGTGAATCAATGCCTAGGGAGCAGATAGGATGTCCCCTTGGCCTCCATGAGCAAAGACTTCCTTAAAGCATCATCAGAAATGATGGTGGTGCTGATGTTGATTAACAGTAATAATAACAGCTACTCCTTATTGAGTCCCTGCTATGTGTCCCCAAATCTCACAACTGTGCTGTGCTTAAAATGTGGCCATTAAATTCTTTGACACCCTTTCCAATGAGAGATGGGGTCTATGTATATGCCCCTTGAATCTGGACTCTGTGACAGCTTGACCAACAGAATATGGTGGAAGTGACCCTGTGCCAGTTTCTGGGGCCAGTTCTTTAGAAACTAGCAGCTTCTATTTCCTGTCTTTTGGGACATTTTCTTATAGGATCCAGCCACCATGCTGTGAGGAAGCCTAGTAGCCACACAGAGAGGTCACTCGTAGGTGATCTGATCAACAGTTCCAGCTGAGGTCCCAGCCGACAGCCCCTACCAGTTGCCTAACAGGTGAGTGAACAGGACGTCTGACAGTTCCTACCCCAATGGTGTCACTCCCAGGCTGAAGTCACCCCACGTGATACTGGAAGGAGCAGAGATCATCTGTCCCCACTGAGCGATGCTCAAATTGCAGATTCATGAGCAAAATAATTGACAATTGATGTTTTAAACCAGGGGTTGGCAAACTCCTCTGTAAAGAACATGATAGTAAATATTTTGCACTCTGTGGGCCATTAGGTCTCTTGCAACTATGCTACTCTCATGCTGCAAAACCAGCCACAGGCAATGCATAAATGAACAGGTGTGGCTGTGTTCCAATAAAACTGCATGTACGCTGAAATTTGAATTTCATATAATTTTCACCTGCTATGAAACAGTATTATTCTTTTGATATTTTTCCAACTCTTTCAAAACATGAGAAGCCATTCTAAGTTTGTGGGCTGTACGAAAACACGAAGTGGGCCAGTGTGCTGACCTCTGTTTTAAGCCGTTAGGATTGAGGCGGTCTGCTCTGCAGCAAGAGGTGCATGGAACAACCCAGCCATGTAGATAATTTTGTGAAATTGAGGTATGGGGCATTAAATTCCTTTGAGTTCATAGCTACAGAAATTGTGAACTTACCTCATTGATGCTAAGCTCATTTACAAGAGGGCAGGTGGAATGGAATGGTGAGATTAGAACGAAAAGATCAGAGAAACAAGAGCTGTTTGTTGCTTTCTAGCCAGGTTCCTGGAAGAAAGGCGCAGGAAATGGGGGAGGAGCCTCTCTTGTGGAGCGAGATATTTTATTAGGCTTCCCCAGAGCAAAATAGAATTTCCCTCCAAACCATTCCACACCTCTTTTCTAGTAACACATTCACTAAGCAATCTCCTGAGTACGAATTTGTCTTCTTAGGTAGTAGCTGTTGTTATTATTAACATTTACGAGTTGGGTGCTTAGTGTACCCCAGTCACCGTTCTAAGCTTTTTATGTGTATAAACTCACAACATCTTTACAATAATCTGTTATTACCCCAAATTTGGTAATGAGGAAATTGAAACTCAGAGAGCTTAATTTAAAATGTAGGGCTAAGATTTGAACCCAGGCAGCCACGCTCCTGATCCCCTGTACCTAACTGCTCTGCTATTCTCTTCCCCACCAGGTCCCTGGAAAGGGTGCCCTGGAGTAGAAGGTGCATTCTAGGCCTGAGGAAGGGAGAGTCCTTGCTACAGAAGAACACACTGGCATCTGATTTGTCCTCTAGCTTTTGTGAACTGAGTTAATGCAAGTCTGTGTTCGAGACACACAGAGACTCTTCAGCCCTTGAGCTCGGACTCAAAAAGCAAAAAGGACTCTACCTGGAAAGTTGGAGGCCCTGAGGCCTTGCCTGGTGCTGGGAGGACATCTGGCAGGGAGGGAAGACAGTTAGATGGTTGGCATCATGGTCAGTGCCACCATGGGTCATTTTACCTCTCATTTTTTTATACCTGACCTCTCAGTAGCAGACAACTTTATTCACATAAAATTTTTTTCATACCATTCTCTTATCTTCTACATCTTTACAGCATCTGCAGAGATGTCTACTTTCTCATCCTGATATTGCTTATTCATGTCTTTTCTCATTCCTTTTCTCTCTGTTTTCCTTGGTCATTCCTACTAGTGGTTTATTAATTTTATTAGTCCTTTCAAAGACTCAATTTTTGGCTTTGTTGAACCTCTATATTATATGTTTGTCTTCTATTTCATCATTTTCTGCTCTGAGTTTTAGTATTTCCTTTTATTATCTTTGGGTTGATTTTGGTGTTCTTCCAACTTATTGACATTGATGATTAGCTCATTATTTTTCAGCCTCTTTCCCTTTCTAATATACCTAGGCAGTACATTTTCCTCTTCCTGCTTTGGTTGCATCACAAATTTTCACATATAATATTTTTATTATTGTACCATTCAAAATACTTTCTAGTTTCCATATGATTTATTCTTGGGCACTTAGATTATTTATAAATGTGTTTCTTCCTTTCCAAACATGAGGGGATTTTTCTGTTATCTTTTTTGTTAAAAATTTCTTATTTAATTGCTTTGGGATTAGAGAGCATGTTCTTTATGATTTCATTTTTTAAAAAAAAAACATTTGTATTAAAAATATCACTAACATACAATATTATATTAGTTTCAGGAGTACACCATAGTTATTCAACATTTATACATCTAAAGAAGTGACCGCCATGATAAGTCTAGCAACAATCTATCACTGTACTATATTATCACAATATTATTGACTATATTCCCCATGCTGTACATTATATCCCCATGACTTATTTGTTTTATACCTAGAAATTTGGACCTCTTATTCCCCTTCCTGTTTCCTCCCCTTTTTAAATTTATCAATTACACTTGACATTCTATATTATTTTATATTAATTTCCGGTGTACAGCACAGTGGGTAGACTTTTATATAATTTAAGAATTGATCCCCTTGACTAGCCTAGTACTCACTATATCATTGACTATATTCCCTATGCTTTACTTTACACCCCCATAACTACTTTGCCACAACCAATTTGTACTTCTTAATTCCTTCCTGTTCTTTTACCCACACCCCCAAACCCCTCCCATCTGGAAACCAGCAAAATGTTCTCTGTATCTACAAGGTTTTTGTTTTGTTTTGTTTGTTTATTTATTTTGTTCTTTAGATTCCACATATAAGTGAAATGACATTGCATCTGTCTTTTGCTGTATATTATGCTCCACTCAGCACAATACCCTCCAGGTCCATCCATGCTGCCACAGATGGCAAGAACCCACTCTCTTCCATGACTTAGCAATATTTCATTGTATATATGTACCACCTCTTCTTTATCCATTCGTCCATTTATGGACAACCAGGCTGCCTCCACATCTTGGCCATTGTAAACAATACTTTAATGAACATATGGATGCACATGTCCCCTTGAAGTAGCATTTTGGATTTCTTCGGATAAATACCCTGAAGTGGGATTACTGGGTCCTTCATTATCTCTTATGATAGCTTTTGTTTTAAAGTCTATTTTGTCTGGTATAAATTTGGCTACCCCAGCTTTTTTGTTTGTTTGTTTCCACTTTCATAAAATATATTTTTCCATCCCTTTACTTTCTGCCTATGTGTGTCTTTCAATCTGAAGTGAGTTTCTTGTAAAGGTTATGTTTTCTAATCCATTCAGCCCTCCTATGTCTTTTGATTGGAGCATTTAATCATTTTCATTGAAAGTAATTATTGACAGATATGTAGCTATTGCCAATTTCTTATTCATAATTTTGATTTTTTTTCTGTCTTAAAGAAGTCACTCTAACACATCCAAAGCTTATGGGCTGCAGTGAGGGGGCTTACCCCACTGAGTGGTACTTGCCCCAGTGGTACTTGCCCCAGTGGGCTCTGGTGCCTGTTGAGACCACCCTTTGTGTGTGCCACTTGTGGGGCTAATTGGGCGGCATTCTGCTGTGGTCTGAAGCCAACCTCCAAGTTGTTCTGAGGCCTCTTGGGAGGGGCTCCAGTGCAGGCCCAGGTCACGCCCTGACTATAACTCTTCTGGGATTACCTGGTAGGAGCTACAAAGCAATGTATGTTGTTTGTTGCCTCTGCCAAACCGGGAGGCATGTGGGAGAGGTCACGTTGAGGACTGAGGATGGCTGCCACCAGTACCAGACCTGGGGTCGCTCTGCAAAAAGCCAGGATACCCTGAGGCCTGCTGCCACCTGCCAGCTCCCTTAAGGTTCAGCCACTGATAAAGCCTCATGGGATATGTAAGTTGGGTGAGGCAGGGTCTCAGGGAGTCACTAGAGTGGGTAGAGGTGTGATCACCAGGTAAAGGTAAATTCTGGTTTGGTGCAAGTGCTGAGCCTGGAGCTACTCAGCAAAAGTCTCAGAGCACACTAAGGCCAGTTGCCGCCTGCTGGGGGCCTGCAAGACTTTGATAGTTTTCCAAGAAAGAGTGCAATGTGGGCAGAGTTGGCTGCTCTGGGAGAAAGTGCCTCCTGTGTTGGAGGAGTTGTTGGGGTGGGGTCCCAGTGAGTTAGCAGGGTGGAGCAACAGAGCTCACCAGGCCAATAAGATTCAGGTTTGGCCTGTGGGAGCAGGCTCAACACAGGAAAGATGGCACCTGCCTAGCAGCTGCACAGAAAAAAACCCACACAGGGAAAATACCGACTCTCCCACAGTCCTCCCCATGAAGCCCAAACCTCAGTCTGCCCTTTCATATATCTCCAATATCTCTGGAGTCACCATCCATCCCTTTACTGGAGTCCAAGGTGAGTGCCATTGAATGAGTGAGTCTGTGCTCACTTTTTTTTTTTTTAAAGATTTTATTGGGGAATTGGGGGAGGGGAACAGCGCTGGGGAATCTGGGGAAGGGGCACAGACAAGTTGCTGTCCTTTTGTTCTTCAGTCTAGTTGTGGAGGATGTCGCTTCACTGGCCCATGTTGGCATTATCATTGCGCTCTTCCCGGGTGAGGCAGATCGGTTGCCGGCCTCTGGACAGCCGCTCACGGAGGCTCACAGCAGCTCACGCTGGCTGCTGGCCACTCACGCTGGCTGCCGGTCACACACCGTAGCTTACGGCAGCCCACTGCAGCAGGGGCTGCAGCCTACGCCGTCGCTGGGGACTCACAGCAGCCCAGCTCCAGGTGGAGTTGTTGTTCACCATCTTAGATGTAGAGGGCAGTGTCACTGGCCCCCATGTGGGATCTGAACCGGGGCCCTGCTGCACAGAGCTGGCGTCCCAAGCCAGCTCTTAACCAACGCGCCACTCAGCCGGCCCTGTGCTCACTTTTTAAGAGGAAGTCTGGGTTTCCCACAGCCTTCCATCCCACCTGGCTGGTCGGGATCCCCACTGTTTTTCACAGCCAGGTGTTGTGGGGGCTCATCTTCCTGGCACCGGTACTCTGGGCTGGGGAGCCTGGTGTGGGGGCCTGGAGTCCCTCGCTCCTTCAGGGGGAACCTCCGTGACTGAGGTGTTCCTCCTGATTCTTTACCACCACAGCAAGGTTTGGGGACCGTTCCACACCTTTGCCTCTCCTAGCAGTCTCAACTTGGCTTCTTCTTTATATTTTTAGTCATAGGACTTCTGTACAGCTAGACTCCAGATTGGTTGTTCTATAATTTAGTTCTAATTTTAATGTGTTCATGGAAGAATAGGGCACAGTGTTTACTCTGCCATCTTGGATCTTTCTGATTTCATTCTTTTACGTATGTTGAGATTTGCTTTGGAACCCAGTATATGGTCAATTTATATAAATCTTCCAAGTGTGTTTGAAGAAAAGCAAGTATCATCTGTAGGAGCTGAGTGCTGTTTTCTATATATGTCCATTAGGTAAAGTTTATTAATCCTGTTTTTAAAAATTTCTATATCTCTACTGAAATTTTGTTGTTGTTGTTATATTAACTATTAACAGAATGTGTTAAACTCTCCCATTGTGATTGTGGATTTGTCATTTTTTTGATGTTCTGATAATTTTTATATACTTTTGAGGCTAAGTTATTATGTGCATATAGTTTAAGTTTGCATACCTTTCTGATGAGCTAAATCTTTTATGATTATGAATGGATTGCCTTGTTTTAGTAATGCCTTTTCCTTAAAGTCTAGTTTGTCTAAAATTAACACAGCATCTTCAGCTTTTCTTTGGTAAGTATATACATTCCATATATCCTTAGGTTTTTGATATCTTATGTAAACACTTAATAAGATTAAAAATGTTATCTTTTAAATCATATAATAGTGAATAAAACTAACTGAAAGTATGGTTCCAATTACATAAGATTTCACAGCTTGAGATTCCTTGAACTCCCCCCAGTGATGCAAATTTGGTCAGTGATTCCAGTGGAGACCTGTGTTTGTTTTATAAACTCTCAGTGATGGGTTTTTGTGTCCTCTCTTTCTTCTCTCTTCTTACTTCCCTCCCTCCTTCTTCCCTTCTTTTTTCTTTCCCCCAGATTTGTTCTGCATCAGGCCAACTCTGCATAATCCTGGGGGGCACGTGTGCATGCAAGCATGTGTGCACACATGCCCACATGCCCATGGGGACATGGGGGAGAAAAGGTGAGTGGCCATTTTACTTTCAGTCACCCTTACTTTGTAGGTGCAGTTCTTCAGAATTCCAGCTTAGTGTGGGAGTGGTCTGTCAGAGCTTGGGAGAGCCTTGGGTTTTCTCTTCTCTTCCCCTCTTCATGAGAGGTATGAAAAATTGCAGCTTGGCTTTGAAGCTTTTTTCTACAGATTAGCAAGTTCCTTTAGGGTTGGGATGCTCCCTTACCTTTTGAGCAATCTCCTTCTAGATTTAGCCCGATAATTCCGACTTTCTTGTGAGCACTTCTATGCTCTTAAGGTTATGTTTTTAAAAGTAATCTCCTATCACTTTCAATTGTCCTCAGTAGGAGGATTAATCCAAATAACTTAGCTCACCTGTACCACAAGTAGAAATCAATTTGCTCCTTTTTGAAACTCTGCTGTCTGCTGGCTCACAAGACATCACTTGCCCTATTTTCTACCTGTCTCTGCTGCCCCTTCTCAGCCTACTTTGAAATCCCGTGGCCTAGGCCTTAAATGTCAGTGTTCCTTAGGGAACAGTCCCTATGTGTCAGTTTTCTTTTCTCTCTACTTGTTTTCCAATGACCTCACCTATTTTTCTGACTTTAATTACCGCTCAGGTTGCTCATGACTCCCAAATCAACATCCCTAGCCCCAACTCCTCTTCTGTGCTCTACAACATATGTCCAGTTGCCTACTGGATATTCCTCTTGAATCGTTTGCAGATATCTCAAAATCATCATGTTCAAAGCTGAACTCATCATTTCCTCCCACCCTGGACCCTTCTCAGTATTACCGCCTCAATAAAGACCATCATCACCCACTAGTTCCTTGACAGTGTAACTACCTAAGATCTCTAGTACCAAATAATGGTTACCAAGCATAGGAGCGAATGCAATTGTAATGGGTTGGATTATGTTCCCCTCCAACATTATATGTTGTAGTCCTAACCCCAGTACCTCAGAATGTGACCTTATTTGGAAGTAGGGTCTTTATGGATGTAATTAATTAGGTTAAGATGAGGTTACTAGGTTGGGCCCTAATCTAATATGATTGGTGTCCTTATAAAAAGGGGAAATTTGGACAAGGACACACACACACACACACACACACACACACACACACAGAATGCCATGTGAACACGAAGGCAGAGGTTGGGATGATGCTTCTATAAGTCAAGGAAAGCCAAAGATTTCCAGCAACCTCCAGAATCTAGGGGAGAGGCATGGAACAGGTTCTTCCTCACAGCCCTCAGAAGGAACCAACCTACTGACACCTTGATCTTGGACTTCTATCCAACATAACTGTGAGACAATACATTTCTGTTCTTTAAGCCTCTCAGTTTGTGGTACTTTGTTGCACCAGCCCTAGCAAACTAATATAGCCATGATCCCTTTTTCATAAAGCAGCTAAAAATATTGTAAAAAGCATAAATCAGATCATGTCCCTCCCCTGCTTAAAAGCCCTCTAGTGACTCCCCATTTTATTTAAAACAAAATTGAAATGACTCACTGTGGCCCATACAATCTGGCTGCGGCCTAAGCCTCCAACCTCATTTTCCCCAAGCACCTTCTCACTCACTACACCCCAGTTACACTGGTCTTCCTTCTGTTCCTCAAGACTGCTAGTTCTTCCCCCTCTGAACCTTTGCATTTTGATTCTCCCCTCTAGAAATGACTTCCAAGACACCCTATCTAAGGCAGGCTCTTTCCCTAACTACTCTTTATTATTTAACCTATTTTATTACCTTCACAGCATTTATCACAACCTAAAATGATCCTGTATTTGTTTATGTGTTTATTTTCCATCTCCCCTATGCCACTAGAATGTACACCCCTGAGAGCAGAGACCTTCTTGTCTTGCTCACCACTGTATCCCCAGTGCTTGGCAAAGAACTTCATGGGTGTCAGACATTCATTGTACAGCTGATAAATGAATGTATGAATGAATGAATGAGTGAATGTTTTACTTCTCTCTGTCTCTTCTTCCAACATCCAAGCATTTACCTTGTCGTATGAATTCTCTTTCCTAACTATGTTTCAGGACTGCCCACATCTCTCTGCCTCCTTCTTCCACCACCAGGGCTCAGGCTACCAGCATTGCTCACCTGGACATCAGCACGTG
>NW_017731464.1:1357552-1366306 GCF_001890085.2 Hipposideros armiger | reverse complement strand
GAGCAGACAGGTGAGGAGGCTCTTCCCCAACCATGAATGAGACCATCTGGGATCTCCCAGAAATGTAGGAGATGCTTCCACTCAGGCAGGAGGGCCTGAGACCTGGAATTGTTCTTCCTATTTACTATTGTCTAGAAACTCCTGAATGGGAGGGGCACACCAACTCCCCCAAACTCAGAGGTCAGAACCAAACTCCTGCCCAATGGGGCATCTAAAGAGTCCTTAGAGGGAACCACAGGAGCAAAGTTTGCCAAGAGTGTCAGCCCAAGCAGCACCTTGGCATCATCCTGGGGCTTTCTGGTCCAGGATCCTGCTCTAGGGGGGTCCCGGAGGAAGGAGGGGCCATGGCTGCTTTCTCTGAGGCCCCTGCCTGGGCTTGCCACCTGCCCTTGCTTCAGAGATACCTTAGAGCTCTAGGTTCCAGAACTTTCCATGCCTCTCACTTCCATTTCTGCTCTGGCCTGAGCTTTCTAAGAGAAGAAGTCTCAGCATTAATCTTCCTAGAATTGAAAGCTGAATGGGGTCTGGACCAGCAGGTTTGAGGAATGAGATACCCTCTGTTATCTGCCTCAAGGCATGGCCACACATCCTTCATCAGACTGGCACTTCCAGGAGATGCCAGCAGAGCCACTGTTCTGGTCCTCAGTTTGTTTGCAGATCTCCAGAGCCTTGGGCTCCATCGTCATCACAGTCCCTCTAGCTCCTCCCCTTCCAGCCTCTGGCTCTCACTTCCTTTGGGAAAAAGAGATCCAAGCTGATTTGGGAAATGCTCTCTGCAGAGGAAGCTGGCACCACGTCCAGGTTGGCAGGGTTATATTTAACTGGCTATATTTGCAGTCCCACTCACTTGTCCCAACCCCGGCCCAGCCTGCCATCACTCTCCCCCCTCAGCAGCCTGTCCTGCTCATCAAGCCTGTGTCGCCCCTGCTCACCCTGCTCCAGCTGTGCAATTGTGGTCTGGGCCACAGGCTATTTTTTGCTTGGTGCCAAAGATTATTCAGTTATCAGGAATGTGTGTTTAAGTGGCTGTCTCCGGAACAAAGATTATAAATAGGAACTTGGGGTCAAGGCCTGGGCCCCAGTGTCTTCCTCCTTTTTGTCCCAGTTCCTGTCCTGGATCCTGGGTTTTACTTGGGATGAACACCAGGAGGCCATGGCAAGGTTGTCTGGGAGAAAGGACACCAGGCTCGGAGGCCAAAGGTCCAGGAATGAGTATATCCTGACAGGCAAGTAATCTAGCCTCTCTGGGACTTGCTTTCTTCACATGGGAAATGGGGAGACTCAGATCCACTTGTCAAGTGGCAAACGTGGTGGATCTCTGTCAGTCTATGGAAGAAAATCCAATTTAGACAAATGGGTATATCTGGGAGGAGAAAAGAGCAACCACTGAATGCCAGGGGTTTTTTTGGTGGCATGGAAAAGAGACAGCAGGGTATTAAAAAGAAGAGTAAGCAAGAAACTGTCTTGGGAGTAAAAATGTAAAAGTGGAGAGGAGAAGGATCTAAAATGTGCCTGTAGGGAACTCCCAGTCTGATGGTGGAGGCTGGGCTCAGGTTTGATTCCAGCACATAGTGTTCTAAGCAGAATGGAGTGGGCAGGATTGGGCACAGGTACTCAAGATGAGGCTAACCTTTCTCTGACAGTGAGGGCTGGTTTCCAAGATGCCAGTTCTCCTGGACAACAGGTCCAGGTCAGAGACCCTGGCCTAGGAAGTTTGGCTGGTGACTGGATGAGGGCACCCGGCCAAGAGGGTTGGGCTGCTTCCTGGTGACCAGTGTCTACTCCTGTCCTGTTGAGAGCCATCCTGTATGAGCTGGCTGGGGCACCTCTGGCTCCATTTTACCCCACCCAGGAGGTGAGGAGCAAGGATGGGGCTGCACCAAAATGCAGGCTGGGAGTATCTCCTAGGGCTCTATACTGCTTCTCCCCGCTCCTCCTCAGGCTCCTACTATGAGAAGGGGGTCAACAAGGAAAAAAGACACAAATGTCATCACTTCATTTCAGCTTTTCCATCTGTAAAACGGCAGAAATAATGCACAACCTGCCTCCCTGGAGTTATTATTTATGAGAATGATCAAAAGGATATTGTTAAGCAATAAATGATAATGATGTTCTGATCAGAAAGGCATTGGTTGACCCTGGTGTCACTACAGTAGGCCAAAGCCCACTGTTCCCTGTGGCCCTGATCCCCATACTTTGAGCCTCAGTCTTCCCCTCAAGTGTAGTTTATTCATTTGTCCTGCTATCTTAGAGGTCTTTCCCACTCTTCCCCCCACTTTGGCAAATCTCAGGCCTGATGACATCAGGGACAAAAGTATGAGACCCCTTCTCCCCTTATTTCAGGTCTCTGGACCAGCAGGCACTTAACTTTTTCTCCTCTTCGGGTGGGGCCAGTACCGCTCCCACATTTTATCACCAGGATTGGGCTGCGTTGCCAGATATGGTTTTGCACCTATAGCTTCAGCCCTAACTCTGGGGTCATCGATGTACATGAGCCTCTTCTTTTAGATAATGTTAGTATAGTAAATGTGTACTGTCATTAAATGGAATTGACTTTTCTATCATATATTGGTATGACTTTTCATTTAAATGTGCAAGCGAGAAACAGAAATCCTTTGACAGACCACATTTTGGTTTAAAGAAAGTATCCATAGATGGAAAAGTGAGGTGCTCACAAGTGGAGGTGAAGGTTGGGCATGGGGCTGCCTCCCAGGCTGAGGATTCAGAGGGCACTGCAGTGTGAGGACAGTGGGCAATGGCTAAGCTAACCACCTGGCAGGATAGAATTCTGGGTGAGGCAAGGTCATGGTGTGTCTTCTCAACAGGCTCTTGGGGAGGGTGGTCCCTTGCTGGGTCATTGCCAAGGGCTTCCTTTGCCTTGACTTCTAGCGTGGTTTGACTCTCGACTCTGCTGAGGGTCCTAAGGGACCTCAGCCAATTGCCACAGGCAAGAGCAGGTGTCATCAGAGAAATTTTCTAAGAGGCCCCTAAGTGTTGTATTGGGGGTAGATAATCAGGAGAGAAAGAGGGAGTCAGAGAGAGGGGCCATGCTTAGCTTATTCAAGTCCTGATCCCCACTCCCCACATGGCCCCCGGGCCCTGGTTGCTCCCCAGCTGGCTCATGGGGCAGCTTTGGGGCCAGGAGTGTGACTTGTACTAGGTAGCTACCGGGATCCAGTCACACATATAGGACTGAATCAACAGGGAGGTTTGGATATTTTTCTCTGAAGGCTCAGCTGCCACCTTCTTTCTTCTAAGAAGGCCAGGATAACTCTCAGCACAGAGACTTCCTCAGCCTCTGGCCCTGAGGCCCCCAGAGGGGGAGAATCCATTTCCTTGCCTTTTCCAGAATGGATGCTGTCCTCATTCTTTGGCTCGTGGCTGTATCACTCCAATTTTTGCTTTCATTGTTGTATTGCCTTCTCTTATTTCATCGTCTCTGTCCCCTTCAGTCCAAGTTGGCAGTGTTTTCTGCTGGTATAACATCCTTAAGAACCTCACTTGGGTAACCCAGCCTGGGCCTTCATCCCCCTCCTATCAGGCCTGCAACTTGAACCCTGCTGGCCTCGACTACATTTTTTGGATAACAGGTCTTTACTCTGATCTTCTACCCTTCCCCATAGGTCCTTGCCTTGTGACCCTCTTAAGAAAAACAGAGCTCCGACCCCAGGGCTGGCACTGGGGGCAAGGAAGAGTGGTAATGGCCAGCAAAACCTTACCCTGGACACTCTGGAATTCAGGGCCAAGGCTGCAGACCATGGGTAGGTCCACCTACTGTAGGTAGAGGCAGGACTAGGACGAGGAACTGGGCTGTGACTTTTCACAACAGCTCTCACTGGTTTATGGATGAGGAATCTGAGGCCCAGAGAACAACAGAGGGTGGTGTGAGGTCACATAGCCAGTAAAAGAGCCCAGGACTAACAGCCCAGTGTTGCTGCCTGATCCTTAGCACTCCACTATGGAGGTCTGAGATGCCCTGCTGAGAGGTTTCTGCCTTCAGTCTCAGTACCATCATCAGACCTGGACAAGACTTAGAGTGCTTTCCTTGAAAAATTCTATGTCCCTTTCTGTGGCTACGACTGACTAAGGCTGACAGTGTCATCTGAGCGGGATACTGGAACTGAGCTTGCCCTGGGACCTGTGTGGGCTCCTGTACCTCTTTCTCCTCCAAATAACTTTCCACCCTCTCCCCAATGTGTGGGCTCAACCAGATGTCCCAACGAGCAATGCGACCCATGCCTATGCAGTCACCCTGGGGCCTGATAGCCATGCTTGGTTCCAGGTAGGCAGTCTGGCGAGTAGATTGCACTCCTGGCTGGTGAAGTATTTTTTATGTGGGGTTATGTGAGAACTGGGCTCTCAGACTGCTGCTCACATGCTGATTTTAAATGACTCAAATTGTTTATATAGACAAGAGCCTGGCAAAAAACAACAACAACTTTCCTGGGGGTCCCACTCACCCCATGGGTGGCTCTGCCATTCCCCTGCCATAAGGCCATCCTGTTCTATTGTTGCTTATTGTATTAATTGATTTTTCCCTTTGTTGCCTCTTTTAAAAGACCTACACCAAGGGAGATTTCCCAAATTCCCTTTATTACCCCCTTCCCCACCATGTTTCACAATCTTTAGTTTTAAAATTGGATCCAGATCTTCCTTCCAGGACTTACTTCTTCAGCTCAAACAATCTCCCTTTGTCCTGGCCTCTAAGGACAGTGCTCAGCCCCACCCGACCCTTAACCTCACAAAAAGCAGGAGGCCCATTCACACTCTAGGATTTCCAAAGAGGTAATAAAACCTTCCAGAGATCCTATGCCTGTCCAGGAGATATGGGATTGTGACAGCTTATGCTTCTACCCTGAAATGGGGCACTCTGGGTTTTTTTGTAGAGGCCATAGCCAAAGGGGCCCCATGAGGCAGTCATCTTTTGGGCTTGGCACCTGCTTCTCTCTCCTCCCTTTTTAGCCTGCTTGCCCAGCTCCTGACCCCCTAAGTCTCCTTCTAATGCATGCTCTGGCCTGTGCACCCCAGTGAAGTTGGGATGAGGGCTTGGAATGGAGCAGCCATGGTCTAGGAAGTGATTGTCCTTTGGCAGATAAAGGCGAATGGACCATCCCTTACCCTGGAGGTCAATGCTGTGAACCACATTTCCTTCCCAGCAGCATCTGCCTATGGGCCCCTCTCTGAGCCTCTTTGTCTCTCTCTTCTCAGTGGGGCTGTCAAAAGCTGAGCCTCACAGGTTGTGACTAATCACTAGCAGATTTTTTTTCCATCTAAGAAGAAGAAAAAGCTGAAGGAGATGAAGAAAAACCCCAACAGTGAATAACTCGGAAGAGTTTCCAACATGTGGGTGTTTTTCTGGGACCAAAGATCAGGAAGATTCCAAATGTAAACAATCCCAAAATAACTCAGCTCTCCCAACCCCAGGCATTCCCAGGACTGAATGTCCACACTCCCTCCCTCTCCCTCTGGGAACCCAAGGTCAGGGAGAGGTGGCAGGGCTTGGGCACTGTGAAGAGTTGCTTGAGTGAGACCTTCAGGCAGAGCATAGGCTCTGTGAGCCTGGGGTTGAATCTTCTCCATCAGATACTGGTCTTTTTGAGAGAGGGGCTTCTTCCTGCCCCATCAGATCAGATCTCCCTGGGTTCAGGGACCATGCTATGGCTTTCTTTGCTCAGAATCATAACCCATTGTGCTTAAACTAAGCTCCTGAGATTTCTTGCCAGCATAGTGTAATGGAAAGAATATGGACTTTGAAGTCACACAGGGTTGGAATCTTGGCTCCACCACTTATTAATTGTGTGGCCTTGAGTATGTTATTTAGCATCTGGGAATCTCAGTTTCCTCCTTGTAAATCTGGGGCAATGATTCTCACCAGAGAAAATACTTTAACTAATGTGCCTAGTATAATGCCTATTACCTAGAAAGTGCTCAATGAATGTTCCTTTTTCCCCCTCCCTCTTCCCATGAGTGTGGCTTGAGCTGGGGAAACCGGTAGGGTCTTTTATACCTCTCTCTTTTCAAAAAGGAGAATGCTGTGTGTTCAAAGGTAGAAATCACTCTTTCTCCATGTTACTTAAAATCACTATTGCAATTCATATGGAAGAAGAATATATTCAATATATAGGTAAAAAACTTTCTGGAGGTGATAATGCTGGAGGAGGTGGTGGAAGTCTTGGTGAAAATTATGGAAGTAGCGTTGATGGTATTCATGGTCAGATGATGGTGGAGGAAGTGGTGGTGATGTCAGAAATGATAACGGAGATAGACACTATGGAGTAGATAATAGAGAAGGTGGTTAAGGTGATGGTTGGGGCAGTGGTGGAGATGGTAATGGAGGCTACCATGAAGTTAGGGTAAGGGTAGTGTTGGTGATGAGGATAACAGTGGTAGTGATGATGATGATAGAGGCTATATGAGAGATAGTGATATTTGTGTTGTTTGGATTATTGTTTTACACTTGATTTGGGGTTATGGTAAGATATGATGGTTTGTGATTGGGACTATCTCCAAACAGTTATCTACTTCAGGAGATAAAGGCACAGAGGACAGGTGGAAGAATACTTTATGACTAACTGTTACACTGGTCCTAAACTCCAATAGAGAACATTAGACTTCTTAATCATAGTTGATTGAATGTACATGTTTATCTTGGCTACTTCCAGAAGACCTACTAAAATGTCATTAATGGAATTCTTAAAAAGGCATAAACCCACAAAGAAAAAGAGAATGGGAGAGAAAATAGCAGCAGACAAGAGAAGTCAAGAATTTGTAAATTTGAAAGTAGGTGGATGAGTGGTACCTGATTTAGCAGACCACAGAAAAGTTGAAACTCAAACCTGCAAGGTTGTGTGGTAGATGGCAGGAGCCAACAGGTAGCAAAACATTTCTAGCCACAGAATCCCAAAAAAGACGGGAAATAGGAGGTACCAGTTACTTCTGAAGGCAAGTGTTCAGAATCAGGGTGAAAAATGGGAGGATTGGTTACAAGTTCATTAAAATGCAAGTTCAAAAAAAAAAAAGCAGTAAGAACCTCCCTATCTTGTTTTATGCCTCTGTCCTGTGTATCCAGGTAATCATCCCCTCCCATGCTGGCAGAAGACAGAAGGTTTATGCTATGAGATGTTGAACCTGCAAGGTTCTGGACATAGAGGCATCAGGTACAACTGGGGGAGGGGTAAGGAATGAATCTGAAAATGGGGGTATTAAAGATAAGCCTGTTTCCTGAAAGATGAGGCTTTCAACTCTCTTCCTCATCAATATCCAAAACACTGGAAGCCAGGTTGTTACCTCACAGACAGTAAATTAGAGAAGACTTTCCTGGGGAAACTGACTTTCTTAAGAGGAAAGATCTACAACTTTTAATATTTGCTCTCCTGGTGAAACTGTGAGTTCCACCCAGTTACCATACGGTGATGCCCAGGTGTCCACAACTTTCTCTCTTCTCCTTCCACCACTTTCAGTCAAAATTTTAATGCCTCACATTTCAATATAAATGGACAGCTAAGAATTACTTGGTATTTCAGGACGGCCTTCAACATGAAAGGCAGAGATAAAAACAAACTAAGAGGAAAAAAAGATATAAAGGAAGCAATGAAGAACAAATTAGGATTAACATTTTCAGAATGATAAGAGAAGGTGATGCCTCCCTTTAAATGAAAACTGGAGGTAATTAAAAAAAATAAGCAGAAAAAAGAAAATTCTTGGAAATGCAAATGTAACATCCATATTTGATTAAAAATCAAAAGAAGGTTTGGAAGATAAAGTCAGAACAATTTTCCCAAAAATAGAACAAAAATACTGAAGAAATAGAAATGAACAGGAAAAGTAAGATGATCAGTCTAGGAGAAGCTTCTAAAAATAGAAGTCCTAGAGAGAAATAAAATAAAAGGAGAAGATGAAATTACTAAAGAAACAATACAAAAAAATTTCCTAGATCTGCAAACCATGAATTTACAGATTGAAATATTTTTCTATGAGTACACGGCAAACTGAATTTACAAAGAAAACTCACTTCAAGGTACATTGCAGTGAAATCTCAAAACACTGGAAATGAAAACCTTAAAAGTTTCCAGAATGGGGGAGAAGTTTATTTACAAATTACTGAGAATCTGAATTGTATCAAACATCTCAACAACTACCATATAAAGTAGAAGAAAATGAAAAATTCTTCTAAATTAGGAGGGAAATGATTTTCACACTAGAGTTCTATACCCAGCCAAACTAGCAATAGAGTCTTACAATAAAAATAAAGATATTTTTGGACATAAATGGTCTTTAGAAATTACTTCTCAAGCACTGTTTTCTGGGAGGATATTAGGGAATGTTATCCACCTTAATTAGGAAGTAAGCCAAGGAAGAGAAAGGAGACAAAGGAACTACACTCAGGATAGAGACAAAGGGAAGTCTGAGAATGATGGTGAAGGAAAGTGTTAAGATGACAGTCATACAAAATACATAGAGAATAGTCAGTCCATATTGACCATGAGGATGGAGGACTCCAGGAGGGAGGCCTCCAAGAAGACTATGAAACCGACAGTAATGTATATTCAAAGGAAGATTTCAGTTCCATTGGAGAGTTTGGGGTAATTAGTAAATGATATATGGAAAATTAAGCAAATGGAAAAATAAGGTAATTATTAATTCTAAGAGAACCAAAAAGTGGTACAATGAAGGAAATGGTGGCTCAACTGTGAATTATAGTAATAGGAATGCAAACCCTGAATATGGCTGTGATTAATAGTGTGTGTGTGTGTG
>NW_017731464.1:1323541-1357474 GCF_001890085.2 Hipposideros armiger | reverse complement strand
AGAGAGAGAGAGAGAGAGAGAGAGAGAGAGAGAGAGAGAGGGAGAGGGAGGGAGGGAGAGAGAGGTGGTGTAAGAGAGCTGAATTCTCATCTTCTATAGTAGAAGGTCAATAGATAAAACCTAAAACTGGAAAAATGCAAGAAATATCAGTATTACAATGTCATTTAAAAATGTGGACATAACTAGAAGAAAGAGTTAAAATAATTCAAAGTGCCTGCCTGCCTCTGGAAAGGAGGACTCAGAAATGAGCAGGATTGGAGCAGAAGTCTTATGGTTTTCATTATAAACCTTGTAGAACATTTTACTTTCAAAAATATGTACATGTATTACTTTGATAAAAAAATAAAGATTTAAATAGAATATAAAAATGAGAACTCTAGTGAGCCATGCTAGATTATGTGGAGAACTTCTTGACCAAATAAGTCAGTCCAAATGGCTCAGAACCAAAATCAGCTGAAAGACCTGCTCCATCTACCGCCTCTAGGTCCAAACCCAAGTCTTGGATGTGTCCACACTCACCAGAAAGCCACAAAAGGGAGCTCAAGAAACACAGAAACAGTTTGCATTTGCTCCATTGCTCACTCCTTTCCAGGACCATGTGGCTGCCACATGGGAGAGAAAGAGAAGAAAAGGTTCAAGCCAAAAAGAAGGGGAGATGACTGGGCCTTCTCACTGGGGGAGCAGGCCCTAGGCCTCCTACTGCACCCATGTGGGCTAGACATTCAGTCTGGCACACTGTCTCCTTAACAAGCACAGTGCACCATAAGCTATTCTTGACTTGAATAAAGCTCCTCCTTGAGGGTAGACCAAGGAGGCAGGAGAGTGCTGTAAATAACTCCTATAATTCAACAGTGGTGGTGGCAGTGAAGCTGGAGGTGATAGAGTGATGATGGAGCTGATAGAGGTACAGAATGTGGCAATGGCAGTGGGAGTTTAATACTGATTATAACATAGAAAGGGAAGGAATAGGTGATAGAGGCAGTGATGGTGGTAGTGATAGTGAAAGTGATATTGATGATGATATTAGAAGTAATGGTGAAAAGAACTATATTGGGATGATGAAAGTGATTGCATTAGTGATGGTAGAGGTGATAGTGGCAGTGAAGTTGGAGATGTTAAAGGAAGGGATATTGGCAATGATAGTTGAGGTGATATGGTGGTGATAGCGGTGTGGTGAGAAACATGGTAATAGTGGAATTGATGGCAGTGATGGAAGTGATACAAGGGGAGGTGATAGTAATGTGAATGGCATTGATAATTATGGCAATGAAGGTGTAAGTGATAGTGGTGATAATGGTGGGAATGATGGGAGTGAATGTGACATTGATGTTGAAGGTGGTAGTGGTAGGAATTTTGACAATGATGATAGATTTCATAATGGTGGGCATTTTGGAGTGATTATGGCCAAGATGGCAGATTTCATAATGGTGAGGATCATGGTACTGGTAATGGAGAAAATGATGCTGGATGTAGCAATGACAGATACAATGTTATCAATATGGAAATATTAATCAAGACCATAAGACAGATACATACACAGGGCACCTAAAGACAACAGTCTGGATAGACTGGGTTATGCTGTAGCAACAAACAGCCTTCACATCTTAGGGAGTTTACAAAACAAAAGTTTAATTCTAATGCTATATTTTAGAAGGTGGTTCGGCTCTCAGACAACCATGGACTGTACTGATGGAGGATCCAATTCTTTGCACAGTAAGAAGATAATGTGGTGCATACATTGTTTCTGTATTGGTCAGCTATGGCTAGGTGATGGGGTGGTAATGAAGAACTCCAAAATTTCCATGGCTTACAACAACAAAATTTCTCACTCGCACTCAATGTACATTGCAGATTGGATGTGGCTTTGCTCCACATCATTTTCACTGTGGGATCCAGGTTGATGGAGCAGCCTTGAGGCATCTGTAACTATGCCAGTTCTTGTGGCAGAGGTAGAAGAGAATAAGGTGAAGCATATTCCGGGTTTCAAGCTTCTGTTCGGAAGTGACACATGCCATTCCTGCCTACATTTTATTGGCCAAAGCAAGACTAATTTCAAAAGAGATAGAGAAATGCAATCTTCTCAGGTGCCTAGGAAGAGGAGAACTGGAATATTTGAGAACTCTTTAATGATTGTGATAGGTACTGTTTGCTCGTAGAGTACTGGAGATAATAAGGGCAGCGGAGATATCATGGAAGGCTGGTGTGGTCATGGAGGAAGGACTTGGTCAATGTGAAAGGGCTCAGGGATGAAGGGAAAACAATTTAGAGGGAAGAAACACCGGGAGCTAGAGGCAGGACACGTCATGGCAAAGTCCCCAAACCTGCTTGCCACTGCTCCTTAATTCCCCTGGTATTTCTGGCTTCCCAGAAATCCAACAGATTCTGGGAAAGTTTGTTTGAGCACAAGATTCATAGAGAAGAGCAGCAGAAGATAAGGATGAACAGGTCGGCTAGAACCAGAGCGTGAAGGGCTTTGAATGCCATGCTGAATATTTTGCAAGATAACCACAGATAAAATGCTACATAGCTAAATAAGCTTGGGGAATGCTGCACACTCTATGCCCCTCTTGTAAGTTAACTCTCTTCATACCAGGAAACCCACTGATGAAAGCTCTGCCATCCACAATGCATGGCTTCCAGCCACTCTGGGTATCAACATCCTGGTCAGCAGGATGGGAATATACAAGGGGAGGGGCATGGGAGGCTTTTAAGAGCCAGGCCAGGAAATGGTGTACATTGCTTCTGCTCAAGTATCATTGGACCTAACTTAGTCGTGTGATTGCACATAACTGCAAGAGAGGCTAGGAAGTGTAGTTTAGATGTTTTCCCAAATCAGGAGAGATGCAGTTTTAGAGGACAGCTAATGTTCTCTTCATGACAGCTCTCCTCAAATCTTCAAAAGACTTGGTTGTAAATGAAGGCCAAAACTTTACTGTTGCTTCAGAGGGAGGAAGAGATAGGGAGGCAGATGTTGGCTCAAGGAAGGGAAGGGGTTTTTTTACTTTTTGAAACAGATTCATGGACTATCAGGATTGGGAAGGACCTGGAGCTCCAACCTCCTCTGACGCTTGAATCCCACTTCTAAGAAGTCTTTTAAAAAAACCTCTAATGATGAATGGAGCACTCTCCATGCAGGAGGCAGTCTGCTCCATTTCTGGAGCTCTGGTTGGCTAGAAGTAGTAACCACTGAACTCACACAGAACCAAACATAACAGTAGCAAAGGTACGTATTTTTATCCCTTGTGTTAATCCCTATCTCCATACTTTTCTCAACAATTTGTTGGTCCTTAGGTTTGTTTGATGGATACCTCACTCTCACAAATCCCTTCATATCCCTAAGTACCAGGGCCATGTATGTGGCAGCTTTTACATGTGCTCTAGGGATAGTGTTTTAGAGGTTGGATCCCAGCAACTGCTGCCCAGGTGGTAGCTTAAAGAGTGATCTCTAGAACTTATGTATTACTGTTATGAAAATTTATCCATCGCCTGTGCTATTCATTTTCATTGGTTGTGTTTCTCTGCAGTTCCAGCACTGCTACCATACTGCCCAGCTCCAACCCTCTCCCCAATTCCCAGGCACCCTTTCCTGCACCCTTGGGTTCTCTTCTGAAGCTGTCAAATTTCTGTTTTCCTAAGCTGAGCAAATTATTTCCTTTTGCCTTCCATCTCTCTTCCCTGAAACCTACTTCGCAAACCACATGGCTCTTCAAGGTACTTTGTTTCACACTAAGGTATCTACTTAGAAGATGCATTATATCACTTCCTTAAGAGGCAGAAATCACTGCAGTTAGTCAAGGTATTAGATAATTTTGTTCCCCCCCACCCCATTGTTCATCCGTCCATCCATCCATCCATCACCTTATTTATTGAGTGCCTACTATATGTTGGGCACATAGCAAGTAAAGTGCCTAGCACAGATCAAAAACTCAACTGGTAGCTTGTTTCCTTCTCTCTCTTCCCATGGAAAATTCTCCCTGTAGGTGAAATGACACTGATCACCACAAGGCCTCTAGTTATGGATGTTGAAGAGAGCTGTCCAGCTGCAGGATTGGCTGCCCCTGAACATAGGAACCTCTGTTCTTCAGGCTCCCAGAGTGGAGATAATGACCTGGAGAGAATTAAGGACTGAGTGTTCAACCTCCAAGGCCATTTCTGGTCTATGACATCTGTGATTGACAATGGCAATAACCCTGGTAGCTGATGTCCTCTGTGCAGATAGGAAATCCAGTAGAGTGCTTTAGGAATGTCTGATCCAGTCTCCCAGGTGCCACCTGGCCGAGGTGTCCCTGTCTCTTTGGCAGTCTTATTAACTGTCTCATTAACTGCAGTCTGTCTGTTCTTATTCTCCTACAGAGCCACCCATTGGTCAGGTGACCGGGGCAGCCCCATTGCCCATGCCAAGGAACCTTCTGGACAATGATTTTCTCAGCCATAGTGTTGGGTCTGCAGGGTGGAGGGGAACACTTCTGGCCCCCCACATTTCACCTTGGGTCTGTATCCCAGTCCCATCTTGCCCTCTGCTCTTGTCTGTCAGATGCTCCTGACATCCAGAAATCTGAGATGTCTGGAAAAGAGAGGAAGAGGCGGCAAGCAGCTATGAGCTCATCCTTGCCGGAGGCGCCGGGCGCCCCTGCGGGGCCCTTTTTCCATGGCGGGGTCCAGGCTCTTCGGGTGGTGATGACTTCAGGGCTGGAGATTCCCCACTGGCTGCCCCAGGGGATGGACGCTGGCTTATGGTGCATTCCAGCCATGCTCCCCTCAGCCCTGGCGACGTGAGAACCAGAGGCTGTGAACCTCTGTCTCCCAGTTACTCTCCAGGGGAGCCTCAGGCCCAGCATGTCCCCGGCGTCTACTGGGCACCTCCTCCTGACCCAGACCTTTCCGGTCCCTGCTCTTCCTGTTCCAGGGATGGAAAGCCCAACACCAAGAGATAGATCCCTCCTTTTTTCTCTTGGCCTATCTTTATCTTCTGCCTTCCTCCCTTCTCCATCCTGCCCCTGATCTGCCCCTGAGTCCTTGTCCCTGTTTGCCCAGCAAACATTAGCTCAGACAGAGCCAGTGTCCCTAACACTGGACTCTGGTGGCTCCATGAGAGCTGTGGCTTGTGAGAAGCAGTTGTGGGCTGCCCTTGGATCAGCCCAAGCATGCTGATGATGGCTCTCTGTGGGAACTCTGCCTACCCTTCTCCTTCCCAAACGTGTCATGAAATACTCTACCCCAGCCCATGTCCACAGGTCCTTCCTGTCTAGCCCCAAGAAGCCATTGATTCTGCCATCCCACGTTGCCTCGGCAATTCTTTCCTTTTTCCTGGTCTCCTTCATGATTTTAGGGTGTTTTGTGGGCCCTAAGGGCTAGGGTGTCCCTTGTCATTGACAGCTCCTTTCACATCCATCTCTGCCTCCATAACCCAGCTCCCATGCTGTAACCTAGGACTTAATTATTTTTAAGATCATTCCCATGGCTATGGGGCTCCCTTACACCCTTGCCCTCACTGAACCTCACCTACTAGCACTACATGCCTCTCATTCCTGCCTGCACACTGCTGTAACCTGGCCACAGCCCATTCCCTGGCCCTCCCTTTAGCCTGCCTTCTTGAAGTGATCTACACTTGTTTCTCCACTCAGATTGCTGTTCACAGCTTGGCCCACTTCACTCAGACTCAGGCCCTCCATCCCAACATGTTTGTGCTCACTGTGGTCACCAGTGGCCTCCTTGCCAAGTCTTCCCTGACCTGTCTCCTTTGACCTCCATGGTAGCTGATTACACTAACCACTCTCCTCCTTGGCCTCTCTGCTACCCTCTGAGCAAAAAGACCTCAAAATACACTGGCTTAAGCAAGATGAAAAGTGAATTTCTCTCTCAAGGGGGGTGTGATGGGTTGATGCTCTTTCTATTTGTTCTGGCATCTTCTATGTGCCACTTCTTTTTCTTGGTCCTGGATGGCTTCTCTGTATCTTGTCATGAGTGAGAAAGGGGAGCTGACGAGAGGGAAGCTGTGCAGCTGCCTTTAGAGACAGGACTCAGGAGCTGCAATATCACTTCGGCTCATGTCCTGAAGGCCAGAACCTAGCACATGGCCATACCTAGCTGGGGACTGTGATCTCTAGCCAGGCAGAAATTCGGCTGCTATGTAAGGACGGGAGAACAGACTTTGGGGGACAACTGTCTCTAAAGGGGCCTTGTTCATATTTTTCATGGGCAGTTTTTCTCTGTGTGCGCCTTAAATGCTGTGTTCCCTTTTCAGTACTGCTCTCTTCTCTGTCCGTGTTCTCCCCAGGGACTCAAAGCACCCTGTGGATTTCAACACTGCCTTCCTGAACTAAGGGCTCTCAAGTCTGTATTGTTAGCACAGAAGTACCTCCCGACTCTACTACACCCACATTTCCAACTTGCAACTGGGTAATTCTGTTTGGAGGCCCCACTAGCACCTAGAAATCAGTGTGCTCCCAAACCTAACTCATTATTTTCTTCCCAAACCTCCTTTTCCTCACAGGGACTTTACTCCTGCGTGTGGCACCATTCCCCCTTCCCCAGGTTCTCTCCATCGGCTCCTGTGTAATCACCTCTCAAGCTCCCTCAAAGCTGTCCATTCCTCTCCATGCCCCTGCTTCAGACCAGGTCTCTTCACTTCTCCCTGGTCCTTGCTGCCTAGGGCTAGCTGTCCATTGCCTCCAGTAGGTACCTGCTTCTCCAGGTCTGCAGTGCAGCCAGGCTATTCCTAAAATGTGCATGCCCTCTTATATAATGTCCATGGCTCCCCAGGTCCTACAGTGAACACCCCAGGTGGCTGCTGCTTCTGGCCACGCTCTGCTTCTTCCCATCCCTGCTTTGTCATCCCAAATGGCTTTGTGAGCTCTGAAAACTCTACAGCCTGTTCCTCAGCCTGGGTTTCCCACCCATCTCATTCTTTCCATCTCCCCAACCTCATGGTAGACACCTGTTCTCAGCCCCCAGAACTTGGCCTAAGTGTCAATCCCTCTGGGAAGCCCCTTCTCACTTCTTCTCATGTCTTTTGTGGGTGTTGAGACATACCTCCAGCTTCTGGCCTCTGTGGCATCTCCTCTGTCTGCCCCAGAACCCAAACTGTAACAATCCATTTATGCATCTCTCTCTCTCTCTCACTTGCCCAGGGGCTCTTGAGGGCAGAAACACGCACTCACCTTCTCCTTGTCACTGGGCACAAGGCCTGGAAAATAAGCATCTAGGAAGTGTTGGTTGAATGAATGAATGACCATGTCACCCTTGCTCAGAAAATGTCAGAGGCTCCTCATTGACTATATAATATAGACCAAGCCCTTTTCCAAGACATTCAAAGCCCTGCATGGCGGGATCATCAGGATTTTCAGGCTCAACTCCCACTCTATCACACAAACATCACATTTCTTATCATACTCTTAGGTTCCTGTATCTTCTGTCATTTGCTTCTGTTAGCCTGAAGTGCCCTTTCCCCTTCTTCACCTGCTGAATACCTACTTATCCTTTAAAACTCACTTTCATGCCACCCTCATTGATCCCAACTCAGTCATATGTTTTTTGCTCTGCACCCCTGATGCTCACGTTGCCATTATAATTCCTTATTGTTACTGTCAACAGAGTGCAATGTCCAGCTGTGACATTACCATCCAGCACTCTTCCTTCCATCTGGAGTTCTCTCCCTTCTCTGCTATCCTTACCACCTACATGGCTGGAGAGATGGGACTGCCCTGGCAATCATAGCTCCTTACTCTACTGGTTCTAGTTCATTGGTTCAAGGCCACTCAGAGTCATTCCTAGATAGGTTTTTTTTTTTTAAAAAAAAACAGAACCTGAGAAAGAGAATGATGCAGAGGTAGTATGACGTAAAACTTCAAAGCTGTTGGAGGCTATATTTCCTGTGTTAAGGAAGCCATTGTTCAGTCAGAGAAGGAAGCTAATATACAGAGAGGCATGGATGTAAGGCCGAGATACAGATAGATAGAAAAAGACCTGGAGGTGATCGAAGGTTTCCTAAAGCCCAGTTCATCCTTGCTCTTGCCTTGACTTGGTTTGATCCATCCTTTTTCCTAATGTGGTTCAAATGGCAACTAAGAGTTCAGACTAATACGTACGCCTATTTGGCTCTGCATAGTACTGTAGTAATCTGAGTGCAGATCTGACCCTCCCCCGTTCTGTCCCAGGGTCTATAGAGGGTGCAGCACCCATTGAGTCTCCACCCAGGCCCACAACCCTAGAACAGGGCTGGTCTACCTTTGCTGATTCAATGACTAAATGCTCCCACACAGGGCCATTTGTCTGCTGCCTGACCATGGCTTTCTTCCCATTTTAGGCTGTGTATACCCATCAACAATTAGCAAATTAATAGTCTGTGAGCCAAGGTCGCTTGTGGTTTGTTTACTGCAGCCGCTGTCCCCCTGGGCTGAGGAGTCCTTTCCACAGGTGTTTCTTCAGCCTGGGCTTGATTTATTCTGTTTCCCCTCCCTTCCTCACCAAGGCTAATTACTGCTTTTGTTTATAACTGAGTTAAGTAAACTGACCTCCCTCTTCCCCAGCAGAAGCCTCCATGCCTACACGGTTCATTAATGCTGCTGTGGTGTGGCTGGACATCAGCCAGGCTGTGGGACACCAAATATCTGGATACTGAGGAGGCTTCAAGGGCTGCTGCTGGAGGGCCAGTGTTAGGGCTTGGGGACAGGGACTCTACAGCAAGCTCTCATTGCCAGTGACCCAAAACTGCCTGGCACTCAAACCAAATCATTCCTGAAGCAAAGTAGTGAGGTCAGCCTGGGTTTACTTTCTGAGCCACGGGCCAGGCCTGGGAGGGGAGCAAGATGTCTCCTTGGGAGGAGACCATGGAGCAGATCCATAGAAGGGGAGGGTCAAATGGCTGTGGGCTGAACAGAGGGGGCTTTAATGGGGGAGAGGGAGGCATCATTCTCTGCTCAGCTGGAAGCCACTGGGATGGGCGGTCACTGGGGGCCTTTCTGGTGGAGCTGCCTGCACTGGAATGGAGCTACAGGGATTAAGTCCAACACTCTCCAAGAGCCCCCTCCAACCAGGGACCCATAAATACTGGGCTGTTTTTGCTGTACAAAGACCAGTCCCAGGACCATCAGCAGGGTGTCCTCAGCAGGGAGAAATAGGCACACTCTTTCACTCTGGCTCCCATGTGGCCCAGCACATGGGGAGCTGTCTGGGTGGGGGCTACCAACCAGAGCTTGGCTGGCCCCCAGCCCCTCGTCCTAAGCTCTGATGTCACTGGCCCAGACATCTGGCTGTCTGGTCTGATTGAGCTCATGCTTGGAGGAAACTGGCAGGCCAGGAAGCCTAACTACACACATATCCATGCCCACCCAGCCAGTATCACTCACAGACACTGCCTCCCTCTTGGAGGCAGAGCATTAACCCCGCTGAGCCTTGATGTCCACATACGTTAAATGGGGATAACAATAGCACCTACCTGAAGGGCTCTCATTAGGATTAACAAAGATCATGAGCTAAACATACTCAGCATATAGGTCCTGGCAGACTGTAAACATCTAACTAGTGGTAGCTACTACTGGTATTACATAACAAGATGCTCCTCTTACTTTCTGTGACACTAATGTGCATTGTGACCTTGGAGGAGCCCCTCTCTCTGATCTTCAGTTTCTTCATCTGTAAAATGAGAGGATTTCTGTTGTTTCCTTCCAAAGTTTTATCATCTGTGAAATGAGGATAATATTACCTTCTGAATTATCTTATGGGGAGAGGGAAAGGATGAGGCTCAAATGACATACAATCAACATGATAAAGCTTGAAAAGCATAAAGAGCTGTTCGAGTTCAAGGGATAATAATGATAAGTGCTGGGCCGGCCAAGTGGCGCGATGGTTAAGAACTGGCTTGGGAGGCCAGAGGGCCCTGGTTCGTATCCCACATATGAGGGCCAGTGACACTGCCCTCCACAGCTAAGATGCTGAACAACAGCTCTACCTGGAGCTGGGCTGCGGTGAGTCACCGGCGACGGCATAGGCTGCAGCCCCTGTGGCAGTGGGTTGCCATGGGCTACCGTGTGTAGCCAGCAGCCAGCGTGAGCGGCCAGCAGCCGCCGTGAGCGGCTGTCCAGAAGCCGGTGACTGATCTGCCTCGCCCGGGAAGAGCGCAATGATGGTGCCAACTTGGGCCAGTGAAGCAACATCCTCCACAACCAGACTGAAGAACAAAATGACAGCAACTTGTCTGTTCCCCTTCCCCCAATTCCCCAGCACTGTTCCCATCCCCCCAATTCCCCAATAAAAATCTTAAAAAAAAAATAATGATAAGTGCTGATTAATGCTAGTGTTACTGGAGAACAAGGGTTCTTGTATCATTGCAGGAAGCCATTCCAGGATGTATGAATAAGCCACACAAACAAAGCCAAGCAAGCAGTGGATTTATTAAAAGAAAGGAAGTAGTGCAGTACATTCTCAAGATGGTGTGAGAGTGGGCAAGCCCAGAAGAAGAGCAACTACCCCGAAGAAGAGAGAAATTTAGGATTATATTCAAATGAGTCTGCGAAATATTTAGGGGTGGCATTACAGGCATCCCCAGGGCATGCTGACCACTCCTTCCCATTGGGGAGGAGGGATTCCTGTCCTTATTTGGCCCTCATCAGAACTGTCATGTGACACAGGGGGTGGGGATTTTTCTTGGCTGCCATGCTAATAATATTATAATCTATTATGATTAGCTAAAGTTCACCTTGAGGGGAAAGATGGTGTCCTGGATCTGCTCTTGGCCACCGAAATCCAGTTCTGGCCAGTCTGGTAGCTGCACCTTTTCCTAAGTATGACCTCATCTCCTCATTGCTTTGTCATCTCACCTCCTCCTTCCTTCCCTCTCTCCTCTTTCCCCATGGCCCTGTTCTTTCTGCCTACAGTAAGACTAGTGGTTGCCTAATATGCTTTCATGCACTTGTTAAAGCACGAGAAGGGAGAATTTCTAGTGTATGTGCTGAGGAAGCAGCCTGGCAGAGTGGTACTGGGCAGAATGTAAATTATGCGGGGATGTGGTTGAACTGGAGACATCCAGCCCACTCTTGGGATGTCTCCAAATCATTAGGTATGTGGTTTGAACAAGTTCCCAAGTAGTTCTGATGCTATCACTCTGTTCCCTCACGTTTGCTCAAGGCTTTGAGGTTGGTTGCAAAGTCAGTGTCGAAGGGATCCCATTCACAGCTATTCTCAGATAGTCATGCCTGTGTGTGATTGAGATTCCTTTAAGGAAAGAATCTGCGCTAAGAAGGAGTAGACCTGGAGTTGGAGCATAAGGAGAGAGCGCCACAGAAGGGAAAACTATAAATGAATGCTCTCTTGGCCAGTGGTCCTCCCAGGTCACCTTTTTGTGTTGACCAAGAGAATTTCAGTTGTTCTCAGGAGACAGCGCAGGGTCTAAATTAGGGCATCTTGGCCTCTCTAACCTCAATTTCCCCTTCCTTCCCTCCATTGATCTGCTCTCTCTTGGAAGGAATCAGTGCTATCTTTTGCATATCTCTAGTAGTCAAACTAAGTGCTGTAAGCTTTACACTCTATACCTTGTATTGTGAAGACAATACATGTTTCATTTTTCAGACATAGAATATTATGATGTTAGTTAAGTGTCCTAAGGTAGGATCCTAAAAGTGGTCCTGAGACAAAAATTTGAATGCAAGTAGGGAAGTGATCCCAGAAATTACTGGGGGAGTACTAAAATGAGAAAGGGAGGGAAGAAGCCAATAAAAGAGAGTGCTAATGAGTAACTATCAGTGTGGGCAACTGGGGCTCGATCTCACTGGGAAGCTGGGAGATAGAGTTGTCCGAAGCAAAGGGAAGGAAGCTGGGGTATCTAGTCACCACCTCCCCATCTTTCTTTATCTGAGGACTACCTCTGGACCACTAAGCCTCTAGCACGTTTGGCCTGTCTTGTGTACAAGCTGGGTGTCCAGAGCAGGCAGGCTTCAGTCTGTAGAGGTGACTGCTGAGGCTTATGGCAGGGCACCGAGACAGCCTGTGCAATATGTGTTAATGAGGTACCTATGAGACGCATCCTCTATTCTTGCTCTCAACGAAGACTCTGATGTGTAATTCAGAGTTTGGGATCCTGGGCTAGTGCACTATGACAGGGTTTTGGACGATGTCAGTCAGTCATTACAAGATGAATAAAAACAATGACTGAGCTCTTTGTTGGAACACAGTACTCACCTGGGTCTCTTGTGTTTCTGCATACCTTCCCAACTCAGACACAGGCTCCCTTTGTTCCCGACTACCATTTTAAGGTTAAGAGTCTAGGAAGACAGAGAAGGTGTCTCCATCTGGAGTAGAGGGCAACTTTGTACTGTCTAGCACAATAGGAGAATGTCTTCCTCAGCGTCAAAGTTTAGGCATGCTTACTGCCTATTATAAAAGATCGGGCTCCCTAAGCTCACAGATCCTCTCCTGTAATACAACCAATGATGAGTGCAGGCATCATCTAGCCCTCTTTGGGTTCCTGGAACTGAAGAAAATGCTGATGCTCTGGATACTGCTTTGCTATGAGTAGTCAGAGTTTGTCTCTGACTCAGGAGTCTCAAGTCTTCAACCGGTATTCATGGAATAGCAGCAGGCTCACTTGCTAGCTTGTAAGTAAGGTAAAAATCTCAGCTCCTTCTACAGCCCTTGACACCTCCCCCACCTACCCCCACCCCCCAAATCAAGTGCCTGATTATCATGTAAGTGATGAAAAGTGATATGAGACCTCCTGCTCAGGATCTCAAAATTTATTTGGATAAAGAAGATGAATGAATAGAAAGTAAGAAATCATCCACAATGCAGTCCGGTCACTGATCACATAGTGCATGGGTATGGGGCTCTGAGGGTGGTGGTGGGGGCAGTTGCAGGGAGGGAGAAGAACTGGAGCAAAGCAGGAAGCCTGGGAGTGAAGGCAGGATGTCCAGGGCAGTGCTGGGATAAGTGAGGGTCAGCCCCAGCAGTCAGAAGTGCCCAGCTGAGGACTGTAGACTGGGCTCTGGGGTCATGGAGTGACCCAGAAGCTGTTACCTCCTGTTGGCCATTTCTTCCATGCTTCACCCGTATCTTCTCTGGACTCACTGTCCTGACCCCTCATCTCCCTCAACTCGCTGTGCCCCAACATGCTTTGGAGAAATATCCATATCATACATGGCAGTTTAGTGGGGGTACGTAGTTATTTGTATGCACTGGGAGCTGGGGTGGGGACTGAGTCTAGAGTCCATAAGAGCCCCCACCCACTCTCCCCGGCAGCAGCCAAAGACCACCAGGAACGTGCAACAGGGAGAAGATTTATGGCCGAGTCAGTAGGAGCATCACTGTGAAGATACCTACACAGTCGTTTCAACGGGAAAATTTACAAGCGTCCTCCTTTGCTTGCTACTGAGTGGAAAAATACACTGGGCCCAGAGCCTCAAGCTCCTTGCCAAGGCCCGTGACTCATCCCCGAGTCATAAATAACGGGTCCCTCATGACAAAGCAGAGAAGGGAGTCGGGCCCAGGGCCACGTATTCATTAGAAAAGAGAGTGGAACCTTTCGTCGGGGGGCTTGGTTTCCGGAAAACTCAAACCACACCATGTTGGAGAAGGTCAGGAGGCACTTCCACAGGAATTCAGACCTGATATTTTTTTCATATTTTCAGCCTTTCATCTGAAGTGCGTCCACCAGGGCATTCGCCTGCCACCCAGTTCCATGGACCAAGATGAGGCCTTGCTGTGTCCTAGGCCCTGCTGCGTGCCCTCTTCGCCTCCTGATACTTCTGATGGCCAAGAGAGCAGGCTGAGCCACCTTGCTGTGAGCATCAGGAAACATTTAATACCTGGAAGTGTGGCCTCTAGCAAGTTACAGACCCCCCTGGGGCCTCCATTTTGCAAGCCTTCCAGGGCCGCTGTCAGAATGAGTTGGGAGAGTGGATGCAGGCGCTGTGCAGGCACCCGAAACTGACTCACGCTTGTGAGAGGCATCGAACAGGACCTAAAAAAAAAAAAAAAAAAGTGGGGGAAAGATTCACTTCTCCCTGGGTCTCTGGGACTGTCAATGAGATCTTTTGCTTGAAGAAAACAGTTGTGTGTGATTCAGGGAAAGCTGTACTTGTCATCTTCCCCTAAACCCACTCCTGTGTATTTGACATCACCTCCCCTAGTTACTCAGACCAGAAAACTGAGAGCCTAGGAGGATACCCCACTTTTCCTCCTCCCTGCATCAGTGACCAAGGCCTGTGCAGGCTCTCTCTAACATCTCTTTCCTCCTTCCTACACCTGCTAAGGGCACTGCTGCCATCCCTCACCTAATGGCATGGGCCTGAGCAAGCTGCATTGCAAACCCTTTCGTGTCCTCCCACTGTCTCCTAGCTAAAGTCTATTCCTTTCAGTGTAGCTCCTAGGCCCCCCTGGAATGCAGGCCCGGTGGTGCTGCACCACTGAGGCTTCCTGATTCCTTTCTTGTTCACCTGCCCAACACCTGCTCACTCACCAAGGCCCAGGGCCAACCTCTCCTTCTGCACGCTGCTTCCTCACAGCCACCTTGGCTGGCCAGACACCAACCTCACCCTCCTAAAGCCTTGGTGGCCTGTAACTGCTGCTACCCATTCTTGTCCCCAGCCAGGCTATGTACTTCTCTGGGGAGGGACTGTCTTACTCACCTAGTACTTCCTAGCAGCACAGACCCTGGCATACAACCACAGCCAGAGGGAACTCAAGGAGCGAATGATGAATGGCTAAAGAGATGAATGGAGTGATGAATCAATCCTGCCTGTATGACAGCCCTTGGCACCCACAGGAATGCATGCTGAGTCTGCTTCCCCACTCTGAACTGTGCCCTATTTTCACTGCCTTCTTCTGGCCTCCAAAGTGGATGGCCTGAACTAACAACTGGCCTTGAGCACAGATGACTAACAGGAGCTTCACGCGTGGGTTGGCAATTTGATCTTTGCTACCTTGGCTATTAGGGAGACTTCACTCTTCTTCCCTGAGCTCTACTGGGCATTCCAGACACTTCATAAGGCCCCTGAGTATTTACTAGATGAATTCCTAGGGCCCTGGATGTGAGGTGCTAAGGCCAGAAATGCATTCCCCTGTTGTATTGCCATGTGCACAGCGATCGCAGAGCATGAGTATTAAAACGGAATTCCAGCAGTCAGACCTGGGAAGACTTGTAGGAATCTTGTAGACCAGCCAATTCCTTCACCATGCAGATGAGGCCCTGGGAGATGAGGTTGTGGTTCACAGTCCCTAGGGCTGGTACAAGAGGCAGCCCTGGAAGCCCAGGGCTCATTGGTGAGCCCTCTGCCCTGGGCAGTGCCTCAGCACTCGCATCTTGCCATTGTCCTCTTTCTTGTGTCCAGAGAGCCCTGAGCTAGTCCAGCTCTCATCCAGCCAATGACGCCACACAGTTTCCAGTTCTGTCTCCATCTCCTCGGCCTCCCATTGAGCACTTGGTGCTTAGGGTCTGTTGGCGGGACAATGAAAGCTCAGCCTTGAGGATAATAGATTTGGGTCTCAGAGCCCCAGGACTTAGAATTCTTGAGACCGATTCAAGTTACTTCCCTGATTCTGTCCCCATTTCTGGCAGGCACAGAAAAGGCTGAGAAGAGCCTGATATAGAGATACTAGAGGCCCATCCGTCATAGCAGGGCCAATGGAGATTAGGCAGGTTGCACCCAGCCACAGGCTACAAACGAGAGAAACAAATGTGATTAAACACAAGGCAACCCTGGGCTTGAGTCTGGAGTCCTCACCATGGAAGTGTTCTCAGAATGAGGGTAGGGGTGCTTGGTGAGGGCTCTTTGGAGGGAGATAAACTCTGGGAAGGTTTAGGGCAGAGATGTCCTGGGAGATGAGAAGTGACAGAGGCTGAAGGTTGCCTTCTCCGGTAGAGACCCCAATTAGCATGGGGCTGGAGCAGCACCATGCTGGGCTCAGGGAGGGAAGCACCTCCCCCCTGGAACCCTCAGATGGCGGGAAAGGCAGGGGAAGTTAGATTCAGCCTACAGGGGCCATTCAGGCTGGATCCCTGGGCTAGAGCCCTCAGCCTCTCCTGCCTTAGTTTCTGGAGAGGCATTACCTCCCTACAAGCAGGCTTCTGGCCATGACTCTCACGAGCCAGCTCTCATTCCAAGCTGCTGCCTCTGCCCATTAAACCTGTTCTTTGGAGAGACACCGTTTCCTGCAGAGCAGAAAGAACTGCATTGCCATCTTCCCTACCCCAATCAGGATCAACTGCATTCGTGGGAGAATTGGAGTCTGCAAGATGCAGTTCTAATGATGGGATTGGAGGCAGCAGGGATGAGCCTCAGCGTTGTTTGGAGGAATAAAGTCATAAAGATGAACTGGAACTTGAAGCAAACATAATCAGTTTTGTAGGGGAGGTGTCTATGGGAGGAGCTAGAGCTTATGGAAGTTCTCACGCTCTACGTAATTGGGAGAATCCCATATGTGAGAACGCTTCAACAACACTATGTTTATAATAAAGCTCTATGGTTCTAACTTCCCCTTCCATTAACTTTCGTTTCCCTTATATAAATACCCCCTCCATCTTGGCATGTAGGCCAGAATGTGCCTGTGGCTTGCCATGTCTGTATACCCTGGGTTGCAACTCTTTCTTATTCTTGAATAAATCCTGTTTGGTGATGAAACACCTAGCTGATATTATTTTTCAATTGACAAAAGGCAGCGTGGTCACACTTCCCCGGGCACAGGAAACCTCTTGGGAGCTCCCTGGCTTGGAGAGAAGTCAGCACTGCTGGTGACTTTAGCCTCAGCCCACCCTTGCCCTGTGTTCCACGCACATCCAGCTCCAGAATCATTGCATATTCCAGATTCTTGCCCAGGCTGCTCAGTGCACCTTTCTTACTAATTTCCTAACCCTGTCTCAGCTGTCGTCCCCTGGATAATTGCTATTCAATCTTCCAGGGCCCACTCACATCAGGGGCATGTGACAAGTGTTTGCTGAACAAAGCACCAAGCCCTGATCCGAGGGCTGTAGGGTCTCATAGATCTGAACTTGGGATCAGTTCTTTTTGTAGCCAATCTTCTGCATTGCATTTGCTTGTGACCTTGGGCAAATCTTTCCTCATCTCTGGCCTCAACTTCTCCAACTGTCAGTGAGGCGGTTGAACTGGCTGAACTGTGAGCCTTCCAGCTCTGACACACACCCTGGGTGGCAGTGAGACCAAGGTCCCGGCCCTGTGCTCTCCCCACTGGCTTGCTTCACCCTCTCCAGCCGGGAGGAACATCCTGAACAGCGTGAAGAATAATAAACATGGGCTGATAAACATCAATAGGCCCGCCCGGTGCCAAAAGGAAAAGAGGGAAGACTGTGCTTTACTGGCTGGAGCCTCCCTGGACCAAGGAGCTGCTGCCAGCTCCTTAATCATCTGGAGACAGCCGGCCGGCTCCCCTGGCCCCGCCCCGGGCCCCGGGCCCCAGGCAGGCGGAGGCCAGGCCAAGCAGCGGCCAGGCCAGGCCCTGGGGGGAGCCGGCCACTAGGTCCTCAACCACAGGCTGGCTACAGATGGACCCCCCTTCCCCTGTGCCAGGTCCTCTGGCTGGATGGAGGGTTATGTCACCATCCTGCTTGAAACCTTCAGGTGGCTCCTCACTGCCCACAAGACAGAACGCACATGCCCCAGCATGGCGTGGAAGCCCCCTCAGACTCTGGCCTCAGGCTGCCTCTCTAGCCTCATGCTCACCTGTTCGTGGACTACAGCTCTGGAATGTGTCTTGCCATTTTCCCAAAACGCCAAGCTCTTATTACTCTGAGAGTTTTCACAGATCGCTCCCTTTCGGGGAAGGCCTTGCTTCCCTGGCAAAATCCTACTTTGACACCCAGTTCAGGCACCAGGGCCCTGCAGAGTTAGCATTTTTAGCTCAGGCGGCTCAGTATTCTAATTTGTTTGGTTCCTTGCCAGCTCTCTCAAAGACAGTGAGCTCTTGAGAGAGGAGACCTGTTAGTGGAGGAGTCAGTTTAGGCTGCTACACAGAGCCAGAGTGCTAGAACCAGGTGGTCTGCGTTTAAAACCTGTTCTGTCACTTTGCTATGTGGACTTGGGCAAATTACTTACCCATCTATGACTCAGTTTCCAGTAAAATAAGGATGATACGAGAGGCTAATGTCAGTCTTACATGGCTGGCACATACGAAGGTCTGTGCCCTCAATTAAGTTCGTGAACTCATCCTAGAAAAAGTGCTACATACCTCATGCTGACTATCACTATTTCACCTTCGAAGTACTCCCCTTGGGAAGCTGTGCACTGATGCCAGTGCCTAGTCCACCCTTCAAAGCAATTTTGGAACTCTTTCTGGAATGGCCATCAAAACGTTGTCGTATTACCCCTGATGTCCTGAATGTCATCAAAATGTCTTCCTTTCAATATTTCCTTTATCTTCGGATAAAGAAAGAAGTCATCGGTGGGGGGGGGCAGATCAGGTGAGTAGGGAGGGCGTTCCAATACAGTTATTTTGTTTACTGGCTAAAAACTCCTTCACAGACAGTGCTGTGTGAGCTGGTGCATTGTCGTGATGCAAGAGCCATGAATTGTTGGCGAAAAAGTCAGGTCATCTAACTTTTTCACGCAGCCTTTTCAGCACTTCCAAATAGTAAACTTGGTTAACTGTTTGTCCAGTTGATACAAATCCATAATGAATAATCCCTCTGATATCAGAACAGGTTAGCGACATCACTGCAGCCAGTTCTTGAACTTAATCGGGACGTAGCAATGTTCTTCAAGTGGTATCTCTGATTAGTTAGTTACCTTTGCATACCATGCACTACCAGTGCCTGGCACATAGTAGGTGTGAGCTGTGTGTTTTGAATGATTCAATGACTGTTTGACTTGTGGCTAGGAAAAGAACCAAAGGCTTGGCTCCTCCGTCCAGTCCTAGCCCACTATGGTTATGCAATGAATATCTGTTGAGTATCTGGCTGTGGTGGCCAACAGTGTGGCCACGAAACGGGTACCCTCTGAGGACACGGGCTGCATTTTCTCCACCAGGAAAGGGGCATTGTTTCACATGGGACCTATGGGTGTTGGTGAACTTGGGGACTTCTGGTTGTCTAGGCCTCTCCAGGGGTGCTGATGAACTCAGTGTTGGTGGCTCTGTGTGCTGAGTCATGTAATGCTTGGAGTCAGTGGTGGCTGGGGGAGAGAGAGTGTCCAAGGCAGGAAGTGGGCTGCTGTGGCCAGGACAGTCTGCCCCTATGACCTATAAAGCCTCAGGGGCTCTTCCCAGAGCAGGCAACCTGGCTCATTCATTAAACCACAAGTCCAAGGGCACCGCCATTCCCAGGGAGGCTTGGCTCTCTGACTTCCAGCCTCCCTACCTCCCTGGGGAGGTTGTGTCTCCCTGCTTTGGTCCAATTTTCCATGTGGGATTTCCGGAGACACCAAATGGGTCATGTGATAGGAGACATAGTTCGGGAACTTCGTACATTTCTAAAATTCCTTACCCTATTTTCAGATGTCTGCTCCCTTGTGCATACCCCTCCCCAAACATATCCTTTTATTATGAGCAATATTCTCCTTTCCAGTGGAGAAGAATTATTAGTAGATTCACGAATCATCCTTAATTTGAGATGTTCTTTCCACTAGATTGTGGTTCAGGCTTGCCTAAGGGGTCCTGATAGAAAATGTACTGTGTTTGGAATGCAAATAAACTGCAGAAAACTCAAACATTCTACTGGTTACTCAGCAAAAGACTGCCCTGACCTGTCCATCAGGGAACTTTGGAATGACCCTGTCTCAGGGAAAGTCGCATGACAGCTCTGTGCATCTATAGACTGCAGCAATGCATAGGCATGTGTCAGCTAAGGGCTCCCCATTTCTAAAGCATAGAGGTGGGGAATGTTGGGAAGACAGCTCCTGGAAATGGTGGGGCAGGACTTCCACCTATGGGAAAGGGGTAGGGTAAACAGCTGGAGAGATTAGTGTTCTTAGAGGAGACAGGGCCAATGTTATGAACTAGGGATGGTGGGGCTAGGAAGGAAGTGAGAACCCAGGTGTACGCCTAACACCAAAGCTGTGAACAAAGACTACTTTGAACGAATCAGTAAAAGGTGCCAGAGCACAGCCCTGAGCTGGTGGTCAGTGGTTGGACTGGATTTCAGCCCCATGTGTGCCCCTCCTTCTGGGGCCCTTATGTAATGTAATGACTGCACGACCTGCACAAGCTCACACTGTGGCCTGGGACTCTGAAGCAGAAGAGCTTGTGCATGTGGACATGCTGGATCAAGGACTATGTCTCCTTTCTCCTCTATGTCCTTCTATTGTCCCCTCTAGCGGGGTCTTTCCTCTACAGGGGCCATGATGTGGGGGCTGTGGGGCTAGCAGGGAGGGGTCAGCTGCTGTAGCCTGGGCCTTATTAAAGAGGTACTGAATGTGGTCAGGGTGCCCTCCTTCCCTCTGCTGAGGTACCCTGGGGACAGCTGATTAAGCAGCCTGGCACAGTGTCTGCAATGATTTACAAGCTACCCAGAATCTTCTGCCTGGAGAGCTGGGCTCTTGCATTATTCATGGTGGTGAACCATAAATCTGCTTTTAGAGCTGGCTTCAGCTCTGCCTGGAGGATGATGACAGAAGGAAGGGTGGTGGGGGGAGAGTGGCAAGGTGCTCAGACCTGGGGACAGTTCTGAACAGGAATCTGACTCCTGCTCACTTGTTCCTTAGGTCTGGCATGTAATGACCCCCTGAAGTCACCTTGTCCACTCCCTTGCTTTTCAATGGTGTTATTCTTTGTCTTCCTTCTGTTACTCTGGTCCTGCAACCTTCCTCTTGTCTAGCCTGGATACATTTTACTGTATCCAGTAAATATTTATGCTGAAGCCTAGGGTTCCTGCCTCAGGTGATTCTTAATAGGAATTTAAATATCAGATTACATTTCTTTACAACAAATTATCTGCCTAAAGTCCTGCCACCAGGCATGGGGGAGGCGGGGTGGGGGGGAGGCTTTCCACTTGCTGCCACCTGTTAGCTCCCTTAAGGTTCAGCTGCTGATAGAGCCTTGTGCTTTATGCAAGTTGGGTGTGGCAGTGTCTCAGGGAGCCACTAGAGTGGGAAGAGTTGTGCACCAGGTGAATGTAGATTTTGGTTTGGTGCCAGTGCTGAGCCTAGAGCAACTCAGCAAAAGCCTCAGAGCACACTGAGGCCAATTGTCACCTGCTGAGGGCCTGCCAGACTCCAATAGTTTCCCAGGAAAGAATTTGATTCAGGTGGGGCTGGCTGCCCTCAAGAAAGTGCCTCCGGCTGTGCATGAGTTGGGTGGAGTGGGGTCCCAGTGAGTCAGCAGCATGGAGCTGCAGAGCTCAACAGACCAATCAGATTCAGATTTGGCCATAAGTGTAGGGGCTGGGTTCAACACAGGAAAGATGGCGCCTGCCTGCTGGCTGCACGGGAGGAGGATGCCACACAGGAAAAAAGGCTGATTGTCCTCCAGTCCTACCCACAAAGCCACACACCTCAGTCTGCCCCTCGGTATGTCTCCGAGGCCCCCTGAGTCACCATCCTTACTCTGGAGCCCAACGTGAGTGTCTGCCAGTGAGTGAGCCTGTGTGCTGGCTGTTTAAGAGGACATCTGGGTTTCCTACAGCCTTTTGTTTCACCCTGTTAGTTGAATCCCCATTGGTTTTCACAGCCAGGTGTTGTGGGAGCTCCTCTTCCCAGCACCAGTATTCCAGGCTGAGGAACCTGGTGTGGGGGGCTGGGGTCCCTCGCTCCTCTGGGGGGAAACCTCTGTGGTCGAGATAGCCCTCTTGATCCTCATCTGCCACGTGAAAATGTGGGGCCTGTTCTGCATCTCTACCCCTCCTACCAGTTTCAGTGTGGCTTCTTCCTTATACCCTTTGAAAACTTGTGTTTAGCCAGACTTCAGATGGTTCTCCAGGTTGATTGTTCTATAATTTAGTTGTAATTTTAACGTGTTCACCGAAGGAAGCAGGCACAGTGTTTATCTACTCCATCATTTTGGATCTCTGACCCTGAGAATTTGCATTTTTAAGAAGTTCCCAGGTGATGCTGATCCTTCTGGCCAAGGGATCACACCTTGAGAACCACCTTATTGTAATTTAACCGTTTTGCTGTGTTCACATCATCTAGTGAGGGCAGAAACCATCAGTAAAATATGCAATTGTTGGATTCATTCATTCATTCATTCATTCATTCAGTAAACATTTATCGACACCTACTGAAAGCACAGATATAAAGAGCCAGTCCACTGGCCTCTGCAGTAGCTCACAGTTTAGCTGGGAACAGAAGGGCACATGAGCAGACTCTAAGCATTTTTCTGAGAGTTGAATCAAGCAATTCAACTACTTCGGCCCCTGGTGGGGACCTATAAATACCTTCACTGCTCACTGCCGTGATCTAAATAAATAGTTAAGGCATAGTTACATAGTGCTTTCTCTTCCAAAGCTGACTGTCTACAGAAATACCCAGAGACTTGATGGGCTGGGAATTGGTCAAATCTGAAGGTACTACTCTCCTGAAAAGGAGAGGGCCCTGCAGGTTAGAAGGGTAGCAAAATTTCATCTAGGAGGTAAGACTTGAAGGATGGATTTGAGAAGGAGAAGGAACTGGTAAATATGACCATCTATGCTAGGTTAGCAATCTTTTCAAAACTTTAAAAAAAAATGTGACTGAACTTTAAGCTGAAAAACCTTTCCCCTGACCTAACTGGTCCTTTAGCTTTAGTTTAGTTTTGTTTTTTTTTAGTTTCTCATTTGCATTTTCTTCTGAGTCTTGCAGATAACAAACATGCTTGTTTCAAAGACTTAATCCCAAGTGCAAACAGAATAAAGAGTAAGGTTGTCTGGGTAGTGTTTGGCCCTTTGGGGGTGGGGAAGGGAGGGTTAATATGGAAGGGGATTTGTGACAGTGAAAATGGGTTGTAAGAAGCTATAACCCATTTCCACTCTGTCACAGGGAAGTGGGTATGGTGTAAGGAGCAGGTTATTTGGATGCTGTAATAGGGAGCCCTGTTGAGACTACACAAGACATCACCTGTCAATCCCCTCCCATCCTACTTCCCAGAAGGAATCATTTTCAGTGTTTCTTTTGGTATTTATATCCATATTTCCATCTAAAATGAATACATTGCTTTCTCTTTATCTATTATTTCAGACATTATTGACTTTCTATTATGATAGGTGAAAATATACACTCACACACTCCTTTACATTCTCTATTCTCCTAATATTCTTTCTCTATTAGTTACAATCATTTTCAAAGTTTTCATTATTATGGTTATAAATTTTGCTTACTGTTGACACAGATGGTGTAGTCTGATTATGTCTCCATTCTTGTGCAACTTTTAGTTTTTCCTGGCGTTAATGATTGCCTCAGTTTTTATTTCCTTTGAACATCTAAGTAATTTTGCACCCTCCCATAGCTCTGTAAAATATCTCTCAATACAAGTTTCTGATTGGTCAAACCTACCAGATAATTCACCACTTTCTTTTTTTTCCCCACTGGAGTCATGTCTTCTTGAACTTTGTGATCTACTGCTCCATCTGGACTCACTTCTCTCTATGGCTGCTGCACAACCACATCCTGCTCCTTCTCCTCACTAACATCCTGGCATTCCCTTTGCACCTTGCTTGTTTATTCCATGTTGCTTTGATCCCATGCCATGTCTTTCTCTTTTTTGCTTTCCTTCCTTGGTTTGATGGTTATTTTCCCCTTCTTTTAGATCTGGGTTGGCTTTGTGATTGCTTTAACCAATAGAACATGGTAGAAATGATGCTATGACAGTTCTGTGACTAAGCCTTAAGAACACTTGGAAGCCTCTACTTTTGGGCTTTTAGGAGCCTTGAAAACCATGCAAGAATTCTGGCTACCTTGCTGGAGAGGCCATGCAGAGACTACATGGAAAGACCAAGTATACTGTTTCCCTGAAAATAAGACCTAGCTAGAAAATAAGCCTTAGCATGATTTTAGGTGCCAAAATATGGCACCTTGGCATACTGAATATTTTAAGCTGAAGGAGTTTGTGGAAAAGGCACTCTTCTCCCTGAAACAGGTCATAAAACCCTCATGTGAGGGGTGCGTGCCCTCCATATCCTGGAGGAATTACGCTATGGCTTAATCTTTGGCTAGGTCTTATTTTCAGGTAATAACAGTAATAGGTCAAGTGGAGAGGAGGCAGCCATGAGACTGTATGGAGGGAGAGAGAAGACTTTGTTTGAGAATGTCATACATTTCTTCATACATGCCCATGACCCGCTGCTGAGTCCTGGCTTCCAATGTGACCAAACAAGGCATCAGGCATGTGAGTTGGCCATCTTGAATGTTCCAGCCCAGTTGAACCCTCAGATGACTGTAGCACCCAACCAGTATCTTATAGTGTGGCAGAACTAACTAGCAGGGTGCAGACAGCCTACAGAATTGTACACAATAAGATGCTTATTGTCTTAAGCACCCAATTTTGGTGTGGTTATTATTTAGCAACAGAAAAACAGACTTTATTGCATGCTTCAATCTGTATTTTCTCACTCAGTGCCCTATGTTAGCTGGCTCCTTATCTCTGCTCTCTCTACACTTAGTTTAGAAATTTACTGGTACAAATTTAACTATTGGGTTGTCAGAAAAGTCATGACGCATTTTTGCAATAAAAAAACAGAAAAAATGCGTCATGACTTTTCCGACAACCCACTCTAAATATTTACCTCAACATCCCAATTGTACCATTTAAGATCTCCACCCTGATATAGTTCAAGCCTAAAATTTGGCACTGTTATGATCTGTAATTTCTTGATCCAATATCCTGATTGCAGCTAAAAAAGCCTCTTTAATCAAGCTCACTTCTTTCGCAAACCAGGACATTTTCCTTCCAATCCATTTCTCCACAGCCCACCTGCATCTTTTGAGAAAATAGAATTTAAAGCCCCTCCACATGATGTCTTCCTAGAATTATTCCCACTCATGTGATTCCTCCAGCTGATATAATATGGACCTCTAGCAGACATTCACTCTTGATTGCTAATAATTTTAGGAGGCAGGATTTGCAGTCCCTGGTGTGGCCTCTATGACTTTCCCTGTAAAAATCCATGATGACTTAGATATGAAAGTATGTAACGTCATGGAAAACCACGGCTGACAGACAACATACCAGATTATAAGAGGAATTCTTACTAAACATATTACTGATAAAGCTGTATCACAAAACGAGAAATAAGTGGCACATTTGTGCTCCTCCTAATACAATGCAGAATACTTACTTCTTTTCTCCTCCTCTGGTTGCCGTACCATACTTTGTGACCAGACTAGTTAAAAAACTAGGAAGCTGTTTCATTACTGTGTGGGTGCTGCTTACAAGTATTCTGCCTTCCTACTGATGTTTCTACATTCATTTGGAGTCTAAAACTGCTGCAGAACAACAGGAAGATAGAGGGTGACCTCAATGGTGGTACTTTGCATTCAAGGTGGTGTACTACTTCCATGTGTAGCCCCACACCTGTGATTAACAGGCTTATCAGATCTGGGAATCACAGGTTCCAAGTTCCAGGAAGCCACGTAGTAGGGCTGGAATAAGACTGCACCATAGCACAGCAGCACCATATTGAAAGAAAGCCTGGGAACCAGACCATGGGAGTTGGGCTGAGATCTCTATAGTACACAGAGCCCTCAAAAGCCCTGTTGCAATAGATATGAGAACGGGATTCTAATGATTCCAAATAAATGGTGGGGGAACCAAGGGAAATCTATACATTTTGTTTGTTGCCAAGACAGCATCTTGCTATATCTCTTTTATTTTGAAAATGAACAAAAAGGGAAACCACTCAACTTGATCTATTAAAAAATGATGAACTGCAGAACACGAGACAGGAAACTTCATCTTGATGACTCAGAAGTGCAGACAGTAACTAGAATTAAATTTGGAGTCAATGGAATTTTAATAGATATGTATGATGTTGGGGGTGGAGTGGGGCAGTGGATTGAGGGAGGGGGGCTGTCACTTTGAGGAGTAAAAAGTATAACTATTGCACTGTGTTGTACACCTGAAACTAATTTAAAAAATAAATAAAATTAAATTAAAAAAAAAGAAATTGTTGGACTCTTCGATAAGCTGCAAAAAAGTGTGGCCTGTATGATAAGCCAAAGAAAATCATAAGGAGAGAGAAGACCAAGATGACATAAGATGAGATGAAAAGATGAACAAGTGAGAAGAATAGGGAACTGGGTAAGATGTGGGAGCATGTAAACTTACCTATTGCTACAAAACGAACAGCCCTAAAAGTGAGTGGCTTAAATCACACATTTTATTTGCTCACAATTCTGTGGGAAGGAATTAGGGCAGGGTCAGTTGGGCAATTCTGCTCCACTTGGTGTGGGGTCTACTCCACGAGGTAGTAGCATTCAGTTGAAGTGGGCTGGAGCTGGCTTTACTTTACAAGATGGCTTTACTTTGCACATCTGGCACCTGGTGGCTAGAGAATTGTGACCTTTCTCTCTCATGTGGCTTGAGTTTCTTTATGTAGCAGCTGAATCCCCTAAGTGAGAAAGTGGAAGATTTCAACCTTCTTAAGACTGAGGATTGGAAGTTCTATCATATCACTTCTGCTACATTCTATTGGTTAAATCAAGTCACAAGACCAGCCCAGATTGAGGAGGAGAGAAATAGTCTCCACTTCTTGATGAGAGGGGATGCCTGTGCATACAGGTTCAGAAGGAATTGTTGGCAGCCACCTTTGTAGTCAACCTGCTCAGGAACTGTAGCTTCAAAGGAAGAATGGAAAAGAAACTTTGAAAAGATTAATATCCACCCCAAAGAAGGTGAGGAGCAGAATTGACAGAACAGAAAATTGGACCAGTGATGTGGAACACAAACTTGAGTGGTTCTCCCAGAAAGTATGAACGGATATAGAGCTGAAAATAATGAGTGAGAAGACGGAGGTCAGAGAAACAAGGTCCTAGTGGAACTCCCTTTCTATGTTTGTGGAATTCCCCATGTTAGGTGTCTTGGTGGCAGAACTGCCTCACACAGGGGATTCTGAAAAGGCCAGAATCCCATTTTTTTCAGGCTGATTGCTAGGGACCCAGCACGTCACTTAATGCCAATCAGTCAGGCACATGCATCTGGGATTTTGAAAGGAAGCTTGGTAGCACCAAGATGAAGGGATTGAGGAGAAATTGTTTTGAGGGTGGCATCACTGGGTCCAGGAGAACAGAAGCTGCAGTATAAGCTTCAGTGGTCAGGGACTCGTGCTAGAGCAGTGATGCTGTGAGCAGCCCCCAGGGTTCAGGGTTAGCAACCTGGAGTCCTCACAGGATGTGTTCTCTGGTATAACTTGGTTGTCGTGCTGGCTGCTGCCGAGCCTCCTTCTGTGCTGCCCATTTTTGAACCTGGGTCTCGGTCTTGATATTTTTAAAAGATTCACAATATCCACATAATGCATTATTTTGCTACTAAGGCATCCAGAGTTAATTTGGGTTGCTTGGAATTAAGATCCCTGACCTGTAGAAGGATATGAACAAAGAATAATAGGTATTGCTGTGGGAGGAAAAACCAGGATAATTGGAAGAGGCAATGATCAGTCAAAACAAAAAAAATTTTTTTGGCTTCTTGGAAGCTAAAAAGGAACCCAAGTGTGTGTCCAGAAGTGTTTTGCTATATTTTAGGTAAGGCAATAAAAAGAGATCTCATCTAGACATGTCATGGAAATAATTATATTTAATAAGAAAAATATATAGTAATCAAAGAGTGAAAAAAATAAATTATCTGCAAATTAGGATGACTTCAAACTTCCCATCTGTAATGCTAACTGCCAAAAGAAAGCCTAGCTGTGTTTCCATTTTTTAGTTTTGTGGGTAAGAGTCTGTAATTCATTCTTTCTTTAAAAAGAATTACTTGAAGATGTTTAGCCCCAAACTGAATGTGTGATCTCACACTTCACTCTTCTTTCTCAAATTATTTTAACTATTTTAGGGCCTGTGCCTTCCACACAAACTTTAGAAAAAGCTTGTCTATGTCTGTCTACATAACTTTTGCTGGGATTTTGATGAGGATTGCATGAAATCTATAAATAAATTTGAATAGAACTGATATCTTTATTATGTTGAGTCGTCTAATTCATGAACACAGTATGTTTTTATATTTATTTAGATTTTCTTTGATTTCTTTCATCAGCATTTGGTAATTTTTAGCATACATACCCTGTGCATATTTTGATAAAATATCCCTAAGTATTTAATTTTCTTTGGAGTGATTATAAATGGTATAATGCTTTAAATTTCAGTTTGCATACATTTGCTGTTAGTATACAGACATGCAACTTATTTCTGTGTATTGAACTTGTATCCTGTAATCTTACTAAACTCACATATTAGAGGTTTTTTTGGTAGATTCCATGTGATTTTTCATATAGACAATCATATCATCTGCAGATAAAGATAGTTTTATTTCTAAACTATATGTCTTATTTCCTTTTTCTTGTCTTATTGCAGGGTTAAGACTTTTAGTACTACACTGAACAAAAGTAGTAGGGCAGACATTCTTGCCTTGCTCCTGATCCTAGAAAAGAGTATCAGTCTTTCACCATTAAGTATGATATTAACTGTAGGTTTTTTATATGAGTAGATACTCTTTAATACTCTCCTATTCCTAACCTGCTGAGGGTTTTCATCATGAGTGGGTATTAGATTTTAGTCAAATGGTTTACCATGGACTTAAATGTAAAACATAAAACTATAAAACTTTTGGAAAAAAATAGAAGAAAATCTTGGGATCTGGGGCTAGGCAAGAAATAGCTAAACTGGACCTTATTAGAATTAAAAGTATTTTTGGTTTTTTTTTCTGTGGGGGCCCCATATGAAGGGGATAAGACAAGCCACAGACTTGGAGAAAATATTTGCAAGTCACATATTAGACAATGACTAGTATCTAGAAACTAGTCATCGTCAAAATGTAAATAACTCTCAAAACTCAACAGTAAAAAAAAAAGCCTGATTGGAAAAATGGGGAAAAGACGTGAATAGACATTTTATATATAGAGAGTACACAGATGGCAAATAGGAACATGAAAAGATATTCAATATTATTAGCTTCTTTATTTATAATAGCCCCAAACTGGAAAACACTCAGGTGTCCTTTAATAGGTGAATGGTTAAACCAACCGTGGTACATCCTTACTATGGAATACTACCCAGCAATGAAAAGGAACCACTATTGATATACACAACAACTTGGATGAATAGCTAGAGGATTGTGGTGGAATTAAGGTGAAAAAAGCTAATCTTAAAAAATTATACAGTAAAACCTTGTATTGCGAGTGACTCGGTTTGCGAATGTTCCGCATGACAAGCAAACATTTATATTAGGTTGGTGCAAAAGTAATAGTGGTTTTTGCCATCACTTGTAATAATACAATTTAACTTGGTAAATGAGTGACATCTTGCAATACAAGTAGTTTGTTTCTGGAACAAATTGTGCTCGCAAACTGAGGTATTACCATATATTGTATGATTCCATTTATTTAACTTTCTTGAAACAGCAAAATTATAGGAATGCAAAACAGATTATTTGCCAGAGGTCAGGGATGGGTATGAAGGTTAGGGTTCGGAGGCAGCTGTGGCTACAAAAGACTAACACAAGGGATCTTTGTGATAATGGAGCTGTATGTTTACTGTAATAGCGAGTAAAAGAACTTACACATATGATAAAATTGCACAGTATTAAAAAAACACACTGGGCCAGCCGAGTGGTGCGTTGGTTAGGAATTGGCTTGGGACACCAGCTCTGAGCAGCAGGGCCCTGATTCGGATCCCATATGAGGGCGAGTGACGCTGCACCCTCTACAGCTAAGATGGTGAACAACAGCTCGACCTGGAGCTGGGCTGTTGTGAGTCACTGGTGACAGTGTAGGCTGCAGTGGGGCTGGTTGGCAGCTGGCGTGAGCTTTCGTGAGCTGCTGTGAGCGGCTGTCCAATGGCTGGTGAATGACTGCCTCACCTGGGAAGAGCACAATGATAATACCAACATGGTCCAGTGAAGCAACGTCCTCCACAACTAGACTAAAGAACAAAAGGACTTGTTTGTTCCCGTTTCCTGATTCCCCAATGCTGTTCCCCTCCCCCAATTCCCCAATAAAATCTTTAAGAAAAAAAAACACACCCACATATACATAAATGTAAGTAGAACTGGGAAAATCTGCATAAGATGGTTAAATTGGATCTATGTTAATATTCTGGTTGTGATTGTAGTTTTGCAAGATATAGCTTTGTGGGAAACTGGGTAAAGAATACACAAAGTCTCTTTATGACTTATAACTGGACGTGAATCTACAATTATCTCAAAATAAAAAGGGTAATTAAAAAAATGAGACGTGAAAGATATTTACATCAAAGTCAGAAGTAGGACAAACCATAACCATTATTAGTTGACATTGTTCTAGAAGTTTTAGCTAATGTAAATATTTAAGAAACTGAAAGAAGAAACTAAGAAATAAGAAATGAAACTATCATAATTTGTATTTAATAAATGTTTCTACCTTGAAAATCCTCGGGAAGCTGTAGAAGAGAGTTTATAAGGTAACCAGTTACAAAATAAATTTAGTTAGCAAAGTCAAGAGCTTTCTTATAAAAGAGCAATAGCTAATTAAGACCAAAAAAAAGAAAAAAGAAAAAAGATTTCGCTGGCATGAACTATTGAAAACTGCACGACCCATAGGAGTAAAACATTACTGAAAGACATAAAAGAGGATTTGAATAAGTGGGGGGCATGCTTCTTCATGGGAAGATTCAATATGTAAAAATGTCATTTCACCACAAATTAATTTATACCTTTAATAAAATTCTGATAAACATTCCCATGGGGGTTTTTCAGAACTTAAAGAGAATACGAAGTTCATTTGGAAAAATAAGTGGGCAAGAAGGGCCTCATTATTAAATTTAAAAATTAAGCATTCAAGTCAAGAAGCTTAAAAACAAAATAAAACACACCAAAGAAAATAAGGAGGGAAAAGTCATAGAGAAAACAATGAGTTACAAAAGGAAAAATAGTAGAATTGATAAATAGGTTCAATAACTTTTTCTTTGAAAAAAGTAATAAGATAAACAAATTCTCCCTTACACTGTTGGTCATGATACATTATGGAAGAAATAAAGTGTAAGAAAAAATAAATCTGTAATCCTATTCTTATGTTAGGAATAAGATGAGTATACATATTTTTTCTATTACTTTGTTTGAGTACCAGGTTGTTTTAATTTCTCTAGTTTTGTAATATGTTTAATTAGCATAGCAGTTAAACTTAAAGCTCTGAAGTAATGAGTCGAGGGTTCAAATATAGACTCCTGATATTTAGTACTTCTGTAACAATGGCAATTCCTTTTTAACATCTCTAAGGTACAGGTAATTGTACTTCAATTTTTGGGAGAAGTAAATAGAATCCATAATGCATGTGAAACATTTAACTCAATGCTAAGTACGGTATAAGCTCTCAATAGACATTGTGTTTAGTATCTAGGACACAACATCTCAGGTTTTTCCTGGCTCTCATTATATCTTTCACCTCAATTTTAGACTTGTATTGTTGAATTTTTAAAAGAATTTCATTGGAATTGCATTGAATTTATAGATTTATCTAAGGAAGATGAACATTTTTACAATATGCATCTTCTTATCCAGGAACAGTATCTGCCTTTCTTCTTTCTCGTCTCCTTATGTTCTCATGTAAACATATTCTACATTTCTTGAATAGATACCCATTGCTAACCTTAATCCTCTAGGTCTTTTGTTGATATTATAAACAGAATTTTTCCCCACTGTTTTTTTCAAGCTGGTTATTATTGATTTATGGAAAAGTTACTGATTTTAGAGTATTTATTCTCAATGGGCAGATATGAAAAACGGTTTTGCTTTTTTCCTTCCAACATTTATTCTTTTTTAGTTCTGGTTTATTGACTTCCCTGAGATAGCCCTATATCCATGAACTTGAGTTGGATTCTGTTACTTGTAACCAAAAGAGTACTGACTTGTATGTTTGGAAAAGTCTGAATTTTAAAAAATCCACTAATGTCAACTGCTATTTCCATATCTTGTTTTATCTATTATATTAATTTAAAGTGAAGAGATTTCCTAACATTAACCCACTCCCGCATTCCTGAAATTAAATCTATTTGGTCATGCATTACACTTGAAATGTATTGCTAAATTCAGTTTGTTATTTTTATGTGAAGTTTTTGTTTCTTTAGTCAGGTTTTGATACCAGAGTTTTGCTGGATTCGTCAAATGATTTGAGATATTACCTAATTTTTTCTCTGGTCTTGGAACAGTTTATATAGTGCAGGAATGAACTACTCCTTGAGAGTCTGAAATACTTCTGGTTCTAACACCTTTTGGTGAGTAAGTCTCTAATGGTTTCTCAATTTCTCTTGAGCTTATTTCTCTATTCTTTTTCTATATTTTAAAATCAATTTTGGTATTCTCTATTGCCTTCTTCCAAGCCTACTTCTTTTTCTCCCCCCTTCTTGAATAATTCTTCCAGAAGCCTGTGGGTGAGACTGGACAAGGCAGGGGTCCACACAGGGTAGGTGGTGTCCATGGCTCTAAGCTGGGGTGTCAGGGCCTGAGCAGGGTGAAGAGGAAGCCTACATGGGGTGATGTGACAGTGAGAGGAAATTGGTTATAAATGGGGGGTGGGGAGGTTGACCCCTTAAATAAGTATACTAAGACTAATGAGTCAGGTTCTCGCTGTCTGAGGAGGAAGTTACAATAATGGAAAGGAAGAAAAATAGAATTAATCCTGTGGATTTGAACTAGAATTGGAAATATAGGTGTGAAATCATGGTGTTCAATATATAGAATAGATATAGAAATAATTGTGTGTATGTGTGTGTATTTAGTTTTCTATTGTCATGTAATAATTTATCTTAAACCTTAGTGGCTGAAAACAATAGAACTTATTTTCTCTGTTATGATGTCTGTTATCAGGAAACCAGAAGTGACTTAGCTGAGGGCCTCTGCCTCAAGGTCTCACAGGCTGCCATCAAATTGTCAGCCACAATTATAGTCTCATCTCAAGGCTGCATTAGAGGAAGACCCGCTTCAAGCTCACTCATGTGGCTGTTGACAGGATTAACTTCCTTGCTGGGTTTTGGGCAAAGGCACCATCCGTTCCTTGCTACGTGGGCCTCTCCATAGGGTAGTTCATGGCATGCCCGCTGGCTTCCCTCAGGGTGAATGAGTGAGAGGCAAGGCAGAGGGCCCAAAATGGAAGTCATGGTCTATTTGTAACTTGCACTTGAACATGACATTTCATCACTTTTGCCATATTCTGTTTGTTAGGAGTGAGTCAGTAGGTCCAGTCCACACTCAAAGGGAGGGGGTTACATAAAGATTTGAACACCAGGAAGTGGGGATCATTGGGGGAAATCCTGGGGCTGCCTACCATAGGTAGGTAGGTAAGTAGGTATGTATGTATGTAGGTAGGTAGGTAGATAGATAGATAGATAGATAGATAGATAGATAGATAGATGATAGATAGATGGGGATGGATTTCTCAACTCTATGCCCTGATATGCTCTAATAGCAATGAACACACCTAGTATGCAGGTCTTTGTTTTAAAGTACCTTTCTCTACTAAAAGGAACTAGGGATTATTGAAGAAATGGTGGATCCCAGGACTGAGGCAGAAGAAGTACAAGATGAGCCTGGAACATCCTGTTGTGCCAGAAAGTAAAGAGGTGCTCAAAGAAAAACGGGTACAGGTCAGAAGTACATAGAACTAGATTGAAGGAACTCCCACTAGCCAAATCTGGGATAATTTGACCAAATAGAAGAGAATAATAACGGATTTTTACCACTGAATAAAATAGAAATCCGGGAGTCCACACTCATATAAATAAATAAATAAATAAATAAATAAACAGATAAATAAATAAACATACAAATGGAGAAGAGGGAAAAATCTTTTCTCTTTTTTTTTAAAGATTTTTATTGGGGAGTTAGGGGATGGGAACAGCGCTGGGGAAT
>NW_017731464.1:1319983-1321876 GCF_001890085.2 Hipposideros armiger | reverse complement strand
TTTCTCAGATCTATAGTGTTTATTATTTTTAATTTATAATCTTCTAATATCTTCAAATTCTTCCTCTAGCTTTTCATAGATTTACTTTTTTTTTTGCTCTTGCCTTTTGAATTGACTACTTTTTGTCCATTTAATTTCTTTCTTCTGTTTAATGAGAAAAACATGAAACTGTATGTATTCTGTTCTTTAGAGCTTTGTGTTTTGTCTCTGCTATAGCTCCCCGTTGTTTCTTAAACAATCATTAATTGTAGTTTTGATTTCCCCTTTGACTCTAAGGCTATTAAGACAAGTTTTCCTCCTCTCCAGAGTGGCTTCATTTTATTTGTTTCTTTGTTTTTCCTTTTGCTATTAACTTCTAGTTTTGTTGTATTGTGATTTAAGTTTGCGTATTGTACTATTTCTGCTTTTGAGATTTTAATGAGATTTTCCTTGTGGCCTAAGATATGATCAAATTTGTAACTATTCCTTGGCCATTTGAAGTGAACATGTATTTTCTGTTTCTAGGGAACACAGTTTGATATAGATCTAATAAGCCAAAATTTTAATAATTTTTAACTGTTCTACATACTTATTAAATTTCTGTCTACTTGATCTCTCAGAAATGGTGAGGCATATTAAAACTTCTATTATGACTGTGGTTTTGTTAAATTTCTCCTTAATTTCTAATCTTTCTGGCCTTGTAAATTTGATGTCTTCAGTGCATGCAGATTCATGGTTCTTATATTCTCATTTAGTTTTTACAATTTATCAATATAGGATAACCCTCCTCCCACCCCCGCCTTTAGTACTTTTTTTTTTTTTTGCTATGAATTCTACGTTCTCTACCATGAATATTGCTTTTTTTTTTTTTTTTGTCCTTGGGTAGTGGGCACCTAGTAGGTTGTCCATCCTTTTCCAGGAAGGTGATCCACTTTACAAGGTGTTCTATTATAAGACCCTGCCCCCAGTCATACCTGTTTGCTCCAGAGATGGACATCTGATGCACTCTGGGCCATTCAGAAGCCTCCCCTCATGTTGGGACCTAGAGCTAAGGATTTTCACTCAGTTTTGCCACTCTCTGGATTTAAAGCGATACACCCTCCATTGCTACCTGTGCCATGCCATCTTCCTAAAGGTAGACAGGGAAACAGAGGGTGTGGATTAATGCAAATGGGGAAAATAAATTAGACCCAGTGGTGAGAGACAGGGAGAGTCCTTAGCATGGAGTTTCCAGTGTCATTTTAGTTTGAGGGCTCAGGAGTCAGGATATTTAATCATTTATCTCATGACAATAATGCTTTCTGCTCATCATGTTTCATCTCCCTTTTTCATCTTCGCATTTGCTCAAGTTTGCTTTGCAAGTTTCTTTATATATAGAAATTAGGAAGTCAGACTTTTCATTTTTAGTCTACTCATGGTTCCTTTAATCACACACACACACACACACACACACACACACACACTACATATATATACACTATTTCTTTACCAACCTCAAAAAGAACACAGTACGTATTTATTTCCCCCATGTAAGGAGATTTCATGTTGTTAAAATTTCCTCCCTACTTCTACCTACCATTTTTCTTGATGTAATTACATTTTAGATTGATTATTTTTATGAATTTATTTCTTACATTTACATCCCTTCTCTTTCAGTAATTATTTTGGACACTTCCATTACTTTTTCCAATCATACTAATATTAATTTTTAAAAATAAATCAACTCTGAGTTTTACTAATTTTATTATTTGTTTCTTGCTCAGCTGGAGCATTACTTTCAACAGTTTTTTCTGTATGGTTGAGTGTGTGGTATACATTTGAATGCTTAAGTGTTAGAAAAATGTCTTTTAATTGACCTCACAAACGACTCATAGCTTTCTTGGCTTGAATGCCATCTTTTCTCCTTGGAACTTC
>NW_017731464.1:1318570-1319514 GCF_001890085.2 Hipposideros armiger | reverse complement strand
ATGTGGGATCCGAACCGGGGCCCTCTGGCGTCCCAAGCCAGCTCTTAACCACCATGCCACTTGGCCGGCCCAGAAAAATCTTTTCTTAAGAGTAGAATGTCACTGTGTAGAAGGGATGATGATTAGAAAAATCACTGTTTGACAACCATCATAGTAATAAGTGATTCTGCCAAGAAATATCAGTGGTGTTATCATGGTGGATGACAAATGGGATAGTTACATAGTCTCAAAGTACTTTCCCACAAAGTACTTATTGACTAAAAAGGGAAGAAGAGTCACTTGACAGTGGAAGATACTCCCTTAATTCAGTGATCAAGGCCAAATTGGAATCATGTGACCTCTGATAGGATGCAAGGAGTAGCTACAGCATGTGATGTTTTTTGTTCAAAACGCATAACTTGTATCTAATCATGAGAAAACACCAGACAAACCCAACTGAAGAACATTCAACAAAATAGCTGGCCTGTATCTTCAAAAGTGTCACGGTCAAGAGAGCCAAGCAAAGACTGAGGAATTGTTCCAGTTTGAAGGAGGCTAAAGAGAAATGACAACTAAATGCAACATGTGGTCCTGGATTGGGTCCTCTTGCTTATGGATATTATTGAGGCAATTGGCAAAGCTTGAATGGGGTCTGTAGATTGAATGGTTGTAACATGTTAGTATCGGTTTTCTGATTCTGATTATTGTATTGTGATTATTTGGGAGGATGTCCTTATTTTAAGGAAATGCAAACTCAAGTATTGGGGGGTAAGGGAGCATTCTACTGACAAATCCTTCTCAAATGGTTTAGGAGAAAAAATTCTTTGTACTGTTCTTGCAAACTTTCTTTAAGTTTAAAATTATTTCTATATAAAAAGAGAAAAAGAAAGGATACCAAACTGGATGAAGTGTATGATCTGAAACATGTGAAATAAACAAACTTGTCAATAATAATTTTAAAAAGA
>NW_017731464.1:1309939-1317835 GCF_001890085.2 Hipposideros armiger | reverse complement strand
CTATTAATTAATATTTCACCCTTTTGGATAGCATTTTACTGTGTGTGTGTGTGTGTGTGTGTGTGTGTGTGTGTTTGTGTGTGTGTGTGTGTGTGTGAGAGAGAGAGAGAGAGAGAGAGAGGTTTGCATCTCTTTATATCGTCTATCTCAGTTTTAGATGTTTCTTTCATAAGTAATATACACATACACGAATTAAATAGAAAAAAATTGTGAATGTCTTGTCTTTTAATACAGGTTTAGCTCATTCAGATTCATTTATTATATTAATATATTTGAAATTACATCTGTTATATTATTTTTTATTCTATTGATCATGCTTTGTCTTTGCTTCTTTATTTCCCCTCCATTCCTACTTTATGTTGAATTTATTTTTTTGTTCATTTTTTTTCTCTATGTGTTTGGAAGTTACACATTCCACTTCTATTCTTTTGGTGGGAATCTTGTTTGAGAGTTCATCTTCCGTGGGAGTGTTCTCCCAGGCGCCCTTCCCTATAGAGCGGTTTTGTGATGACCTTAGCCACGGCTCTATGGGGTTCAGAGTTGTGAATGAGGTATTACGTGAACAACTTTGTTTAGAGGTCCTCCTCTCCATGTGGATGGAGGAGTTCTGAACTTCATACCAACATAGGATACAGGGTGGGGACTCAGTGTCTTTCTTGGGCTGCATCTGTATTTCTAGCATTGGATAAACAGCATATTTCCAGGCACCTGCCCCTGGGGGTGTGCAGAGTTCATCTGGCCTCCCCTGGCTGTATGTTTACGGCTCCTGGTTTCATGTAGGAGCCCAGCGCTGGTACAGCAACCCTATCCCCAATGATTTAGCTCTGTTCTTAGCTGCCCTTCAGCTCTTGCTTAGCACTTTGGTTTCCTCCTCCATTATTCGCCTGTGAAGATCTTCCTTACTTTATCCTCTTTAACACAGTTATGTACACATATTCTAAGAAACATGCCATTCCTATATGTTGAGATGGAAAGGGGGAGGTTTGACACCTTGACATGAAAGTCCCATATTAATTATTCACATATAAATTAGACTGGTGCTAAATGACTGGTGCATGTTGGAACGCTTTAAGCTAAACTTCCCCTCTGGGCAGCTATCTTCCAGAAAGGAAGGGCCCTATCCCCTTCAAGCAGCCCTAAAGGCCACATCTTCTTGGTTTGTCCTGTGCCTTCCCTGGTCTCTCTGGGTTCTTGATTGGGACCTGGCCATTCTTATTGTTCCTGTTCCCATCCTCACTGGCCTGGAGAGGGAAGCCTGACAACTTCTCCCAAAATACCCACAAACAGTGTGAAGGTCAAAAGATGCAACACAACAATGCAATAGCTGAAACGAAAGAGTGATGACAGAGATGGATGGGGATAAAGCTAAGGAAGAGCTTTTCCCAGGGCTGGTGTTTGAACCGTTCTGGACACTGAACAAAAGTGTTCAGACGTTCGCCTGAGGTAGTGCTGGGCTGGCTCCAAGAGCTGCTGGCTGGGAGAACGCCAGCCCTGGTGCCTCCTCCCTGTCTGCGAGTTCTGGCATCAGAGTGCTCAGGACTTGGGTGCTGCTGCTGACCAGGCTTCCAGGGTGCTGCCTAGGCCCCTTGCACAGATCCCCAACCCTCTTCCTGCCTTTTTGAGTCAAGCAAATCCACAGTCTGCTTGTTCAGGCTCACAGGAGCCTCTCTGCTTCTTACCCACTCAGTATAGCACACTAACCCTAAATATCACTTATTAAGCACTTCCATGTGCCTCATGTCAGACAGGCCCTGTGCTAAGGGCTATGTCTTCTTTCACCCTTGCTGTACTCTTACATGAGTGCTATTGTCATGCAGGGACTAATGTTATCCTCATTTTACAGATGAAGAAACTGAGGCTCACAGAACTTAAGCTCCATGTCCAAGTTCACACACCTGGCACATAGCAGAGTTGGGAACGAAGCCCAGATTCGATTAATCTCCAAGGCTGTGCTGTTTCTCCTATGTTCTTCTGCTGACAGACACAATGGGAGTACGATGTGATGTCAACATTTCCTTCCAAGACAGCTTCCAAATTGCCAGTCTTGGCTGCGGGAAAGGGCTAGAGGGGCTCCATAACTCACCGCTTCTCCAGGAAACGGCACAGCCCTTCCAGGATTTTCTGGAAGGAACTCTGTGCATTACATATGAAGGATGGTGAGACAGTTCATTCAGCTTTGTGGGTGTGGTGGTTCTGGGGAACTGAGAGGATGAGAGATGGTCAGGTGCAGAGAAAGTAAAGGCTAGCCCTGACTTGGGGGAAAGGAGAAAGTGATGGGAAAAAGTACGGGGCTCACAAATGTTTGGGAATGCCTTGAGGCACCCCTCCACTCACACCAATCAGGCAGCTGTCACTTACGTAGAAATCTCTCTACACCCCCTGACCATCTTCTACAGGAACCCCTGTGAGCACTGGGTTCCAGGATCTCTCCCTGTTCAAACCCAGCTTGAGCACCACCTTATCCAGACGGGTCTGTTTTATAGTCTAACCACTTACCCTCTAGGTATCTTTCAGAAATGTGGGTTGGGAGAACCCTTTTTATGCTGGAAAAGAATCCAGGAGAAGGATCAATGCCCATACTCTTCTACAGGGCTCCCACCCACTTCCAGGAGACTTCTTCCAGGGTGCTGCAACCCTGTTGCTGCTACTGAAGGCTGTGTTCCAGGGCTCAGGCCCACTGAGGACCCTGATCACTGTCCACAGGGTCTGCCTGAGGAGGGGAGTCAGCACTCAGGTGACTGGGGCACCAATGCCCTGGGCCTGTCTGCCAAGTGCCCATCTGCACCTATGCGCATCTGTGCTTTGAGGCCCTGCTGATGCTTGGCCTGGGGGAGGGGGTGGGATCTAGCCCCCCCCCAAGGCCAAGTTCTGACTGCTCTTGCATGGGACCTGGACAACTCCAAGCTTCAGCCTGGATCTGGGCTGCGTGAAATGAGACTTTCCTGATCCAGCCCCCCTGGGCCAGATGACCCTCCTGCAACCCAAAAGCTCTCTGGCTCACGGCGCTTGTAATCCTTGTTTTCCCTAAGGCCCATTTCTCCCTAGCCCACTTGGCTTCTCTGAAACATGACGGTGATGACAATGGGCTCCTTGTGCTTTCCCTTTGCTGAACACTGCTGAGTACACCTAGAAGAATTCACCTGCCTCTTCCTCCCAGAAAGGGAAGATGATCAGTCAGGATGGGATAAGTGATACCACAGTAACAAACCTCAAATCTCAGTGGTTTTGGTTTAAAGCAATGAAGATTTATTTTTCACTCATCCTTCATTGTCCGTGTCATCCCTTATGCAGGATGCAGGCTGACGGAGCAACCTCTTTGGAACAGTGCTGGTTGCTGGGATGGACGGAGGGCTTCATACTGACAGTGAAATGCTCCTGCCTGGAAGTGACACACATCACATGGCCCACCAACCATAAGGGGACTGGGAAATGTGTTTAGAAAGTAGAAGGGTGGAAATACAAACCACAAAATTGGCAGTGTGGCTAAGCAAGGACACATTTCTGGAAGGCTGAGGAGCTGGGATATCAGGTGGGTGGTCAGAAGTCAACAGGTACCTGGGGAGATTTATATCTCCGATTGCTGCTTCATTCGGCACTATTGACCTTGGAGCTAGACTGTCCTAGTTTAAGTTTGAGTGCTGCCATGAGCTGATGTGTGACTTTGGGCAAATTGCTTAACGACTCTAAGCTTATGTTTCCTCATTTATGAAATGAGGGCAATACCATCCAAAAAGTGTTAGGGCCGAGGTTCCCAGCCATCTGGGTCTGGCTCCACAGCCAATTCTTCTTTCAAAATTTCGAGTCTTCACTGGTAGAAACAAGAACAAAAACAAAACAAAATAAAACACCCCAGGCAGCTTAATAGTACCCACGTGGCACAAGATGACAGCATAACCTCTTCCTTGTCCTGCTTGCCCATTATCCTTCCCCTCCTATCCCAACCCCCCAATTCTCCCCAGTAGTTTGAGGTGTTCTGCAGCCTCTCTCCAACCCCAGCTTCAGATTGGCTGGAGGGTAGAGCTTCTTCTCAGGTCCTCTACAGTCGTTTGCTAAGGACTCACGGCTGATCCGCTTCAGACGACTTCAGCCCACGTTCCCACCCGTCCCTGCCTCTCACTGTACATGGACTGACCCTGAGACACCCTGGAGGCCTGAATCCCAGGTTTTCTTAGCCCCCATGTGCACTTGGGAGGATTCTGGGGAGTCCCCGCTGCGGTAAGGAGGAAAGGATTACAGAGTCACTCTAAACAAGGCAAAACAAAGCCATTTATCTTGGGTCATTAGTCACTGAGCTGCTGACGCAGGGAAACATGCTGTACTCTTGGCAATCAGCATTTACATTAAAACAGGATGATTTGTGGAGTTGGAGGCCCGAGACCCTTCCAGACTTCCCCACCCACCTCAGTCTGTTCCTGCCAAGTATCAGAGGCTGGGGCAGTAGCTTTTCCTTGGGGGAGAGAAGCTGGCCTTGGCCTGGGCATAACAGGTGCCCAAAGTCCCAGCTCCATTCCCTTCCAGGTTCCAAATCCATTGGCTATGGGATTGCAGGCTGTAGCACCTTAGCCTCCCAGGGCCATGCTCACTGGGCTCAGTGTCAGAATCACATTGTACGTGTGGTCTTTCTTCCTTGGCTATGACTGTTCAGCGTTTGGAAGGAAGCTCTTTCAATCCCCAGATTTCCCTATACTGTACTCCAAATTGAGATGACATCAGCAATGAAGACTGTGTATATCCAGCTCCTCTCTCTCTCTCTCTCTCTCTCTCTCTCTCTCTTTCTCTCTTTCTCTCTCATGACTATTCCATATAGGGATGAAAGTTGCACTGCCGAGAGCTAATGCTCTCTCTTTCCAGCTTAGATAATATGGAATAAATCAGGAGAAAAGAAATGTGGGAGAAGTTGGGGGCCCACCATTTCCCCCCTGAGTCTTCCTTTTCAAGATGATGTGTTATTTGGTTTGAAGCCAATCCCAGGTAACCCTCACCCACATTCATGTACAGGACAGGTGTCTTCTCCATCCCTGGTCCCAGGTCCATTCTGGTCCATGTGTAAGACATATGCTTCTGATTAGTGTCCTTCATGCCCATTTTCCACCTATATGCTTGAGGGTGGAGCGCATGGCCTGGCCTGCACCAATGAGGGCATCATATTCTCCTGGTCTCAGTGATTGGTTCAGAGGTGGATATGTCACCCAGTCACAGCCAATGAGCTTCAAGGAAACTTTTGTTGTATTAATAAGAGAGTGAAGCTCCAGCAAGAAAGGGAGTGGGGGAGGGGGGGACAGGGCATGAAGGTGGGCTTGCTATTGTCAGCAGGATATTTTCTCCTGGACACTGTGGTGTCAGGAGGTCTGGCACTGCTGCCTGGAGGGGAGAGCTGGAAGGTGCTAAGAGGATGCCTTGTGGAGATGAGGATAAAGCAAAGACACAAAGAGAAACTGAGTCTCTGGAGATGTCCTTTAAGCAGCTGGGTTAAGCTTCTGTGCTTCAACTGACAAGTTTGGTTTGAAATTTACACTTTCCCTTTGTTGTTTAAGTCAGTCTGAAATGGCCTTTGTGTCACATACAGCCACATAAGCCTTGACCAGTACAATTAGTAAGTGTGACCAGGGCACAGAGACTTTGAAATCTGGCCTTTGAGTCTTTGCACAGGCTATCCCACTACTGAGAACACCATTGTTGCCTAGAGCTCTATTCCTCTTCCTGTACCCAGTTAATTCACCACCACCCCCCTTAGAAGTATTCTGTGACTCTGGGACCCAGGCTGCACCTTGGCCTTGCTCTGGGCTAGAGGACAACTCCGCTGCACTCATTTGTTCACATCCATCTTCTCCACCAGAAGACAAACCTGTCCTTGCCTCCAGTTCCCATGGCCCCAGGCACAAAGTAGGTGGACATTCAGTAAATGACCACTCTCCTGAGCAGCTACTCTGGTGGGGAGGGGGTCTGGGGGCTGGAGGGAGGCAGGGAGACCTCAGGGGAGGACTGTAAGAGTCCAGAACAGAAGTTGTGAAGGCCTGAATAGGACAATGGAAGTGAAGAGAATAGGGACAAGGAGAGAAATTGCTTCTAAAAACAAGGGCGGGGTGGGGGGGATCCTATAAGTTGAAGCTAAGAATGGTCTATTGTCACATGAGAGGTGGCGGTGAATGGCATGAAAATCCTATGACAGAATTAACAGAGAATAGCTTCATGTCGTGGGGTGGGGGCAGGGCGATCTCCCAGCCACAGTGAGGAGTCCTGCTCCTGTGTGCTCTCTTACCCCTGCCCACACCCCATGCTGACCCAGGTCACCCAAAGCAATAGGTGGTAAAAGGAAGCAATCCTGCTTGACTTCGGAATGTATTTTTATGCTTCAAGTGACAGAGGGGTGCCCGAAGTCCTGAATGTAACTCCAAACTGATAATGAACTGTAGGGTACGAGTGAGAATCAGTGTGTCTTTCCACTTTACCCACTGAGCTCTTTTTGGGGGCCAGTGCTGTTTTGAGGATGCATGGAACTAGCCCAAGTGGCACTGTCTTTTCTCTTTGGGCTATGGATGGCCTGGCTTTCCATCTCAGCTGCTGCCAAGGTGGGTAAAGAGCAGCCAGGGTGGATTCCTGGGGGTGAGTGTAGGGCCTGGGGTAGTACCCTGGAGCAGAGGCTTGAGGGTTCCACCCCAGCAGGGAGAGAAAATGAAGTAGAGAACAAGAGGTGTGGGCAGAAGGCAGTGGGGTGAGGAGGGGGCCACCTCCAGGGGTTCTTGAGGGTACTTCACCTCTTCCCACCTCCAGCTGCCAGACCAGGACCTGCAGGGAAAGGGGCTCCCAGTGTCACCCTGGGCCAGTCTTCTGGTCTGAGGCTCACAGGCTAGTACAGCTGCCTATGACCAGCGCAGAGGCAGAAGGTAGGGTGGTGGGATCTGGCCTAACTGGAAGGGAGTCAGGCCCTAGCAGTGGCTCCCTAAAGCTTGATATCACTATCCAGGTGATATCATTATCTATTTGGAGCCCTTAATAAGCATCTTAGGTGCATGGCTGAACCTTTGGGCACCCTCAGAGCCACCATGCTGTAGCCCTCTGGCTATACCCACTTTGTGTTCTCAGCTGGCCTGTGTTCCAGGTCTGCCCAATTTTCGGCTGTGCTACTTTTCAGTTGGGCATGGACCCCTCCTCCCTCTCCCCCATTATTATCCCCCACCACAGCCTAGCCCTTCCCACCAGGAGGGACCCTGTTTTGCATCCAGTGGAAAGGCCAGAGCTGGGGCACAGTCACCAGCAGGCCCTCTGAGCACTGCCCTGACCCCTAGTGGCTCCCCCTTCCTCCAGGTTGGCCCCCATGGTGTTGGTCTGGAGTTTCCAAGAGCTTCTGACTTGGATCCAGGAGGAATGGATTGAAGCGAGGCAGTCCAGGTTGGGCCTATCTTCCCAGTCCCCTCCTGCCAATGCGCAGCCCTCCCTTCCTCTCTGCCCAGCCACATTCATGCACAACTCTTTATGTAGACATATTATTTCATTTCTCTTGCGTATATACCTAGGAATAGAATGGCTGAATCATACAGTAGGTATATGTTTAACTTTGGAACAAATTCGCAGGTAGTTTCCAAAGTGCTTGTCCCATTGCGCATGCCCTCCAGCGGTGAGAGAGTACTAGTTGTTCCACTTACTTGCCAACACTTGGTATTGTTAATCTTCTTAGCTTAGGGCTGAGGTCATGTGGATTATAACAATAAGAGTAAAGAGACACGGCCGGCCGAGTGGCGCGTTGGCTAAGAGTTGGCTTGGGATACCAGCTCTGAGCAGCAGGGCCCCAGTTCGGATCCCACATGAGGGTCAGTGATGCTGAACACTCTACATCTAAGATGGTGAACGGCAGCTCGACCTGGAGCTGGGCTGCTGTGAGCTGCCCGCAATGGCATA
>NW_017731464.1:1308206-1309284 GCF_001890085.2 Hipposideros armiger | reverse complement strand
TTGGTTATCAGCCATGTGACCTTGGGCAAGTACTTGACCTTGCCTGTAAAATGGGGATATCACATCTATTTTTGTTGAGATGAAATGAGGTAATGAATGTAAATATAATTTCATATGTTTGGCGATCAGGGCTGCTGTGAGTTCACACAGTGTCTTTGTGTGAATTAGGTAAAGGTGCCCCTTTTTCTGGGGTGATACAGCCCTGGGCCAGGGTTCTGGGAGCTGCATCTTGATGCTATTATTCCCCAGACTTCTTGTCTAGAAGCTCCCTAGACTTCTAAGTCTTGGGCAGCACACCAACTGCACAATTATTCACAATATTCTATTTGGTCCACAAATTCTCAACAAAAAGCACACTGAATCAATGCAATTGAAAGTAAGAGGTGAATGTATTTGTTAGTGGGGTCCTGTGTATGTTCCCCTCTCCCTGTAGTCACCTCACTTGCACTGGTGATTTCCATACTCCCTACCACCTGCTCCCTTGAGTTTCTGAGGCCTTGTGCACCAATCTCTAGGTCACATCCCACCAGGGGAAATGTTCTTAGAATTTGGTATCTGTATTGAGTCATAGAGAACCCTGCTTAAATGTACATCCTGGTTCTTGGAAATAATTTAGTATCACAGAGATGTGCTTGAGATAGCTACATTTATAGCAACAGGCATTGGTCTTTGTTTGGGGAGAGACAGCGGCACAAAGTATTTGGGGGTCCCAGGAAATATGGCCTGAGTTAGTGTTTGCAACAGGGAGATGTTAAGGAACGAGTGACAAAATCATAGGACGATTTCTCAGTTTTGAAATGTGAGATATGTGGCTAGGTTTCTGAGGGGAGGCCTTTGGTCGGGAAAGCATGTCTTCAGGAGGCAGAAGTCCCTTCCACTCTCTCTGGCCCAAATGTACAGAAAGCCAGGACACATTTACCTAAAATGAACTCAAGGGAGGCAGCTTCAGCTCCAAACATACAGCTCAGTAGATGAACAACTCAACGGAACCAGGTCTTTTGATTTATGTGTTTACATCCTCAAAAGGAGCCTTTTTTTACCTGAGGGACTTTTTACCTGAGGGACTTTGGGCTGGGTT
>NW_017731464.1:1302812-1306413 GCF_001890085.2 Hipposideros armiger | reverse complement strand
GGCTCAGGAAGGATTTTTCTAGGAATAGGCCAAAAAGCCAGAAGTTGAATGAGGGACAGTGAGTAGATTCAAGTTTCTGGCTCTGGCTAGACTGAGAGGCCAGGAGCACTGCAAGGGGAGAGGATAGTAGGAGAGCCCTGGGGAGGGGCTGGCACCAAGAAGCCCGAGGACACCTCTCAGGAAGGTTCCACAGAAGTGGGAGCAGCAGAGAGAGCAAAAGCTGGCCCTTGAGGGAAGGGCTGATGGGTGTGGGCTCGTGGGGAGGCCTAGAGAAGAAGGGAGGTTGAGGGAGCAGGTGCTGCCTGTGGCCGTGGCCCAGGGAGGCCCCACGAAGTGGGTCGAAGGCAGAGGCTGGGAACATATAAACCAGGACCCTATCTGGCTCCTTCCCCCTGAAGCTGGTATCAGCCATGACTAGACCCCTGTCTGGACATGAATAACCTGCTGGGGGGACCAAGGCCTGTTGGAGGCTTATGGTGCAGTCAGATTCTTTCACTCTGCAGGAGGTCCCCTGCCCCACGTCAATCCAGCCACTACTGTGCCCGAGAGCATCGCTCATTGATTCAGGGATGGCTTCTCTGGGCTCCTTTAAATGGGCTCTCTCCAAGGGTGAGCGCCCACTGAGCCTCTCCCTCATGTTCTCTTCCACTCAGGGCAGGTCTGTAAGGCCAAGGCTGAGATAGTTCTGGGCTCTCAGAAACAGGGCCATGGCACAGGGCCAGTGAGTTTTGCCTCCCTTGACCCTATGCCCCATTCTTCCAAGACGGGACTCAGTGCTGGGCCCAGGGCTGTCTGGAGACCAGATCAGGGCGCTCGTCTGTCCAGGGAAGCTGACTCCAGTTCTGCCTGTCTGACCCCTCCCCTGCGCCTTCTCCCTCTGTCCCTCACCCCTATAGTGTGTGCTTCATGTGTTTCCGATTGACTCATGCAAAAATGCTTCTCATCAGAGGCCTGTGTTGCAACAGTCTGGGCAGGGGCAGGCTTGGGGCAAAACCTGCTGCGCCTTCTGAGACCCGCAGTTCTAACAAGATTGCGGTGGGTTCTTCCTTGAGCCAGGCCAGCCCTTACCATAGCCAGGCCTGGGGACTCACTGCCTCCTTCCCCCAGGATGGGACCTAGATGGTGAAGTACACTTGGCCCCAGGTGGGGAGCTCTTCTCTCAAATTCTCCTTTCACTGCCCCAGTCCTCTCCACCCCACCCTGACCCACGCCACCACCTGAAAGCTGGTGAACAAATCACAAGCAGCACAGAGATGGGGAGGGAACCGTGTGGCTGCTGAGCCCTAGCATTGATGTCTCTGTCCCCAGCCTTCTCTGATCCCTCCAGGGCTCTGTCCTGGGCAGCCCAGATGAGGCCAGCTGCCCCAGGATGGACGCATACATCCTCAGCACCCCAGATTAGAAAGTGGGTGCTGGTAAGGATGGACCAGGACCGAAGATTGGAGCCAGGATGGTCAGAGAGGAAGGAAACAGGAAGGGGGGATGTCCCTGAGCCTAGGCATCACTTGCCTTCCCTGAGAAATAACCCCAGAGAGCAACAGGAGAAGACTAGGAGCCCACCCGCAGCAAGCCCTGGCTGTGCGCGCAGGAAAGAAAGATGCTGGAGAAGGGGCTGGAGGCGGCCCGCAGCCAGCCTGAATCCCCCTCTCCTTTCTGAAGTCCCTTCCCTGTTCCTGCCCTTGCCCCTTCTGTCCCTAGAGGTCCAGGTTGTTCTGTTTTCTCTTCTCTCTTGAACTTCCAGTGGCCTCCCCGGTTTGGGGAGAGGCAGGTCCTTCCCTTCAGCCCTCTGCTTTCGGGACAGACTGGCTCAGATGAAACAGATAGAGGGGATGCAGGGACACCAAGCCACTGAGAGCATCTCAGGGGAAGGAAGAGGGCAACGAGGAAGATGAGACAAGACTCTGTCTCGGCAACCTTTTAATAAGAAAGAGTAATAGTAAAGGATGAGAGATGGCCTCCTATTAGCTCCAGGATAGTGGGGATCACAGAGGCAGGGGAATGGCTCAGAAAACCTTCCCAGAGCCACCCTGGTGAACATTTGCTGGGATTCTTAGAAAGTGCTGCACAGACTTTGTGGCGGCACGGCAGCAGGCCTGGGCAGAAGGGCCCCCCATCTGGAAGCCTTTAAGGTCTCCCTCCCCCTCTTCTCCAAATAGCTTGTTCCCAGAAAACAGGAGGAGAAGTTACCCAACAACAAGCTGGGACTTCCTGTGGGGCTGGAGGCCCCCTCCCCTGCCTCTGTCGTAGCACACCAGGCCCTCACCCACTCCCCAGGCTCTCCGCAGTTGGGCCCCTGCCAGGGACACATTGCAGAGTTGGTTCCTGTTACCTCCTCCAATATCTGGGTGCACATCTCACCTCTCCCAGGAAGCCCTCCAGAGCCCCTCTCTGCATTCCCATAACTACTCCACCTCCTTTGTGAACACAAAGGCCTAGCCTTTGTGTGTTGTCTCAGTTCTGTCCCAGGTCTGTTGGTCATTTGCAGTTGTTCTCTCTTTTCATCCAGTCTGGGTTGGAAGAGTATTTCGGAGTTGGTACGTTCCTCTTCTATTTTACGTAATGGAAAATTGGGGCCCAGAGAGGCCAAATAACTTGCCCTAGTGCAGAACTAGAAGTAGTCCCCAGCACTCCTACTCCAGTCCAGGGCTGTGTCGCCCTCTCACCAAGTCCATTTTGCTGTGCCTATCTCCCCAGACTGACATCACAGGCCCAAAGAGAGCCCCCAAGTTTGGGTTTGCTGACTTGATGTGGAGTTGGCACAACCGAGGTGTTTGGCTGGGGGCAGACACCGGCAGAAGCCAAGGGGCAGAGAGCCTGGGGGCGTGGATAGGACTGGCCGCTTCAGGGAAGGCGTGGTCTTCAGAGAAAAGAGTTGAGGGCCACTGATACTGACCCCCTCCTCAGAGGGCCCCAGCTGCCTTTCCTGTACAAAGACTTTCCTGCTCTGCTCACCTGGTATCTGATTTGGGGCACCTTGAAATGAAAAATCTCTGACAAAAAGAGGTTTTTAACTTATAGATAACCAGAGAGTTCAGTTTTAGATGGCATTCTAGTCCCTGTAAAATCCCACAAATATAGTGACGGCTGGGTCTCGACTTCCTCATCTTTACAATGGGGATAAAAGCACCTAGGCCTCATGAGGAAGATGGAAAGGGGTTTTGAAAGATGGGAGGGAAGCGGAAGGAGGGCCTTTCAGAGCAAAGCACGAACCAAGATTCAGAGGGGCAAATGGGTACTGACTGTTTGCGAGTACAGAGAAGGCCAAGCTCTGCCCCTCTTACCAGCTGTGTGACCTGGGACTAGTTCCTTAACCCGTCTGCGTCTCAGTTCCTCACCAGCTTCAAAAGGATTGTAACAGCACCTACCGAGACAGGTGAGGCCATATTTGTAAAAGTGAGGTAATATTTGTCAGATTCTTACAATAGTGCCTGACATATAGTAAGTGCCCCGTGAGAGAGGCTTATTTATTTATTCATGTACTTAACAACACGGGTTTTTTTTATTTTTGTACTATCCACTTTAATTCCTATAAGAAACACAAGATGGTGTTTATTCAAGCATGTGACTCTGGGATCCTGGGCCTGGGACTTGTATACCCTGG
>NW_017731464.1:1282186-1302657 GCF_001890085.2 Hipposideros armiger | reverse complement strand
TGCTGTGAGTCTCGAGGTTTCAGAGCCGAGCCTCTTCCAACCCCACTGTGTTCACGACCACAACACGATCAATCAGGGGTCTGAGGAGGAGGCCACTTTCTCAGGCTACACCAACCTGCACTAGAGACCAGAGACCCCACAAGTCCCTGACTCGGAGGGCAGTCTGAGGAGAAGGAAGGGTATGGGGAGGGGGCATGTGTGACCAAGGATTGCAGCTCTAAGTGAGACATAAGCAGGAGCAGATGGAGCCCAGAGCACAAAGTTCCTGTTTTCACGCAAATGTCTGGGACAATAAAAGTCAGGGGGGCAGCTGGGTGGGGGGTAGGGGTGTGGTTGGAAAAGAACATAGACAGAAACAGGGTGGGAGTGCAAAAGGAAGATGCCATGTCATCAGAATTAGCTCTTAGTCTAAGAGTTGCCATTGAACTGGTTGGGGTTCGGGGTGGCCTTTCCAGCCCCCAGCCCAGAGCCCTTGGCCAACCTGCTAGGGCCAGGGTTGCCCTAGGAGAGCAGGGAGGGTTGTGGGCCTGTGCCTGCAGGGGACATCCAGACAGCAAGTGTTCCTCAGAGCTGATTCCATTTCCTGGCCTTTGATGCCTGAGATCAAAGCAGGGCCAGGCTCTCCCGGCCTCCTGGCAGATTCTCTCTGCCCACAGGGTCCAGGCTGTGTGGTCATGGTGACTGGAAAGGGCAGGTCACCCTTGCATCCATGGATGGCCCCAAGTGAGCTAGAGGAGCTGAGACGTGGGCTCTTTCCTACTCTGGGGCTGCCAGGAGCTGGGACTGTGGGTATAGCCCACATCCGCTGTCTGTGCGTGCCTATGCTTGTCATGTCTGCTCCGTGTCCTCAGACACCCAGGGGTGGGACAAGGAGGTCACTAACACCAGGCAATGGGCTGGGGCCCACATGGTCCAGATCAACTGCAAGGGTGAAGGCTCAGAGCCCGAATCCCGTGCAGATGGCAGAGGGTCTGTCTTGCTGTAGCCAGAAAGAGCTATAGACTTCGGCTGTGCAAAATGACCTTTCATGGGATTTCGACTGGGAAGGACTTAGAGTTGGCTTAGAGGAGGGTCCCACTACACAGGCCTTCCTCAGAAGGACCCCCTAACTTCCTCATTGACCATCAGGGCTCCATCTTGGGGGACTGTCCACTCCTCTGCTCTTGTGTCTACCGGACCTGAGCCTCCTTAGGAGACTAGATCAGGGGCCATTCACTGATCAGAGGAGGGCCAACTGGGGTCCTGTTCTGAATGTCCAGGGGTGCGGGTGAGCCCTTTTTGATGCACAACTCAGATTTGTGAGGGTCCCACAATCCCCCTGGAAGCAGTTTCAAGTTCAGGTGGCTGCCTCAGCACAGGGCAAACCAGTTCTTGTTTGGCTCCTTCCACCAGGTGTCTATCAGCTGGCACAGCCTCAGTTTCCCTTTGGCAGCAGTATGTCAGGAGATGCCAGGAAGAGAGCAGGCTGAGGGCACGAGCTGGGCAGTATGGAGGTTCTGAAAGGAAGGCAGGGGGCGCAGAAGCTTCTGCAGTCACAGACCTGCAGGTCCCCGGGGAGGGAGCCTTGCGCAGAGTGATGGCTGTGCTCCTACCGCCTGGCCTGCGTGCCTGCAAGAGAGCCCTGGCTCTCCGTGGTGCCCGCCCATGTGGAGAGGATTAGGGCCCGGAAAGACATGTTTTTCCCCTTTCTTCTTGGAAGGAGGATCAATGGGACCTGGTGACAGCCCAGAGATTCTGGGCGTGTGGACAGCCCCGCTTTCCTTCCTGTCCATCTCCCAGGCAGCCTGGGAGATGCACACCATCTGCTGGCAGCCCCAAGCCTCCTCAAGCCCCCAGCCAGCCCAGAAAAGGAGCCACTGGCTGAGCTTGCCTTTCTGTTCCTGGAGCCCCTGCAGGAGAGGGGACCAGGATGAGCATTGCAGCTTCGTGGAAATAAGGCAGCGGGTATCACGCAAAATGGTTATTGCTCTTGATGAACCTCAGAAAAGTTGATCAGGAGCTGCAAAGATGTAGGGACCCCTCCCACTGTGATTACCCTGTGCTCCATTAGACCCAGGAGCCAACACTGGCTCAGAGGAAGCAGTCACAAGACCTGCTGGACCTAGACGTTGGGGTTGGGGTTGCCGTTGGGATTGAGGCTGGGACTAAGGGCGGCCCTGGGATTCTGCTTTTTTGTCTGTATTTGTGTGAGTTGGGTGTGTGTGTGGGGGTAATTCCTAAATCCAGATGCACTCACACACACACACCCACCTATGAAGATAGTATCTAGCCAATAAGTGCTTGCATATAGTAGGTACTCAATAAATATTTGACAAGTGAATGGCTGAATTAGTGAATGAACACACCCAATAGTTTCAGCCCATAGGGCTTTTCTTCTTCTGTACTGAGAGCCTTATTTTTAGGCTCTTCCATTCCTAGCTGCCAGCTGGTGGTATATGCTGGGTTATCTGGGGGTGGTTACTTCTCACTCACTGGTTGTTTTCTAATTCTTAGCATGGAATTAAATTGTGGCTTCCTGGGGTAGGAGCTCTGATCTCACCTGCATAAAGTTCCTATACCCTGGGCTTGGCCTTCAGCCAGTTTCTGCCACTGATTTCTTGGCACACCTGTTGGGCCTAATGGAGTTCGGGGTTGAGCGCAGAGAGGGCAATTACTGTTCTCGTCTGAGCCATGCCCCTGAGCAGTGAGGTGGCTGGGGAAAGGTCTGGGGCTTAGGGACCAAGAAGAATTAGGACTGGAAGATGGTTTCTAACCTGGGACTACATGTGTGAAGCCAGGCAACCCTCATCCCCCAAGACCTTGCTCTCACCTGCTACGTGTGATATGTGTGTGAGTGTGCTCAGAAGCACACTCAAGAATGAAATAAAAATACTTAACCCTGATTCCCACAGGGATAGAGCAGTCAGTCAGAATGAGCACCAGGCAGAAGCAGTAACAGGTCAGCCCCATAGTGCCCTTTTGCCCTGCCCTCCCCTCCCCTCCCCTGTCTTTCCCCCGCCTCTCTCCCCCTTCCTTCTTCTTCCTCTTGGGTACTGCAGATTGGGTGGTACCAGCGCTCTATTGCAATTGCCTTTCTACTGCTCCTGCTTATCACTAAGTGGCTAGAAACTTTCAGGCTGGCCCTGGTTTGAACTTGGGGGATGGGCTGTGTGTCTCCTTCCTCTCCTCTGAGGCCTCAGCATAGGTGAACGTGGTAGGACTGGGCACGTGTGCGAGGAGGGGATGAAGACCTTGGTCACTGGCCAACAGTGGGTTTCAGAGGACTCTGAACTTGTTTTTCATGCTGTATCTCCAATAGGAACCCTCCGTGGAAGTGACAGTGTGACAAAAGTCACTCTGTCACACACCCAGCAGGAATCTGAAGAATCCCTATTTCCAAGCCATGTACCCCAGGGTGGCTGAGCAGTTGGATGGGCAGGGAAGTGGCTGGGACCTGAACGTGACAGGACCTTGTGCCTGGCACCTTCAGCTGAGCCTCGCTGAGACTCTGTGTGTCTGAGTGTGTACACGTATGTGTGTTTTCCTGTATGCACACAAGTCAGCCTGTGTGGGCAAGCATGCGTATATATGTACGCATGCCCATGAGTGAGCATGGGGATAAAGTGCTGTGTGGGCAGATGTGCATGTGTACATGTATGTATGTGAGCCTGTGCAGGGATTACATGCCTGTGTGTGCATGCTCACCAAGGCTTGGCTGGGAAACCCAAATCTCCCCCCTCCCAGGCCTCAACCCCTGCTCCCTGGGGCCCTGATGGAGGAGAACAGAGAGTCCCCAAATCCGAGATCTGGGACCGCGGCTTCTGTCAGATTTCTGCCCCCCTTCTTTCTTGACACAAATAGCCTGTGGAACAAAGGGAGCTGGGAACTTGGATTATTTATACAGTCAACATTAAGTAACTTGTGGTCTATTTAAATTCTTCTTTATTAGGCCGGGAAATTCCATGGCAAACACTCAGGCGGTAAGGAAACCTCCAGCACAGCAGCTCCCAGCTCCTACCACTGCCATGCGGTTCCTCATCTCCTCTCCGCTCCGACCCTCTGACCCCTGCTTCTTCCCTGTGAGCTCCCGGAGGCCCTGCCCGATCAATCCCTCTTCCCCATGCGTGCCTTCCATATTCTCCCTCCCTCCCGCCCATTCCTTCCACCTCCATTTCTCAGACCTCCACTCCAGACCCCTGCCTCACTCCTTCTATGCATTCTTTGACTTGGGAGGGGCGCTGGACACCAAGTCTTACACTTCAGAGTCTGCAGGCACAGCATGGGGCCACAAGGAAGGAAAATAGGGCCTGTAGAAAGACTGGGGAGGGCCAGGCGGTGGCCAGCCTGGTACATGTCAGCAATATGCTTAGGGGGTCAGGGACTTTTGCTCCCTGAGGGCGCCTCTATTGGATGGTTTCAGTAGAGAAAGAAAAGCGTTCTACCGACAGGAGGAGCCGCTAGGAAATTCAAGTCAGTGACACCCTGAGACAAGTTGAAGGACCTGATGTGTATCCTGAAGATGGGGGACTCTGCTGTTACCTGGGGTGACACTCCGAGGATACTTGAGGGACCCATGACCTGGGGCTGCAGCAGGGAATTTGTCTGGGTTAGAATGAGGGAGGCGTGAAGTATTAGGTCAAGGGCAGTGAGGCGCTCCGGGGATCAGGGGTAGGGGTGAGGGGCAGGTAGAATGGGGGAGTGAGAGGTGTCTAAGGCAGCAAGGCTGGGAGATGGGCAAGCATCCTGAGAAGGTGCCTGCAGGTAGCCTAGTCCCCAGGCAGCTGAAGTCACATTAGCTGGGGTCTTCAAGAGTTTCTCTATGGGGCTCCAGAGCGCAGAACTGGAATTCAAGGCTGGAAGATTGAAGGAAGTGGATTCTGGTCATGCAAGGCAGAAAAGCTCTTTTGCTCCATCAGAGCTGTCAACAGTAGCTTCTGAATGCCTTTAGCAGTGGGTGTTTGCATCCCTAGAAGTGCTCCACCAGAAGCTGGTAATGCCCTGAGGGGTTCCTGACCAATCTCTCTGAGCCTCTGGCTTTGGTGGTTGCACATGGAGGCAGGCAGGAACTGAGGAAGAAAAGGGCCTGGGGACTCAGGGACTGTAAGGTCCCTTTGGAGGGAACAGCCTCTGGGCTAAGGGTCTGCAGGGCCTGGCCTCTTTTGCCCTGCAGGGGGCTCTCTATCCTCCAACTCTACAGTCCGGAGGACTCAACCACAGGCAGACATAGCTGAGGGCAGAAGGAAAGCTTGGAAAAGAGGAGGGGAGGACGGGACATGAGAACCAGTAGGCCACCCTGGGCAGCCCCTGCCTCCCATCCCCAGTGGGCACCCCTCTCCTAGCCCTCCGCTTCCTGAGATGCTCCTGTTACTGCGCTTACCTCTGTTTAAATTCCCTTTACTTGTTTCTCTCACCAACTAGACTGTGAGCCTCCAGAGGACAGACATTGCTAACAGTCACCTTGTAACCCAGTGCCTGGCGTGCAGGTAACAACAGTAGGAGCTTAATGAAGGCTTGATGAGCTCAGTGAAATGTCCCTTCAAGGGTTCTGGCCCAGGCCAATCCCTTACCTTTCTCTGCATAGTCTCAGCTCAAAATCCCTTCCCTTTCATGCCTTTTCCAGGGGACAAAGGCAGTGCCAGATGGAGCGGGAACCCACTGAGGACTAAAAGGCTCCTGGCAGAAACTTTCCTGAGGGCAGGCTGTGCTGGGGGAAAGGGGACAGGCCCCCAGGGATTGGGGAGGGCTGTCACCTGGGAAGGCCATCATCGGGACACTGGGCCAAGTCTTCAGCCATTGTTTAATGTGATGTTGGTGTGATGGATGAGCAGTGCATTCCTCTCCAGGCAGACAGGGCAGAGGCGGAGAAGCTGTCCCTTCCAGATTGCAGTGTGACAACCTCGGCCTCCAAACGGCAGCCGGAGAGGGTGGGGAGACAGACCTAGACCTTGCTGCCAATTATCACCTCTCTGTCGGCCCTGCCCTCTGGGCCTGTCCCTGCTGCCACCTCTGGGCCTGTGTTTCTGATTAGCAGGCCCCAGCTGTGCGGCATTAGTTGCATTTTTCCAGGATGAATCTTGGTTGTGACTTCCTGCCACAGGTCTGAACCAGCTGCCTGCCTTTGCCGCGCGCTTCTTATTCCAGTCCCCTGGCCTGCCCCAAATGCCCTGGCTCCCAGGGTCTCCTCCTCAAGGGGACAGTAAATCTGTCCCAGGCTCAGGGGTTTGCCTCCTGGGGTGGGGGATGTCCCTCAGCCTGCCTGGGGCAGCTCAGGGCACAGCCATTGCTCACCAAGCAGAATCTATTCAGCGTCTCAGATGCATGCCCTTCGGCGTGGGTGATAATAGGGACCCAAACCTTAGCATACATGCAGATGCCACTAGGAAAGACCAGAGCACATCAAAGCCAGGAAAGTGTGTGGGCAGGGTTGAGGGGTTGCTCAGGGAAGGCTCCATAGGCAGAGGGCATCACCTTCTGGCTTTCCAGGGCCTGTCCTCTGCCCAGTCATGGTATTGATTTTGGAGCCACACTCTCCAACAGAAGCCTTGAGCTGCATCAGTCTCCTTTCCCCCCTCAGTTTTCCAATGCACTTCTGGTGAGCTTCACCAACTCAAAAGACTACACCTCTATCTGAGAGCTATTGAGCTCCCTGTCCTGCAGGTATGCAGGTAACAGTAGGAGCTTAATGAAGGCTTTGATGAGCTTGTATGCAATGAAGGCTTGTATGCAAGTGTGAGCTGGAGAATAAAATCTTTTTCATTCATAGTGCCCTTCAGAGCTCATGTGATCCTCACCATATTCATGGAAGAGGGCAGGGCCAGGGTGATCCTTACAATTTTCAGAGGAGGAAACTGAGGCTGGCGAGTGAGTGATGGAGTCTGGGCAAAAACCCATTTTAAGTGAAGCCCACTTAGTTCAGTGTGAGTTTGATCAATATGCCTCCTCTCTGAACCCAACAAAACTCTGAGAGACTGAGCCCAGAGCCCAGGCTTGCCGCTGATGCACCTTCTCTCCTCTCTTTCTGCCTCCCAGCTTCCTGGCCAACACCCCCAAGCAGTCTGATCCCGGCTCCCCATCCCAGACAGGCTGATTCTGACTGTCCTTTTTTGCCCTGCCTGCCCTCAGCCATGGCCTGGAGCAGGTCTCCGGAAAGTAGAGCCCTAAGAAAATTCACAAGGCTGTCAGCATCCTGAATAGAAGGTCTATGGAAGGCAGCTCACTCCCACCTCCACGGTGCCTAGGGTGGGCCTGGCACACAGAGCAACTCAGGCTGCAGAGTGACCTGAGCAGCTGGAAGAAATCCAGTGGAGAGTGGCATGAATTGGACTTTGTTTGGGTCCCCAGAGAATCTGGGGCACTTATTTGCTTTGGGAAGGAGGCAGAGGCTAGAGGTGAATGGTTGGAACTCTCCCTCAGGAGAGGAGGCCTGTGTCCCGGGAACATCTGGCTCTTGAAAATGTTGCCAGCAGAAGTGCTGGCAGCATCGCTGGGGTCCAGACACGCAGGGTGAGATAATGTTGGGTTGTGGCTCTGGGGTCAGGGCTGCTGAGAGGGAACCAGATGTTTCTGGGGGCTGGAGGCAGCCATGGGCTGCCTTTTTCCTGGGCCACTGTAGGAGTACAGTGTCTCCAGTCCATAACCCATTCCAGGAGCCCCAGCCAACAGCTGGGCTCCTGAGAGATGGGTACATCAACTTTCTCAAACGGCCTCAGAGGGTTTCCTGGCCCAATGCAGGGGATGGGATTGGGCAGGGGACAGAGTCCACACCCTGGGGAAGCCTCTGTCCCAAAGGGGGAGATGCTGCCTCTGCCCTTAGGTCCCTCTTCTGTTTATGACGTGTTGACACGTCATAACCCCCAGGCCTCCTTTGCCCTGGAGCTAATGGCTTTATTCCTTCAATTCTTGAGTTATTTTAGGCAAATGTAAGCTGTCTCTTTAATTATCTGGAAGGAACCTTTGGCTAGATTGAGATTATGAATGAAACTTGTGTTTGTCTCTCACAGTCTTGGTTGGTTTTCGTCTTCAACACCTGGATGGCTGGTGGCAGAGTGCTATGTGTGAGGATCAGCTACTGGGGACATGGTGTTGGTTTGCCTGGGCCATGTCAATAGGATCTTGGGTGGGTGGACCCATGTCAACCTTTCACATGAGAAAGAAATTTCTCTGTTGGAAGACAACTTCTGCCTTTATCACACACCTGAGGAGATAGGGAGCTCGCTATCTGCCAGTTGACTTTAGGTTCTGTCATCTGCTCTAGGGCTACAGGCCAGGCCAGGGATCACTGAAGGCTGTCTTCTAGAGGCAGCTCTCACAGGGGGCCCCTGAGCCCCCTGGTGGTCGCTGTGAAGGTGTGCTGCTCTCCCCAGGTGTTCTCTCATAGACCTCAAGTGGACAAAGGGAACCTCTTCTCTTGGCAGGGGCTCCCTGTGGCTGGCAAAGGCCCTTGAATTAGATTTCCTTGCCACCCACCAGGCATGAGGTCAAGGGTCTAGGCCAAGGCCCATCACCTTCTCTCTGCAGCAAACCACTTTGGGTACCTCATCTTGAACAGCCTCACCCCGCCCTGCCAAGTCTTGCCTCACACAGAACCCGCCTGCATAGAGCCCAGGGCAGAACTGAGATTCCCTGCACTGAAAGGCCCCACCTTCCAACAGAGGCCCAACCTTCACTGCAGGAAAGAAGGGACCATGGACTGAAGAAAGACAGAGGAAAGGCAGGAGGTGAGGTAAGGTCATTTTCACCTGTCATCATTTCCACCATCTTACTAGGTAGGTCAGCCTAGGAGCCAACTTGCTCTGGGCTGAAGTGTCTCAGTCATTGTTGGTCCAAAGGAGAGGAGGCCTTTATCACACCTGAGTGACCAGGGGAAGGAGTATAACTTCCCTAGTGTCTTGGATTGGAACATGGCTGTCTACCTGCAGCCCCAGTGATGAAGTCTCTGAAGGAGGACCCTCCATCTTCCCCATTACCAGCATGACCATGTCTACCATCCTTACAACCAAAACCTTCTAAAGTCATGTCTTGGTAGGAGGAACAAGAGGCAGCTCTGCCATACAGTGAAGCCTATGCTATGATTTTACATTAGAATCACTGAATAGTTAGGGGTAATCGAAAGGAAGTGAGGGGCCAGTGAGGCTCTAATCAGCCATTGGGCCAATTCCAGGAGACCTGGAGCTGTCCCAACACCCTTGGGCCTGGGAGCAAAAGAATGGCTTTGGGACCCTTTTCACATCCTATGTTCTGTCCCACCATAGACAGCAGGCAGCGTGGACTTTGTCTCATGGAATAACTTGCATGGAATAACTCCATGTCGATTCGGTTTTGGCTTCTCAACTTTTAATGGCACCATGGTAGGAAGTCGGAGGGCCTGAATAGTTACTTTATAAGGCCTCCCCCAGCCTGAGCTGAAATCCCTGCCTGCAAATCTTTCCTGTAGCCCTTGGGGTTTCCTCTTCAGCCCTTCAGCTAAAAAAAAAAAAAAAAAAGCTCCAAAAAAACCTCCATAGCTCCCCGAAGAACTTGCCATAATTTATAGGCTCAAGGCAGCCCAAATCCATGCAGAGAAAAGTAACATTCCTCCCCAAGAAGCAACTCAGCCAGCTGAGAGAGAGAGGGAGGGACTTTGATTCTGCTAAAAGATACACCCATTTGCAAAATGAACTGGGGAAAGACAATGGGAAAAGCAGGAAATGAGCCAACAGCGTCCTCACTGCGGTTCAGTCTAAGGATGACCAGTCATCTCCAAGGACAGAGGGTGCCTTAGGACAAAGGATGACTACTAGTGTTTATTTGTCCAAATGGTGGTTTTCCCAGAACAAAGGGACACTTTTTTCTCAAAGGTAAATTCAAGCCACTTCCTTTAGAGAAGGCCAAAAAATGTGCAACTGTCCGGTGAGCTTTTCCGGCATCTATGCCATTATACAATTTAACTTTTACAGGAAACCAGGAGATTAGGCGTTATCATCCCCATTTTATGAATGAAGAAACTAAGGTTTGGGGAGGTTATGTGTGGCTTCTACCCTAATGAGGTGACAAAAGGACGCAGGAGACAGAGCTAGGTCTGCAGCCTCTAGAGCCTACACTGGTGGGTGGGAGGGAGGAAGAAGGTGACCCCAAACTTGGAGGACATCAAGTCAAGAGAAAACACCAGTAGAGCTGTGCCGGGATGGGAGGGGTTAAATGCCATACTGTGAAGGCAGCCATTTCATTTCCACCCCTCCCCCTTTTTTCTCTTCCTTTTCCACTGAGTTGACCTTTAAATTATGGCATCAGCTGCTGTGCCAGACACGCTGCGATTTCCCCTTACTCCATCTGCCTAGCCTTCCTATTGGCGCAGTTTCTCCACTTGCTGCTTTCCCCTCCCTCCTTCCCGCTCGCTCGCTCCATCTCTCTCCTCTGCCTCCCTCGGGGTCCCATTCACAAAATCCCGGCATCGCAGGAGGCCTTCCTGCAGGTGGGCATTGCTGGCAACCCCACCCACCGCCTGTCCCCGGCTCTGGGATTCTGCAGTCGGGAAAATCACCTCTGCCCAGCCCTGCTCCAGCCTCCCGGCTCTGGCTGTAAAGCTTCACACCAGCCCCTCCCCATGCTGCCCCATCCAGGCTATTTCTGCTCCCCCATCTGCCCCAGCCTCACCCCTCCCAAAAGCCTCCTGCAGGGATGTACCCTCTGCTTAATGTTCATTTGCATTTGGCCCAAGGCCTAAACGATATTTTTTGCCACGACTGTAGCATATAGCAGACATTAAATCTTATCGGTTTAATATTCTTCCAGATAATAGTACAGCCTTTGATATTTTTTTTTTAAACTATGGAAAAAGTGTCAAAGAAAAGTGGAACATTAATCAAGGGACTTTGATGAAAGGAATGAAAGTGTTTTCCTAAGAGCCCAACATGTGGTGCAGCTGCTGGTGGATATTTAAATGACATTTTTCATATGTTGCTGTAAAAAAAAAAATCTCTTTGAGTCGATTCTGGAAATATATTCCAATTTGCTACAATGCCAGTGGTTTTAAAATTATTTAGAAATAAAATGTGTTTATGATTTCTGCTCTACTTTGTATATTTGTCTGCTGCAGGCCCCTTTCCTTTGAGGAGGGCCTAGCCTGTCTCTCCCAGAAGCTGCGGGGCTTTTTAGGACAGAAACATTCAGATTGGGGGGCCCTCGAAGATGGGAACCATGTTTTCTTCCTCTGTGGCCTTTGGCCCAGCACATCACTCTGTCCCCGAGGTTTAAACTACAACAGGAGGGCTTTAGTCGAGGAAGGGAAAGGTGATGGGAAACATCATAGTGATTAGAAATGTCTGGGGAAACCTTTATAAAAGGCATCACTGCTCCTGAAAATGAGAAAGGAATGAATTCATTCAATTCCTAGGGTCCCTCACGAGCTGAAATCCCTGAGTGAGGTCAGAAAAATCCAGAGGTCAGAAAAACATGGCCTCCAGCTTCTCCTGTGTGGGGCTCATCGGAGCAGCGGAGGGAGCCCCGTCCCACTTGGGCTGGGGGAGACCCGAGTGTTACCCTCATTTTTGGAACCAGCTGGACTAAGAAATCCTGGGGAGGTGCTCCCCTCTCATCCTGCTAGGTTTCCTATTTGAGAAGATCCTTTAGAGCTTTCTAAGCTCCTGTCTTCTGAAAGACCAACTTCTTCCCTCTTACCCCTGCTGTTCTTGGGAACTTTGCCAATCCTAATGTCAGGGGAGGAAGGGAGACTTCCAAGAGGCCCCCTTTTGAGTGTGCACGCTGAGGCCGCTCTGCCCAAGCTCTGTGACCACAGGGGCAAGGCTTGGGCAGCAGCAGGAGGAGAACAGGGTAGACTGGATTCCGGAGAGGGAGAGGCCCGCAGGCCCTCAACAGGGCTAGGATAGCAAGTGGCCTGGAGGGTTGACTTCTTGCCCTAAAGCCAGGTTCCCCTAGAGGAAGGGGTGGGGGAACTGACCTAAGGCCTGAAGGCCTCTCCAGTCTGGCCCCGGGCCCTGCGCTGGCAGTTGGTCCTGTCCTCGCTGACCAGTGGGGGGCACACTCTCCCTAGTTTTTCTTTCTCCACCACAGTTGTCATTTGGACCTGAGGGAATATGTAGGCCTGCTGGTGCTTCTCCCCTGCTAGGGGCTTCCTGGGGGTGGGGGGTTGGGGGGATGTGTGGAAGCCCTCTCTTTTACAGCCCAGGACCATCTCCAGACTCCCAGCTGCTTACTTTTCTTGCACTGGCCTTTGGCTTTTCCCCATGTCCTTAGACTGTCTTGCCCACAGAAAACATTTCATGGGGTATCCGTGTTTTGGGGGGAGGGAAGAAACTTGCCCAGGTCACAGGGCTGAGATGAGCGCTGCTGGATTTCTTTGAGTGTGAGCTCAAGTGCAAACTCAGGCTTCCCTATTTTCAGGTCTGCCTCTTCCTCTCCTCCTATTCATTTTCTTTTTTAAAGATTTTATTGGGGAATTGGGGAAGGGGAACAGACAAGTTGCTGTCCTTTTGTTCTTCAGTCTAGTTGTGGAGGATGTCGCTTCACTGGCCAATGTTGGCATTATCATTGCGCTCTTCCCGGGCGAGGCAGATCAGTCGCCGGCCTCTGGACGGCCGCTCACGGCGGCTCTTGGCAGCTCACACCAGTTGCCGGCTGCTCACGCTGGCTGCCAGCCACACATGGTAGCTTATGGCAGCCCACTGCAGCAGGGGCTACAGCCTACACCATGGCCGGCGACCCATGGCAGCCCAGCTCCAGGTCGAGCTGTTGTTCACCAACTTAGCTGTAGAGGGCAGTGTCACTAGCCCTCATGTGGGATCCGAACCGGGGCCCTGCTGCTCAGAGCTGGCATCCCAAGCCAGCTCTTGGCCAACACGCCACTCAGCTGGCCCTCTCTCCTCCTATTCTCATGTCCCCTTCTTCCTACCCCATCCCGCTCAGTTCTACACTATTCCCCAAGTGTCCAGCCCAGCCCTGCTTCTGCATCTTGGCCCCTCCATGAAATGCCTTCTTGCAAGCCCAGCTGAGGCCCCTCCTTCTCCCTAGGTCCTTCACTGTCCAACTCCAGAGAACTTACCCACTGAAGCTGGGGAAGGAACAAGTCAGGGTTTCACCCAGCGAGTTACCCATCTATATTGTTTTTGTCTTATATCTTCGTTGGGCCATGAGCCCCTGAGGCAAGAGGGTGGGGGCCCTTTCTTTGTTTCCTCACAGCACTGCTCAGTGCGGGGTGTGTCTTGGAGGAGATGCCCCTGGCGGGTTTTCGAGCAGCCTCTTAGAGAAAGCCTACCGTGTTCATGGAGCCTGAGTCCCAGCCGCTTGCTCTAACTTAGCTGATCATGATAACCCCCTTCTCGTGCCTGTGACTCATTTAGGCATGTAATATGAGGGAAGTCTGTTGGAGGCTTCTAGGAAATGATTCCTCACTCTTAAGACAGAGACACGGGACAACAGGTCCTTTGCTGACTTTTGGGCGTACTCATACCTAGAGGGGATGCCAAGAGTTCCCACAGCATGGTGGGGCGTGTGTGAAGCTGAGACACAGAGGCGGGAAGAGCAAGAGCATCTTAGAAACATGGAGGGGACCCGATGAGCCTTCTTAGAATAAGAGAGAATTGATCCCTCTCATTGTTCAGTCTGCTTGGAGATGGGATGTCATGTTATTTACAGCTATACAGCAGCCTACCTGGCAGGGTGAGATTTGTGGAGATACCCAGAGAAACCCTCTGCTGCCGCTGAACAGGACTGCCTGATACCAGATGCTTGCTCTCTGTCCCTCCCTCCTCCTTTCCAGGAGAGAAGAGATCCGGGCTTTGCCTAAGGACACCGTTGAGACTAAATGGGGATGCCAGGCCTGCCTCGTTGGGCCCTTCCGTGTCCTCTCTAGGATAACGCACATAGTAAAGGCTCATTGGATGGTCCTTCCCTCCCCTCCCCACTTCCATCTTGCTTGTTTGTCTTCCTTGCTTCTTGCTGAAGGTAGACATTAGCCTGAGAAGGGAACTGAGGGCTCTCGTGGAGGAATCAAGGTGTCTGCCCTTAATCCCAAACCAATCAGATCCAAGGGGCTTTCAACAGAGAAGGAGCATTGCGGAGCCTCACTGTGTCCAGAGCACTGTATTTTATGATTTAATATCCTTGGGAGATGGACTGCACCCCACAATAGACCCGAGAACACAAGGGTTGCTCCTCCAGAGGTGCTGCATGACCTCTATGCCATGCCCTCCTAGGGATGGTTCTCAGCACCCATGCCGCACCTCAGCAGTTGCCCTTGACAATACTGGTGAGAACATGGCAAGCATGAGAAAGTGCAGGACCCAGCCTCCTCTGTCCAGTGTTAGGTAGAAATCAATGTTAACCAACCAGAACTGCAAAGAGTCAGCTAAATCCTGGGCTCTGTCAAAGCCTGAACCAATGAGTGTAGCATGGCATCAGGACTCCAAGTTTCACTACAAATTGGCAGGTAGACACAGGCTTCAATTACAGCCAGAAGGGTTTGGATGAGCTGCAAGGAGTCTTCCTAAAAAAGTACTTTGGCCACTGTTAGAAATGAGCAACCAGTAACATTTTCTCTGCTTCTGTGTTAGACTCGGGTGTCTTTAAAGGCAGGAGAGCTACCCAGGAGGCAGGTTTAGAGTTGATGCTGTCCTGAGTTAGAGATCAGGGTTAAGTGACCTTCTGCCCCTCTCCAGGCCTGGGGAGGGCCGTGTGTACTCAGTCTTGGTTCTGAAACATGAGGACTGAAGACTTGCCTGGCCTATCTTTGTTTGGCTGGGTATTTTGTGAAGCCCAAATGCAAAGTAATTGGAAAGAGGTGCTTTAAATTTCTCTAAATGAAACTATTTCCCCACTGAATAGATAAATACCTTGGTGGGGTTACTTGCTAGCATTTCGTTTTATCTCCCAACCATGTTGAAAATTCAGTCATCCAGTTTCATGAACACACACAGAAGGACAAAAGGGGCTACAATGCCACGTACACAACTCAGTCTCTGGAAGGGAAGGCTGAGGGCGGGATGGTGGTGGGCTCTTTGGTGAAAGCTGGACCCTGCAAAGAAGGAGTAAGGAGAGGGGAGGCCAGATAGTGGCTACCTCAGCCTCATGGTTGGGCTCCATTCTCAGGTCCAAAATGGAGTCACCTGGGCTGAATTTATGGGGATCCATGTATTTTCTGCCCTCGGGAGGCCCTAGCCTCATGAGGGAGTCAAAGTCCTGGTCACCAAGGAGCTGCCAGGTGATCTCAGGACTTGAGAAGTTTCATGTCCATTGGCTCAGATATAAAGCAGAGACAGATATAAGAAAATAGTTCTAATACTTGGCACAGCTAAGAATCTCTGCACCTGCATCTGAGCACTGGTGGCATGGCAAAGAAAAAAAAAAAAAAAGATCATGTTCCCAGGGAACTGGATCATCGGGGACTTGAGTTCCTGGACCCTCATCCCCAGGCCCTGACTCCCTAGAAATGGGACACTAGTTTTTTGTTTGTTTGTTTGTTTGTTTGTTTGTTTGTTTGTTTTGTGGAGGGGGGGATGCAGAAGGGATGTCCCACCATCCTCATTCTCAGTAACACCACGCACAAAAAAAACATTCCTGTAAATTCTAGAGCCTTTGTCTGCTAAACGGCATAACCACTTAGCCCCCTGCTGTCCTTGGCTTCTTCATAAGACATCCCTGGCTGTGAACTCCTTTAAGATGATGTCTTTGTTTGGGTTCCCTAGGAAATAGAGCCTAAGGCAAGGCTTAAGTGCTAATGCTTTATTTGGAAGCTGCAAATCCATAGCAGCAAGAGTGAGTCCAAGTGGATGTGAAACTGTAAAGGATAGAGAACAGTGCAAGATGATATGTTATCACACTGGCCATTGCTTCCTAACAAGATGCTGAAAGACACTGCTGGTCAAGATGTAGGTGCATCCCATCAGCCAGGTGGGACATCTTTGGACAGTCCGTACAGGAAAAGTGTGCATTAGAACACTCTATTAGAGGAGAGGAGAGAGAATTTTATTTGAAGTTCGCTTCCTGTCTTCTCTCTTTCAGAATCCATCTCCTAGGGAGCTGACTAACTTGAACTTCCTGGTTGGATCACTCAGTTTCTTCACCAGCTGCTTAGGAAGGCAGATTCCCACACTCTACATATTGATGCTTCTTCCCAGTCTGAACGTGCAGGAGATGCAGGGCAAACCTCAGATGGCAGAACTGTGCAAGCATGTAAGGAAGCTGAGGGGGAGTAAGTGACTGATGGTCTGAGAGAATCTGAGAAGTTTCATAAGCTGTGTCCAGTAGAAATGGAGAGAGTCCCTGGAAAAAGATGGGGAGGAGTCCCCACAGAGAGTCAGGGAAAGTCAGAGAAGATGCCAGTCTGGGATACAAAAGATGAAAGTGGCAAGTTGAGGATTTCATGGAAGTTGAAGTAGGCAAAGTGGAAGGACAGTTATTCTGGATAGGGAGTTACTCTGGTTCTGGAAGCTACTCCAAGGGCATTGCACTGAATTAAAAAGTAAATTATATTAGAGCCTCTTAGCTAATCTATGCTCTTGTAAAGAATAGGTCTTCCATTTTTTCCATGGCCACCTGTGTGGTAAATTGTAAATCGTAAAATGGTAAAACACATTCTTCCCCTCTCCAAATCCATGCCCTTGTGAAGTGACATTGTAGATTCTCCCATCAGGAGGTGGTCTGTTTCCTCACCTCTTGAATCTGTGCTGATCTCGTAACTTATTCTAGACAGTGAGACGTTTGTAAACACGTTGTAGGTAAAGGCTTGCAAAGCACCCTTGTGCCCTGGAGCCTGTCCTTTCGCTAAGCTTAGAACCCTGAGACTCCTGTGAATGAGGCTGAGCTAGCCTGCTGGGGGATGAGAGCCACCTGAAGGAGAACGGAGGTGCCCTGCCAGGTGTGAGTGAGGCCGTCCTTGTTTATGCAGTTGCTACCTAATCTATTAGCTGACCACAGACACATGAGGAAACCTAGTCGAGTGCAGCCGAGCCAGCCCAGACCAAAAGAACTTCCCAGCTGACCCAAGCATCATGTACTAAGTAATTAAATATTTGTTGTTTTAAGCTACTAATTTTATGCAGGAAAAGCCAACTAATTCAACCTGAATAATCCACTGTGTGTTGACGTCGTAAGTTGTGTTCAGGATAGATTTTCAGATAGAGCTGAATAGATGCCATCACAGAGAAAGTCAAGTGAATAAAGAGGATAAATGATGATGGGGCTAGTGATGCTGGGTGGTGGTAATGGGTTTTTACACTAGTAATGGTACTGATGGTTGTGAGGCTGTTGGTGATAGTTGTGATGAAGATGATGACGGCAGTCTATATATAGTGATGTGTGTAAAGGTGATGGTGGTGAGATCCTAGTGATGCTTGATGACAGTAGTGGTGATGACATTTGTGAAGGAGATGGTGAGCATGTAATGGTTGTGGTGTTGATAAAAATGATGAGGGTGATGATGCAGGAGTTGATGATGTTCATGAAAGTGATATTAATGGTGGCAATGATTGTGGTGGAAATGTTAATAATGGTAATAATGATAACTGGGGACAATTGTGGTGATGGTGGTGGTGGTGGTAGTGATTGCTGGTGATGGTGATGATAATCATGGTGAAAACAACGTAGAAGGTGATAAAGATGGGGGTGATGATGAGAGTGATGACGTTCATTAGATGGTAGCAATGGTGGTAATGGTTGCCTTGACCATAGTGCTTTTGGTGATGGTTGTGGTAACAAAGATGATGGTAATAAGTTCGTGTTGCTGCTACAGATGTACCCAGATCTTTATGGTGAGCAAGCCCCTTAACCTGGATTTTTCCTCTCCTGTATAACCCAGCACCAAACTTAGTTCCCAAGAGAAAAGGGGCTTTCTGAGCAAATTATTCTGTAAGCTGGCAATATTAGAACCCCTATCCTCTATCCCTTTTTTAAAAAATTAAAGTTTATTGGGGTGACAATTTTTAGCAAAGTTACATAGATTTCAGGTGTACAATTCTGTAATACATCATCTATATATCACGTTGTGTCTTTACCACCCAGAGTCTGTTCTCCTTCCATCACCATATATTTGAACCCGTTTACACTCATCTACCACCCACTTTCCCCTTACCCTCTGGTAACCACTGAACTATTGTCTGTGTCTATGAGTTTTGTTTTTTATTCATTTGTTTTTCTTGTTCTTTTGTTGTTTTCAGTTTTCTGTCCCACATATCAGTGAAATCATATGGTTCTCTACTTTTTCTGTCTGACATTTTGCTTAGCATTATAATCTCAAGACCCATCCATATTGTCGCAAATGGCACTATTTCATCTTTTCTTATGGCAGAATAGTATTCCATTCCATAACTTCTTTATCCAATCATCTATTGAACAACAAGACAAATAATAACAAGTGTTGGAGAGGCTGTGGAGAAAAGGAACCCTCATACCCTGCTGGCGGGAATGCAGATTGGTGCAGCTGCTATGGAAGGAAGTGTGGAGGTTCCTCAAAAACCTAAAAATAGAATTACTATATGACCCAGCAATCTCTCTTTGGGGTATCTACACAAAAAAAATCTGAAAACATTTATCTGTAAAGATATATGTGCTCCGATGTTCATTACAGCTTTATTTATAGTGGCCAAGACATGGAAACAACCAAAGTGTCCTTCAATAAATGATTGGATAAAGAAGTTATGGTCTATTTCTTTTTTGAGAAGAATTGATGAACTAGGCCCAGGATATAAGTGTGAGAAGAATAAGAGTCCTCTGCCGTCAGCATCAGCTACCTCTTTGAAGGCAGAATGAGAGAAAAGGCCTGCAGGGGCACACAAGAGACTGGCCAGCTGGTGGAGGGGAGAGAGGCCAATCTCACACCACCTCAAGCCAGAAGCCACAGATGTTGGTCTCCAGGAGCTTCAAGAGCATATTCCCTCTGTCTTGGGGAGAGAATGGCAACTAGGGAGAGACATGGACAGCAGGGATGTCCACAGCCTCATATGGCCAGATTTGGTCACTATGGCATTGTGTGGGGAAGGCCTCAAGGGGTCAAAGGCATGTCTTGATGGAGCTTGGCATGCTTATCATCTGCCATCTGAGTTGGGAGGAGTCCACTGTGACTTTGCTGGGAGAATGAGCTGTGGCATGTACTGTGAGCCAGAGAATGAGAAGAGAGTGAAACAAGATGCTGATGACAGGCTACTGGCTTGGGGGGCAGTGTGATCCACGAGGCCATGTGGAGGTCAGATGTGGGAAGGACAGGGCAGGTCAGAGCCTCCCAGCTGCGGTCCATCTGCTCACTGGCCAGTCATTCAGGCCTTGCTGTGGACTAGGAACGCTGCAGTGGTTTTATCACTCAGCACAGGCCCTCCTACTGGTCTGTTGGATGCAGTCCTGGCTTCTCTGTTGGGCCCCAGGACCCTGTTCTGGAAATACACACCTATGTTTCCCCCTGGCCAAATGGGACCCCCCTAACTACTGCTGTCACTAAACACAACAGCATAGCTGGGAGCCCAGTGGGGTATGAATGGCTGGGGATGCTTTGTTTACATGGAATAGCCCCCTCCTCAAACATGATTTGCTGTAGGGCCCATGACAGTTGTCAGTGGAAGTGGAGAGAATAGGGGAGGACAAATCATTGATTTGGTAAGAGCTAAGGAAGTGGGAAGCTGCCAGAGTTTGTGGAAGGCCCTGAGAGACTGCAGAACCAGACTAGGAACTAAAACTCTGAGAAAGGTTTCAAAATGCCCTGAGGGGGAAGAGGAGACATAACTTCTTGAGTCCCACTGGGCATTGAGAAAGCTGCAGAGCTTCAGAATACGGGTCAATGTCTTTAGCTAGTTGGAAAATTAGATCATTTCTGTACCTGGGTATGTCTTGCAAAAAGGCGCCTGCCCAAGGGGTGCACTGGAGCTGAAATAGAACCAGGCCAGACTCCACTCATCAAGGCCTGTGCTCTGCTGTCTGGCTGCACCCTCCCAGAAGAAGGAACAACTTTTCCTAACCTCACAAAGGTGCTATACAGGCTAGTGGGAGCTCTGACGTAAATGCACTTAGAGTCTCATCCCACCCAGGTTGGTTTCATCCTGTGATTCCGGTACGGCATGCAGGCTTTAGCCCATCAGTAAGAAGGGCGAATACGATAGGGTCCTTCGAGTTCTTTCCCATAAAGGCCTGGACTGACATGAGTCAGCCCAATATCTGCAGCCAACACAGACAGGACCCCTCTCTCAAGGTGCTTACGAGTATTCTAGTCAAGGGGAAGAAGCATGATTACATAAATGATGACTGAAGTACCCCGACTTTAAGGGTAAGGAGGAGATCATGTAACAGGGCATTTACTTTACCTGAAGGTCACGTAAGATGCCCCTTTCTGAAGTGACATTTATATTGAAGTGTTGACTATGTGCAAAAGTTGGCAAGAGGAAGAGAGTGGGGGTGGGAAAAAGTGTGGCGGGCAAGGGAATAGCACGTGTGGAAGTTGTGAGGGAGGCGCATGGAAGATGGCACGTAGCAGGTCCTGAGGAAAGCCAGCGAGAGGACACAAGACCGGAGGTGACACG
>NW_017731464.1:1268593-1281906 GCF_001890085.2 Hipposideros armiger | reverse complement strand
AATGGAAAAAGGAGAACACAGACAGCGCCCAGCACTTTGTACTTTGCAGGATCTCCACCAGTATTTGGCAAATGAAGGAAAAGTAGAGAAACACGAGGTAGAGTTGGTGAAAATAGCAGTAGAGAGGCCCCCTCTTTGTGCAGTTTGATCAAGTCTGTCAAGGTCAAGGGGATAGAGTTATAAGGTCAAAATAAAAAAAGGGAAAAGGAGAAAGAGAAGTAAAACTGAATTAAAAATTAGCCCTGGGCAGTTTTCACAAAGGTCATTGTCTTTGACCTGTCCTTACCCATCTTTTGGGAGGGCTTCCTTTTGTGGACAGGAGCTGTGCTAGACCCACCCCCACTGCAGACTCCCAAAGGTCCCCTGTTCCACTCCCTGCCATCCCTCCCAAACTCCCATGTGCCCTCAAGGTCCTGGCTTCAACCAGGTTATGCAGGAGAGTGAGGCCTAGCCTTTATACAGGTGCTTGCATTTTTTAAAGAAAATTATTCTTATTGAAACAAATCCATAATAGGTACATTTTTTAGGCAGTTTGGGAAAGCAAAGAGAAAGATTGGGGAAGGAAGTCAGGTATTTGGGACTCTGACCACCTCTGGGATCACCTTCCCCAGTGTTCCTGCCCCAGGAGCCTTGGGTTCCCCCACTGTACCCTTTTCTGAACCAGCTTCAGGGCTTCTCCTTCAAAGTTCATGGTCACCATATGCAGGGGAGATAAGTGCAAAGGGCATCTGCTCACTGTTCTGGAGTCAACATCGGCCTGGGACTCCTCTTTCAACCCTTCAAGTCCTCTCTTTGGACCTGTCCCACCAGAGACCCAGATACATCCAAACAGGCCATGACTTAGCACATGGAGTTTCAGGAGCCCATATGGCTCCAGGGATGAGATAAGAGTGAATGAAGTGACTTTCACACATAAGAGAGACTTGAAGTGCTGGTGAAGGTCCGGGTGCACGTCAAGGGACAGACACACAGAGACCCCAGGAGAGCTGAATGGTAGCAGTGTCCTATACGAGGAGCACAGCTGTAGAAAGTATAGTGTTTGGAAGGACAGGGTAAATAATTGAGGACATGATAAATCCATCACCCTTTACAACCTTGGCACTGATGGGGCTGCCATCCTGGGCCTTGGAGCTGTCAATTAGAATGCATACAGATTTTAGTGAGGGGAGAAGTTGAACTGTCCCCAAGGGCAACTTCTACCACCAGCCTTGTCTATAAGCTTCATATAAGCCAAGGGATAAGAGCAGGATTCTAAAGGCTCAGGACCAGAGAGCCTTCCCTTGAAGGCAGAAGAGTTTCTATGAGGCAGTGGATTCTGAAAGGCTAGTCCCTTCCCATCCAATATGGGCTCTGAATGGGGTCATGAGAGGTCTCAGAATCTGTTCTCTCAAGTGCCTCACATCCCACACTTGAGAGTTGAAAGGACTTGGGGTCATTGTGAGGAGACAGTTGAGGTCAAATGAGGACTAAGGTGAGGGATCAATCTGTATTTAGGACAGGGCATTCTGAGGCTTATGGGACAGCCTGATGGATAGTCAGTCTCTGACTAGAGTGTGGTCTCTACACTAGTTTACACATCTGTCTGTGCTGGGGTGAAGGGAATAATACAGAGATGATATCCCTTAGATGGAGAGGGTCACAGTTTGGGGCTCCAGCTTCATTAGAACTTTTCTAAAATCTCTGAGCCAGCAGGATACTTTTTAGGGCTAAGGAAAGGGAGTGATGGAAACATGAAGAACCTTCGGGTGAGTGGAGGTACTTGGGGCCCTGAGAGGGAGGGAGAGCATGAGGTGGCCTTAGAAGGAGGTAGAAGAAGGGACTGTGGAGATTTGGGGCCAAGATTCCCACAGACAGCTTAGAGCCAGAAAGCTTGAAAGGTGATGGGAGGTCAGAGTGGGAAAGGAGCCAGGATGTTTCTGTGAGCCCAGACCACCTTGGTGGCCTTCCTGTGACTCCCTCTAGAGTTCTGTCTGGAATGCATCATGGGAACACAAGGTGCTGGCCTTTCCTGAGGCCTGGAGTCCAGGGATAAGAGATAGCAGCCTCCTGTACTCTGGGTGCTGGCAGCAGGAAATAGCCTTGGTCTTGACCCCCTGGGAAACCAGTAAGTGGAAAGGAGTTCTAAGGATGCGAAGAGAGAGGCAAGGTAGTGAAGCTGGGGATACACTTATGAGGGAGGCTGGAGAAATCCACTCCTTGGCCACAGTCATTAGGTTTTAAGAGCTGTGTCCAAACAGGCCTCCCCACTCCTGGCAACCCCCAGGTCAGGGGTAAACTCTGAGGACCCACACCCCAGGCTGGGAGGACGGACCCACCAGATGGAGCCTGGTAAGCTCCATATGGCTGGTGAGCCTGTAATCTGAAGGATCGGGGCACCATCCCCAAGTCTGTGGTGATGGTGGGCACCCAGGAAAAGAGGAAGGAGCCCGAGGAGTCCACCAGGCAGTGGAGAGCTACAGGGCTAGGACTGGTAGAGGGAAGTGATCAGTCTGTGTAAGGGACTGATTCATTTTGGAGAGGCAGCAAACTATGGCAAGGGGCAAGGGAGGTGAGACACAAGTGCCCACTGCACAGTGTCTCCTCCTGTCTGTTTCCCATCAATTCATGGGCTCCGTTTTCTCACCAATTCTCTAATAGTGGGTTCAGGCCTCTGTACATTCATTCAACAAACAATGGGTGTCTCAAGCTGCTTGAGCAGCTTGAGAGGCTTGGGGATACATCAGTGAACAAGAGACACTCAGATCCCTGCCTGCACTGGCTCTGGTGAGAACTCAGGCAGTTGGGAGGAACAGCAGGTAGAAGGTGTTAGGAGTCTGGGAGCAGGGAAGGGGCTCTGGTGTTTGGTCTGAAGACTTAAGAGGAGTTGGGCTCCTGGAAGGAGATGCAAGAGCAAGGCCCAGGCCTGGGCTTCAAAATGGTGCTAAGAGGATCTCAAGGCAGAGCTTCCGACTCAGGGAGCAGGTTTGGGTGGATCCTGGGTCTCAGGTACAATCTGAGAGGTGCAAACCCATTTATCAGACTGCAGGCACAAGGTCAGGGCTGTCAGAGGATGGCACCAGCTGTCCCAATGCTTCTTCCTCTGGCCAACCTGAGGGATGGGAACAGACAGGTGTGTGCTGAGCTGCCTGGCTTCGCCCAGAGTGCAGACTGCCCTTTTATTCAGCTAGGCATCAGTTCTCCCACCCTCATATGGAGAAGCTGGACCATCTAGCTCTGGCAGCCTGATCTCAGTCTGGTGACAGATTCAACATTTTTAGCAGAATATCCCCCAAAGAGAGGCATTTTTCCTGGGACATTTCAGATGGTTTCGTTTGCTTCCTGGGTGCTCTACAACTATGATTTCATGTTAACCACCCACTGCAAGTGAGGGGAGGTGGGTGGTCAGGATTTGTCTCTGTTTTGCAAATAGACATATTGAATTCCTGACCATTCATGGTGAGCCCAGTGTTACAGCGAGAGCTGCTAGGATAACTGGGCTTGGCTGCTTTCCTCACCCAGCTGGGACCCAGAGCAGGGGCCCGGAGTGGGGCATACCTTAGACCCTCTCAGACACAGGGGGGGGAGAGAAGAGTAGGTGGGGCCCAAACCCTGCGGTCTCAAGGTCGTGGCAGTCACTTGGGGACGCCTAAATGCACAGTTTGGAGGAGGAAGGAGAATGTGTAGGAAATCCCACATCTTGTCCTTGTGCCCTCTTCCCTGTTTCTAGGGGGCTGCGGTGAGCTGAGAACTGAGATTGGGCCTGGGGATGCCTGATGTCCCTCCATCATGGTACAGAGGTGAAGGTGGGACACTCCATGGGATTCCCAGTCAAGGTTCTTGAAAGAACAGTAATGTGGCACACGTGGCCAGCTGTGGCTCGCCAGAGGCCTCCTGGCGTGCCCGAGGGCTGGACAAGCTCAGCCTAACATTGACTCTTAAGACACTCTTGTGTCAGCTCTGCCTCTCAGCCTGAGACACGTTCCCCTCCCTGGCATTTGCCCCCTTCCTGGGGGCCTCTTTGCTCTCTGTGTATCTATTCTGACCATCTTTTTCTTCCAGATTAGGGTTTCCCTGCCAACTAGTGGCCAATCTGTGATTACTGTCACATCTATGCCACAAAACCGGCCTCCAGGGAACGTCGGCAGGATCCTTTAGCAGATTCTAAGTGGCTAAGTGGCCCCGCTAAGAGGCACTGTGCTGTGGGGCCCTTCTAGCCTTGGGGTACCACTCTCTCTAGTGGCTCTTTGCCCTTCCCCAGGGGTGCAGTGGCAGCGGACTTCTATCCCTGGCCCCTTCCCTAGCTCTGTGTCTCTGATTCTCAGCCTGGGCTGCCCGCATCCCTCCCTCTGCAGGCAGCCTCCTGGCTGACTTCACTCCCTGTCACATTCCTGGCTGTGAAAGGGACCTCTTCCAGGGCCCTAGGGAGATGACATGAGTTTGTTTGTTTTTCTCCTGTCTCCACTTCAAGGGCTCCACTGGCAAAAACAACACCCTGATGACTTCCAGCTCTTTTCCTCCTTTGCCCTGAACATGGGAAAGACGGCCTTCACTCTCAGATGTGTCAGCTGAGAAAAGAGAAGCACAGGGACCAGCTATAGGAGGGTCACTTGCCCCCACTGCTTTTTCGAGGAGCAGTCACAGAGTCGCGAGGCATCCACAAAGCTCCCCTGTAGATCCAGCCTCAGGAGCCCTTCAGAGAAAATAGGATCACCATTTGTTTAAAAAGAAGGCTCTAGGGAGAGCAAGCCTCCACCCAAAGTAATGAATCTAATGGGGAAACACTGAGCCAGATTTGAGGATCAGAAAGCTTTCCTGACATCTCTCATGCAAAACAATGCATGAACAAGCCTCCTCATAGCAACAGGTGTATGTTCCTATACAGATGCACCATGCTGAGCCTTCAAAGTCATGACTATCACAAACTTCCCTCCAGTGGAAGAGGCATCACGCAGAACCAGTGAGAAGGGGTTGTGCTTGGGGCACAGGGTACGTCCACCTTCCAGGTTCCAAAGACGAGCTGCTGAGGACCAGACAATTTTTCAGGGGGAAAAAGAGAACAGCTGCTGCCCCCACCCCCAAAGGGATAGTCCTTGGGTCAAAGAGGCTCATGATGAGAGCCCAGTGGAAGGACAGGCTAAGTGACTGAAGACATTGTAAATACTACATTACCCTCTACAACCTTGGCATCGGTGGGGCTGCCATCTTGGGATTTGGACCTGTTGTTGAGAAGGGCCTAGGTCCTAGTAGGGGAACAACTTGAATCGTCTCCAATGGCAGAGCAGAGCCTTACTATCACTAGTTTTGTGCATAAGTTCTAGACAGGCTCAGGGAACCACAGAGAAATGGACCCACAGTGAGGTCAGGACTCTAAGATCAGAGAGCCTTTCCTGATAGCAGAAGTGTGTCTATGAAGCAGTGAATGCAGGGATACCTCTAGGGTCAATTAGGAACCCTTAGAGAGCCAAGCCAGAGGACTGCCTAGTCCATCTCCCATGGATTCTCAGAGAGCAATGGGAGGCGATGGGGCTCAAGGTGCTGAGTTAGACGCTGATTCTGGAAAACAGAAACAGGGTAATGGAGGAGGGGAGATTCAGCTCCTTCAGATCCTTAAGGTTCATGCCTGTGTCTCTCACTTTACCCAGGACCCAGACACTTGCCCTGAGGAAAACCTATTGCATAAAGTTCACTTGAAGTTGTAGAGGAGAAACAGCATCATCTTGAGCTCCCTCAAACACCTGCTTTGTGTCTGCCATGGTGGACAAGACCCTGGGTGAATCAGATCTCATGATTCTTCCCTTATAAGCCCTTTTCCTGATGAGAAAAATAGGCTTTGGGGATCCTCTAACTATCCTGATTGGTAAAATACACTTCTTGCCCTCGGACAGCCCAAGTTTTCTGGAGCCCAGGTCTTATGGGCCCTTGGGGATCCACTGGTCAGCCTGAAGGAGAGTGCAGAGTCAGGGACATGAAACATATGCACTGGAACATAAAATGGACAGTGACCACAGCTGCCAAATGGAGTACCTCAAGACTATGCTGAGGGGGGATGCTGGGTAGAGTATGAAGAGTGGGACCAACTAGGGTTGGTCAGGAGAGCCTTCTCAGGGGTTTGCAAGATCAATGGGGGCATGGATTTGCAGAGATGCAGAGGTGTCATGGAGGAGAGGTTGGTATGAATGAGCTGTTCTGTGTGGCTAGGCACCAACATAATGGTGCTATTGAAGGGCACTGGCAACCGCATTCTAGTGTCTCAGGACATGGAAAGGTCACCTTACCCACATTAAGTTGTCCTCTCAGTCTTTCCCCTACATTGTGTTTTCTCTTGGCCCCTGTCTTTGGGACATGCTTCTTACAGGCCACCTATATTCCTCTTTGCATTTTGTGTCCAGAACTTCTCCCACCCACTCATTCAATTCATATATATTTAGCATCTTCTATGTTCTAGATACTATACTGGGTTCCAGGGGTACCAAGATGAATAACACCCAGTTAGGTCTTCAGGGAGCCCTTAGTTGCATGCAGCGCTGTTTAATAGGACTTTCTGAAATGATGGAAATGCTCTAAACCTGTGATGTCTAATACGGTCACACGTGGCTATTGAGCACTTGAAATGTGGCTAAGGCACCAAAGGAACTGAATTTTTATTTTATTGGACTTTAATTCATTTAAATTTAAATAGTCACATGTGACTTGTGGGAACCATATTAGACAGCACAGATATAGTGAAAAAGAGAGACAAGTAGCTGGGCCATTACATTATTCAGGGTGGCACGATCAAGGCTGCCATTGTGGTCTGGTCAAGGAAGTAGAGGAAAGGGAGCGACGGGATCTGCCTGAGAATTAGGAGGTCTTCCCAGATGTGTTGACCTTTGAACTAAGTCTGGGATAATGAATGGGACATGCATGATGATGGGTAGTGGGGCGTGTGTGGGCAGAAGCCTCAAGCTAGCGATTCCTGTGTTTTTGTAGACTTCCCAGTCAGGCTTCTTCCTGGATTAACCAGCAGAACTGGGCTTGCACAAGGAGATACAGATGTGCTCTGCCCACTGGCTTGGCTCTCTGCCCTCCTCAGTTTCTAGGGAGGTGAGTGATGACAGATGGACTCATGACTCTCGCTAGATTGAGGGATCCAAAGGGCTGAGCTGACCCTAGGAATGATGATTGCACCCAGGGGAGAGGGTGCGGGGTATCTGGAGACCATATGGGAAGCTGGGAAGCATTTAGGGGAAGAGGATTGACGCAGGGGGGGAGGAGGTTACTGGGAGCCAGTTTCCCAGTAGAGGCCAAGAGTCACTGCCAGGGTCAACCCCATGCTTCTGTCCAGATGGAGAAATGGGGGAGAGATACGTGGGTCCCATGGGACTGTTGGAGATAGTCATTGTGGAGGTAAGGCAAAGAGTGGGTGATAAGATCTTCCAGGGCCCTCCTGTGCTCAAGTCCTTGGTGTTGGCTGGTAGGGCCCACTCCATTCCCATCAGACTAGGGTCTCCCAGAGGTAAGGCCCAGTGTGTGGCCCTGAGAAAAGAGAGTTTGAAAAGTAGATATTTAATTTCTATTTTCCTGAAATAAAACTCTTGTTTTACTGTTTCAAGACTTACCGCTCCCAGAAGTTCCCATTTCAAGATGGCATTGCCATCCAACAAGTTGCTGCATCCAAAAGCTGAGAGAATTTATGGATCCTGCCTTCTTTTCTGCTTCCCACATTGCCTTCATCAGCAGGTCCTGTTCATGTTCCCTCCAGCATACATCTCTAGTCCATTGACTTCTCTTCATTTCCTCTGACATCATTCTGGCCCAAGCTTTCGGAATTTCTCATCTGGGAATTTGCCTTGAACTAGTTTCCTGATTCCCTGTGCTGCCCTTTCCTATCTATTTTACACATAGACGTTAGAACAATTGAAGAAAAAGAAAGAAATCAGATTACTCTTCTCACCTGTCTAAAACAACTTCAATGGCTTCACATTTGACTTGGAATAAAATCTGTACCCTTTCATATGGCCAAAGTGGAACTGCATGATTTGGCCCTGATGCTTATTTAATGTCATATCATGGACATGAGTCTCCCTCAGTGCATGATGCTCCTGCCACACTGGTCTTCCAGCTCCTTAAACAAGCCAAGCTCTTTTTGGCTTCCAAGACCTTGTCCATGTTGTGGCCCCAGCTCGCTCTTAGCTGAGATACCTTCTTCTCACCCTTGACACCTTCATGTATGTACTTCCTCTTCTCCTTATTCACGGTACATTCTTCTTTTCCCTAATAGCAGAATTTGAATTTTTTTGCCTGGCTTTTTCCTTCACTAGACTCAAAGCTCAGTCAAATCAAGGGCCACTTCTACTTTGTTCACCACGGTATACTTGGCAGCAGATAGGCTGCCTTGCACACAGAAGAAACTAGATAAGTATTCATCAAAAACATGAATGAATGGTATTTCTCCTTATTTGGTCCTATGAAATCAACACTGTTCTCTGTCAGGAAGAACTGGCTAACCCCAAAGGCTTCCAACATTGTCTTCAGCTATTACTGAGGTTTGTCCTACGTGTTCCCACTCTCTTCTCATCATATGTATAATCAAGTCAGACTTTTCAGGGATTACCAAAGCCCTGCGGGCTTCCAAGGAACCCCAATTCCATTCATTTTGATGTTCATTCTAGCATTTCTGAACTCAAGAGCTTTTAGTTGCAAGAACATTGTGATGGGACAACCCTTTACCAGCCTGAGTCTGGCTGGGATTTCCATAAACTTTTCCTTTTCCTCAAAACTCTCCCTCTCTAGAAAAATGTGGTTGGTGTGAGAATAGGAGGATTGGATTTTTGAGAACACATTTGGACAGCAGTATTGGAATGGACCAAGCAGCTAATTCTAGTGAGAAGGTCTCTGTGACTCAGCCTAGAACAAGGGAACTGATATCTCCCTTCCCCGAACTCTTAATTCTGAAGAATTTATAGTCCCTGTTCTGAGCAGTACAGACCAGCCTTCAGGGCAGGATAGTGGTAAGGCTAAGGGTTCAGGCTTCAGAGGTAGGCTGCCTGGGCTCAAAGCCTCTGTAACTGTAGTCCAGTTACTGGCTCTCTGCACCAGTGTCTTCATCTGTATTCTGAGCACCCTTTTCCCTCCATCAGATCTTGATCAGGTATGTAACCTCTATGACCCCCGCTAATAGAGGTCACATGGAAGGAGCAGTCAGTGGAAGGGGCTATCCTGAGCACCTATCTCTTACATGGTTACTGTCAGTGCCTTCGGTCCAGGAAGGACAAAGCCCTAAAAGCTGAGCCTGAAAACAGAGCCAGCTGCCATTTTCTTTTTTCATATCCTGAAATCTTGGCTCATATATGTCCTCCATGGGTGCCCACCAGATTTTTCTGCCTCAGCCAGGAGCTCCCCTGAAATAGAAAAATGTTACAACTTGTTTTTTAATAATAAAAATAGTTTGTTCATTCCCCACCATTATAAAAGCAATTCATAGAAATACAGAAACTATCCAATGTTAAGAAATTTATTCATGTAATTCATTACACAAGTAAAAGAAAGTGCATGATCGTAGCAGTAGACATTTAATAGAATTCAGCATTAATTTTTTAATTAAAAAATTTTAATCAGATGGGCCTAGAATTGTATTTTACTACTTGGTAAAGAGTGTCAAACTGTATTCAAATCACTTTATCCAGAATGGCTTATTTAATAAAAGAGACATCACCATCAAAGTCAAGGCATGCTATTGCTACAGATTTTCAACATAGTTTTGAATATCCTAGACAATGCAATAAAGAAGAAAAACTGAGAAGCATAAATATTGGAAACAAAGAGGCAAAAATTCCATTATTTTCAGATGATTTTATTGTCTCCATATTGAATACCTATTGCCTCTCCAGGATTTGTTGCCTCTTCTTCCTGAAATAGCTTCTAAATTTTACTTGAGGATTTACATCCTCATACACTCTTGGTCTCTGTGACCTGGATGGAGCTCCTCCCTCAGCAATAGGAGTCAAACATGTGACCCAGGCCTAGCCAATCAAAACACTCCATGCCTCTTGGTTATTTGATCATGGTCATGTGACCAACCACAAGAAACCTGAGAATGAATTTTATACATCTGAAGGCCAAGGAGAGAGATGGGGAAAAACCAAGTCCTCCTGATGTCAGCCTATCCTGGACTTTCCATTATCAGAGCAAATGTATTTTCTTTTCACTTAAAACAGGTTTAAAAAAATAATAGCTTTATTGAGATATAATTCACATACCATACAATTCATTCATTTAAAGTATATACATAAAGTATACAATGGCTTTTAATATATTCCCAGAGTTGGACAATCATCACCACAACACCTCTCCAGTCCTAGACAACCACTAATCTACTTCATCTCTATATACTTGCATATTCTGGTATTTCATATAAATGGAATTACATAATATGTGGTCTTGTGTGACTGGCTTCTTTCACTTAGCCTAATGTTTTTCAGGTTCATCCATATTGTAGCATATGTCAGTACTCCATTCCTTTCTATTGTCAAATAATATCTCATTGTATGGATATGCCATGTTTTATTCATGCATTCATTCATTAGTTGATGGATATTTGGGTTGATTATTAAGAATATTTTGATTATTAAGAATATTGCTGTTATAAACACTTTTTGATTATTAAGAATATTGCTGTTATAAACACTTGTATACAAGTTTTTGCATGGACATTTGTTTTCATTTCTCCTGGGTATTTTCCTAGGAGTGGAATTGCTGGATCATATGGTGACTCTACATTTAATTTTTTGAGGAACTTCCAGACTGTTTTCCAAAGTGGCTGCACCATTTTGTATTGCTACCAGCAGTGTATTAGGGTTCCAATTTTTTCCATTTGTTATTATCTGTCATTTTTATTATAGCCACTCTAGTACATATGGTGTAGCATCTCATTGTGGTTTTGATTTGCATTTCCCTGATGGTTAATGATGTTGAGCATCTTTTCATGTGCTTTTTGGCCATTTGCGTATCTGCTCAGAGAAATATTTATTTAGATCCTTTGGAGTTTTAAAATTATTATTATTAATCTAATTGTAAGGTGGGGAAGACCTTCCTAGGCAATGTACAAAACTCAGAAATTTTAAGGAAAATATTGAAAGATCCAAACACATGGAAATTTTAAACATCTGTGTTTTTAAAGACAAACACAGCTAAATTAAGATAATCTTTTTTGTGCTTTAGAGGAGAAAATATTTGAAACACATATAATAAGGGTTAATATTAATACTATATAAAGAAATTCTACAAATCAATAAGAAAAAAATCAAGTAAACTCCAAAGCAAACTGAGCAAAAGGTAAGAATGAGCATTTCACAGAAGTGCCAATGGCTAATTAACACATGAAATGATGCCCAGCCATCCTGCAGATCTGGGACTACAAATCTAATCAACAATGAAGTACTTTTATTTCACCATCAGTTTGGCAAACTTTTATAAGATCAATATTGACCAGCATTAATAATAGGTCTCAGGAAATAGGAGTCTCAAACACCCAGTTGGCATGTACATCATTACAACCTTCTTGGAGGCCATGGCAGGATCTATTCGCATTGAACTATTAACAGGAGAAATCTTAGGGTAGCTGGCTTGCAGATGGCTTTAGCTTTGTGCTTTTGTGTGCTTTCCAAGCGTTCTGCATTAGGTCTGTTTTAGTTTTTTAGATGGGGCGGGGGCGGAATGTTATTTAAAAATAACAAAAGGCAGTGTTGTACAGCAAATCTCTATAACTTATCCTGCATTACTGAAGTTTTATACCCGCTGAACAGCAACTCCCCTCCCTGTAGCCCCTGGCAACTGCTATTCTACTTCCTATTTCGATGTAAGTGGAATCATGTAGTATTTATCTTTCTGTGACTGGTTCATTTCACCTAGGATAATGTTCTCAAGATTCATTCATGTTGTCAAATATGGCAGGATTTCTGTCTTTTTAATAGGTAAATAATATTCCATTGTATGTACATACCACATTTTCTGTCATCATTTGTCACTCAATGGGATACTTAGGTTGTTTCCAAATCTTGACTCTTTTGAATGATGCTGTGATAACATGGGAATGCAAATATTTCTTCAAGATCCTAATTTCCATTCTTTCGGATCTAGAAGTGGAACTGCTGGATCATATGGCAATTCTATTTTTAGTTTTTTGAGAAATGTTTATACTATTTTTCACAGTGGTTGCACTATTTACATTGCCATCAACAGTGCACAAGGGTTCCAATTGCTCCACATCCTTATGAACATTCATTGACCATCCTAATAGGTGTGAGGTGATTGTGATTTTGATTTACATTTCCCTGATGACTAGTGATGTTAAGCATTTTTTCATATACCTCTTGGCCATTTGTATATCTTTTTTGGAGAAATGTCTATTCATGGTTTTTTATTCATTTGTTTTTTTGCTGTTGAGTTCTTTTTATACTTTGGATATTAACTCCTTACGAAATACATGATTTGAAAATATTTTCTCTCATTGCGTAGGGTGTCATTTCTCTCTGCCAATTCTTTCTCTTGCTGTGAAGAAACCTTTTAGTTTGATGTAGTCTCACTTGTCTATTTCATTTATGCAAGATGAGTAAGTTCTGGAGCTCTTCTATACAACATTGTGCTTATAGTTAACAATACTGTAGTGTATACTTAAAATTTCATTAAGAAGGGAGATCTCAAGTATTTTTACCACAATTTTATACATATATGAAAAGTTAAGGAATACAAAGGATGAGAGTAGAAATGCTAATATCCAGATAATAGAAATCCCAGAAGAAGATAAAAATATGTAGCAAGGAGAATATATTTGATAAATAATACAGATATATTTCCCAGAATTAGAAAATAAATAATCTCAGATAGAAAGGATTGATAATATGCAAATGGGAGAGAGAAGGAAAACATCACCCTTAGATACACTATACCAGATTTTAAGAATCTCAAAGACAAGCAGAACATTTTAAAAGCTTCTATAGAAAAAGAAGTGAACCACTACAAAGGGAAATGAGTCACTTCTGAACATCAGCAACACCAGAGGCAAAAAGACAATGGGATAATATGTTTTAAATATTGAGGGAAAAACTTGAAACTAAAAATTTTGTACCTAACCAAATTGTCATTTGAATGACAGTGCATAATTAAAATATTCTTAGTGATACATGGGCCTGGATGACCAGCCACAAAAGACCGACACTGCAGACACTCTTTGAAATGTCTTTTAAAAAGAGAACTAAATTCAAGTGATAATGCAAGATATACCAGATGCAAAGTGATAAAAAATCTTGGCAAAGCTATTTACCGTATTTCCCCATGTATAAGATGCACCTTAATTT
>NW_017731464.1:1260527-1266608 GCF_001890085.2 Hipposideros armiger | reverse complement strand
TATCTTTGGGTAAAGAAAGAAGTCATTGGGGGCCAGATCAGGTGAGTAGGGAGGGTGTTCCAATACAGTTATTTGTTTACTGGCTAAAAACTCCCTCACAAACAGTGCCATGTGAGCTGGTGCATTGTCATGATGCAAGAGCCATGAATTGTTGGCGAAAAGTTCAGGTCCTCTAACTTTTTCACACAGCCTCTTCAGCACTTCCAAATAGTAAACTTAATTAACTGTTTATCCAGTTGGTACAAATGCATAATGAATAATTATCTGGTATCAAAAAAGGTTAGCAACATTGTTGCAACAAGTTCACCAACTTAATTGTCAGAACTTGTATGTTCAAAAATATTAGCAAAAAATCATAGTGAGAATAGGGATTAGAATAACAAAATAAGAATAAGAAATAAGATCCACTCCTCCAGTAAATAAAAAATTAAAAGAAATCCTGGGGGACTTGGTCTGGGTTCTTTGATCTAAGATTGCTGATAAATTCTGGAATTCTGTAATAGTTCCTAACTTCCGTCACTTGCCTTCAGTTTTGTTTTGTTTGTTTCTTAGTTTCCTAGTAAACAGTTTGCAAAAGTCCAACCTTATTTTGGCTGAGTGCAGAGGGAAGGGGACTTGGCTGGAAGAACAAGGAGGATGCTGTTGCATTCCTGGTGAAGGCTGCTACCCAGGCCTTCTTGGAACACAGGGTTGGGATGGGAACAGGAAATGGACGTTGCGTTTGTTGAGCCTTTATTCAGAGATAGGCACCGTATTCAGTGTTCTCACAAAGGTCAGAATAAGGTTGGTTAAGGTCACATTCAGTCCTAAAATGCCAAGATGCTATACACTAGGTGAATAGTCAAGGTTTTCTAGGTCTGAGTGAGTGAAGGGCACTCAGAAAGCCTGATATCAGCAGTTAGCAAGTCCATTCTCTATCACCTTGTTCAAAAGGGGTTTGAATAGTCTTCCCAAGTCACCCCAGCCCGAGTCTACCTGCCCAGACTAGCTCCTGAATGCTCTAAGTCTTCCGTCTTCTCCAAGACCCCGAGAAGTCTGATCTGAGCTCTCCGCCCCGTCCCAATGCCTCCCCTTTAGTTGCCAGTAAGAACACAGAGGTGCAGAGATGCGTGCCATCAACTCCCCCAGCTTTTGGAAGCCAGCGGCTCCTGGGCGGGCCTTCATGAGGTCATACGGGCCTCTGTGGATCAACCAGGCTCTCTCCGCGGTTTGTGCTGGGGTTTCTGGGAGTTTCCCGGATTGTCTCCTGTTTGCCTGTAATGCAGCCTCTTCCTCTCCATCCCGCTGCCCCTCCAGCTTTCTTCCGGCAAACCCTTGGGAAGGTGCCAGGGTTCCCTCTCCCAGCGTGCGAAAGCTCTGCTTGCTGAGGGCCCTGGGTCCTGACTGGCAGCTGGCACTGGACAGTCCAAGGGTGGGGTTGGTCATGGGGTCAGTGGCAGTCCCAAGAGATAGCTGCTGATAGATGGCGGTCCTGGCCTTCTGTTGACTCCTTGGTGACATCTGTGTCTTCGTTGCGTTCGACGCTTCATCTTTTGTCTTGCTGTTTTCCTGAAATACGAAATGACACACAATCCCAGAACCCGAGCCACATGTCCCCAAATGCGTGTGGCTCAGCCTCAGTCATGTTTTTCCAATTATCCCTTGTTCTGAATGCCACAGTTAATACGCGCGTGCACACTCACACACATACTGAGGACAATTTTTAGCCAGACATTCAGTCTCCTCTTTTCCCAGAACCCCATGGCCCTTCAAGGCCATGCTCCACCCAGCCCCTCCATCCCTGTTCCACGCCCCCCAAAAGCCCCCTGGCCTCCCGGCTCACCCTTTCTCTGGGAAGGCCACTGTCTCAAGACAGGATGTACTTATTTTTGTGTTGCCTGGAACACCCTCCCACCGGCCTCAGGATTTCTAAACCCCACCCATCCTTATGACCCAGCGCAAGGGGGTCCACCATGACAGCTTCTCAAGGCCGGTACCTATACCCATCTCCCTGAAGTCTGAATTTCTTTAGTAAATTTATTTCAAATGAGCCACTCCCAGCCTTTTTGAATCTAAGAATATTATAAAGTTTTGAAAAATAACATTTGGGGTTGATAACAAAAGGAAAATACGTTCATTGGAAACACAGATAAACAAAATAAAATAAAAATTACTTTATTCCTTGGACCTAGAGGTAACCATTACTCACATCTTCATGAGGGTCTGAAAGGAAGGCCTTTTTCTAGACACACACACACTCACACTCACTTTTTTTAAAGAAAAAAAAATTGAAGTCATACTTACATATGGCTTCGTAACTGCTTTTTTTTTTTCACTCAGCAATGTATTGTGAACAGCTTTCCACAAAGAACTCTCTTTTTAATGTCAAAAGATTCCATGAATGACCACATAAGAGCATTTATACTTTTTAAAAAACGTTTTATTATGGAAAATTTCAAACATTCAAAAGTAGAGACAACAGTATAATAGCCCCCATGTACTCATCATCTAGCTTCAATAATTATTAACATTCTCTCCTTCTAGTTTCATCTACCCCCTGCCTTTTCTCCCTTGAGTGTTTTAAAAAAGAGCTCAGATAACATTTTATTTCTCTGTAAACAGCAGTTGTCTTTATAAGGTCTGCTGTTTGAGAAAATGCACAGTAACCCAAAGGCGGTCTGCGTGCAGGACCACTTTTGAGCAAATCTGTGTTTCATTCGTGATAGCAGCGTTGATGATTTGAAAAATAGTCACACATATACATGCAAGTTGTATTATTTATTCAGCCTTCGGTCGATGCTTGTAGGGCATATGGATGTACAGCTCTCTTGCAAGAGTTCCAGCCCACAAGCCAGGCACTGCTGGTCTGATCCACTCACTCAGGCATTCAATCAAACTCTGCCCAGCGTTTGCCTACAGTTGGCTCGCACATGTGAGTCCTCGCTTCTAACTCCTCCACTAAGTTCCTTCAGCTTCTGTCCTGCACATGAGCTATAGGCATCTAACAGAGGCAATGGAGGAGGAAGGATTGCCTCAGGGGCAGAGCTGGGATGAAATAGCAACTCTCCTAACTCCCAGCCTGTTCCCTCTACCTTGTCACTTGGCCTTATGTGCAGGTCTTTATGCAATGGGCAGGACACAGGGAATGTGTGACCTTGAGAATGGCATCTTTAGCATCTTTGGGGAGTTACTGCTGTGCTGGCTCCTTGTTAGTGCTTTTAAGGAGGTTTGGGGTCTGAATCCTATTGCTTACTTCCCTTCCTCCCAGCTTGCTAAGCGATTCTTAAACATAAGGATAAAATCCAAAAGGGAAACAAAGTAGTAGCTTCCCAATCTCTGGATGGATGCCAGCCTCTCCCCAAAGTGGGGCTTCTCTGAGAAGCTGAGCTGGACGGGAGGCTTTGCCCGAAAGCCCAAGGGGCGCTTCCTACTCCCAAGTCTCTCACGTCTCAGTGGGCCTGTCCTGTCCCCTCTGTAGGCTGGGAATACCTCGTGCACCCAACCACAGGCAAGCCGTGAAGGACGGGGCTGCCTTTGCCTCTGGAGCCAGATTATAGCACAGGAAATGAGAGTGGGCTCCTGCCCACTGGGTGGGACGTCCTGGGAAGGCTGAGCCCCAGGAAGTGAAAGAGAGGAGGTGGCACCTGTATAATCCCACCCACTGTAAAGCTCGGCCAGGGGAACACCCAGCTCCTACCAGGTTGGCAACTCATCTAGTGAGGAGCAGACAGGGGGAGATGAGGAGAAGGTCCAAGATGGCTCCCCTTGACATTCCCCAGATCGGAGAGGAGCTGGGGTAGGTGTCCACTCTTTGTGAGTCAAGCTGAATTATGAGGTTCAGAATCTCATGCCCTCCCCAGCATATCAAAAGGTTTATTTTCGCTGTTTTGACTATAATCCATAGTTCCTTTGTTAAAACTGAGATCAGCCAATGTCTTTGTGAGCCACTGTGCTGATCGTGTTACACCGAATTGTGCTACAGAAAGTTGACCTAGTTTATTCCTTACTTTTTCCTTTACAGTCCTTGTGCCTGGAGTTTGAGATAGGGAAACTAATTTTCTTTTCCCATCCTTTCTTCTCCTCTCCCTTCCTTTCCTCCATCCACCAGTAACTTCGGGGTACCTACTGAGGAGTGGATTTCATGCTAGACTCAGGTCTTCTGTGGTTTAGATTAGGAGTGAAGCAGTTGGACAAAGGCAGCAGAAAAGAGGGGTTAGTGGGGGAAGAGGAAAGGTACAGGAGTAAAGAAATGGTCACCCATTAGACACACCCTCGACTCCAGGTGTCCCTATAACCATCAGTGAAGAACAGAAATCGGTCACCATAGCAGCAACCAAACCAGAGCCTCTGCTGTGGAGCCTCACCAGCTGAGTTCCCTCATTTCCAGCCAAAGTGAGGAGGCTCAGAGTGAGACCCACGCATTTGTGGCACAAAGGATGGGGGTACTGGCTCCTCCTCATGTCCAAGGTCATCTTGAGAACCCCAGAAATTACTCAAGATCCCAAACATTCTGGCTTTTTTCCTTTGGTTTAGTACAGTCTCCCATGCACCTTTACACAAGGGCATGCATGCACGCGTGCGCATGCACGCGTGCGCACGCGCGCGCGCNCCGGGTGTTTTCAGTACGGTTTCTTCTTCCCATAGCTAGTCTTGGATTGTTTTCTCAGTTGGAGGAGGACCAAACTTACATTCAGCAGCACGATTTCCATTCACTTTTGCAAACTGGATGACTTTTAACTTGAATTCAGCACTGTACGAAAATCTTTTCTGAGCCATTTCTGGGCAGAACGTGGCAAAACATAACCTACCGTAATATACTGGTAACAAGTGCGAAACAATGAGTGCAAAGACAACAAGCGTGAAAAAGTGGGATATGCAAGTAAAAAAATCTACAACAATGAGCGCAAAAACAAGCACAAAAAAAGCGGAAAATGCAAGTAAAAAAATCTACAACCACTGTATAAGACGCACCCAGTTTTTAGACCCCAAATTTTTTGAAAAAAGGTGTGTCTTATACATGGGGAAATATGGTATTTGTCTGTTGTTATTGATAGGATCAAAGGGAAAAACGAAAGGACTACAACATAGATGAATCTTGGTAGCAAATTTAGAATGAAAAAAAAAAATCTCAGAAGGCTCTGGTGCTCAGCTATAATCCCCCAAGTTTGAAAACAAGCAAAATTTAAAAAAAACCCCTTATATTTAAATGTACATATATATCTGATAAAACTATTTTTAAAAAAGTAATGAAATGGTAAACGTGATATTCAGCATAGTTATTCTGAGGGATTGGGGTCAGGGGACTGAATGGGTGAGGAACACAGGTAGTTGTAAGTTATCTGTAATGCTGGGTGGTGGTTGGTGGGTGTTTAGTTTCTTAGAAATGAACAAATACCTCATAAATAATAAATAGAAGAAGGTCATGTATGAACCAGTGATGATATATGCAGTGAGCTAAAATTGCTATTACTGTAATTTTGTACAGTTGAAGTCCATAAGAAAAAGAAGTTAAAGAAATGCATTAATTTGTCTCCTTGAGCTTGAAAATTTTCATAGCCAGTGACAGGAGCCTCTACCAAAAGTGTCCCTGGGCCAGAAATGGGCCCCAAGGTTCACATGTGCCTCCTGGCTGCCGACCCCACTCCCGGCCCAACCTCAGGTGCGTTGTATTACAAGGAGGAGTGTGGACACATGGCCAAAGAAAGGCAGGTAGAGAGTGATCGACAACCAGGTTTTGGAGTCAGAGAGCCTGATTAAAGCTCTCACCCCTGCTACAGAGGAGCAACTGTGAGCAAATTATTTCACCCCTCTGAGCCTGATAAAATGGTACATGATCATATTGCAAAGTGCTTGGTATATGACATAGGTCGGTCAATTAAGTTCGTGAACTAATCCTAGAAAAAGTGCTACATATCTCATTGCTGAATATCACTATGGTCACCTTCGAAGTACTCCCCTTGGGAAGCTATGCACTGATGCCAGTGCCTAGTTCACCCTTCAAAGCAATTTTGGAACTCTTTTCCTGGAATGGCCATGAGAGCTGTCATCATATTACCCTTGATGTCCTGAATGTCATCAAAATGTGTTCCTTTCAATATTTCC